>NC_053028.1:321019246-321325474 GCF_003073215.2 Triticum urartu
ATCAACACCATAGCCTCTCCGATGAAGTGTGAGTAGTTTACCTCAGACCTACAGGTCCATAGTTATTAGCTAGATGGCTTCTTCTCTCTTTTTGGATCTCAATACAAAGTTCTCCCCCTCTGTTGTGGAGATCTATTCGATGTAATCTTCTTTTGCGGTGTGTTTGTTGAGGCCGATGAATTGTGGGTTTATGATCAAGTTTATCTATGAAAAATATTTTAATCTTCTCTGAATTCTTTTATGTATGATTGGTTATCTTTGCAAGTCTCTTCGAATTATCAGTTTGGTTTGGCCTACTAGATTGATCTTTCTTGCAATGGGAGAAGTGCTTAGCTTTGGGTTCAATCTTGCGGTGTCCTTTCCCAGTAACAGTAGGGGAAGCAAGGAACGTATTGTATTGTTGCCATCGAGGATAACAAGATGGGGTTTATTTCATATTGCATGAGTTTATCCCTCTACATCATGTCATCTTGCTTAAAGCGTTACTCTGTTCTCTTGAACTTAAATGCATGCTGGATAGCGGTCGATGTGTGGAGTAATAATAGTAGATGCAGGCAGGAGTCGGTCTACTTGTCTCGGACGTGATGCCTATATACATGATCATACCTAGATATTCTCATAACTATGCTCAATTCTGTCAATTGCTCAACAGTAATTTGTTTACCCACCGTGAATACTTATGCTTTTGAGAGAAGCCACTAGTGAAACCTATGGGCCCCGGGTCTATTTTCCATCATATTAATCTTCCAATACTTAGTTATTTCCTTTGCCATTTATTTTACTTTGCATCTTTATCATAAAAACTCCAAAAATATTATCTTATCATATCTATCAAATCTCACTCTCGTAAGTGACCGTGTAGGGATTGACAACCCCTTATCGTGTTGGTTGCGAGGATTTATTTGTTTGTGTAGGTGTGAGGGACTCGTGCGTGGCCTCCTACTGGATTGATACCTTGGTTCTAAAAAACTGAGGGAAATACTTACGGTACTTTGTTGCATCACCCTTTCCTCTTCAAGGGAAAACCAACGCAAGTGCTGAAGAGGTAGCAGTTACTGCCGTGGTGTTGTAGTCGTCCCCGACAAGGGTCTTGCCGGGGGCCTTGTGGATTTCCTCGGCTAGGATTCCGCCGAGGGTCGCCGTCTTCTGGTCCTCATCTGATCTCATGTGTTTATGATCTTGACGAAGATTTGCATGCCACCACAGAGGCACCTCCCAAGCCTTGGTTCCAACGCAGTTGGTTAGGTTGGAGCCGGTGGGCTCAAGGGTGGCTCACTCCGCTGGCATCGGGCAAGTTGCCCTGGAAAGGCTCTTGCCGGGGCTGCGGAGGCTGCCTCGGCAAGGATCTTGCTGAGGGTGTCCACCTCGCCCTCTTGCTCTCCTGCGCTTCTGGTCTTGGCGTTGCCTTGGTTGCCTCGTGTTTTGGCTTCCCTCTGGCTTCCCCCCTCTGCCCTGCTAAGTGTGGCTGTGGCGCGCGGCTGTGACTGCCCGTGCACAAGTAAAGGGGTCAAAAGAAGAGCCCCTACTTTTGTACACCGACAATAATATACAAATTGCTCAAGCAGTCCTAATTTTTCAGAATTATTGGAGTTATAGAAGTATTCGAAATATCTAGATTGCTACAGACTATTCTGTTTTTGACAGATTCTGTTTTTCTTTGTGTTATGTGCTTGTTTTGATGATTCTATGGTTTTCTTTGAATAGTTTTGCCTAGAAAAGTTGGAATACAGTATATATAATGCAAGAATAAAATATGAATGGGTTTACAACAATACTTATAGTTGTGATTTGTTTTCTTATACTAACGGATCTCACGAAGGTTTGGTTGAGTTTTGTGTGATTGAAGTTTTCAAGTTTTGGGTGATGTTATGATGGATGAAGGAATAAGGAGTAAGAAGAGCCTAAGCTTGGGGATGCCCATGGAATCCCAAGCTATTATCCAAAGAGAAACAAGCAACTAAGCTTGGGGATGCCCGAGTGGCATGCCCTCTTTCTTCTAACGACCATCGGTATTTTACTCGGAACTATATTTTTATTCATCATATACTATGAGTTTTTCTTGGAGCGTCTTGTATGATATGAGTCTTTGCTTTTTTTGATTTTTGTTTTAAGTCTTGAATCCTTGCTAGACACACCTATTTTAGAGAGCCAAAATTATGCCATGACTTGTTAGAATTCCTCTCTATGCTTCACTTAAATCTTTATGAGCTATGGAATTGCTCTAGTGCTTCACTTATATCCTTTTTAGCACAGTGTGCTTTGTTATTTTTGAAGAAATTCTCTCATGCTTCACTTAGATTTATTTGAGAGTTAGTAATTTTTTTAAGAAATTCTCTCTTGCTTCACTTAAATTAATTTGAGAGAAAGAAATGTTATGCTCATGATCTTCACTTATATTTGTTTGAGCTTATCAAAAGCAACACATTAAAATTAGTTCCAAAGTGATAGATATCTAAGGAGGATATAACAAAAACTTTAATGAAGATCATTGGACAAAATAAACTTGATTCTTTGTAATAGTTTTGAGATATGATGATGTGATATGTGAGTCATGTTGATGAGTAATTATTCTTTTGTAAGAATATTGGTGTTAAGGTTTGTGATTCCCTATGAAAGCATGAAAGTCAATAGTTATGCAATGAAATTACATCCTACCTGTGGTGCATTATTCAGTGTTAATTATGCTCAATGCTCGCTTATGAGATTTTTCGTTTTTGGTCGGTCGCTTCTCAATCTTTTGCTAGCCTTCATTTTGCACTAAGTATGATCACTACGTGTGCATCCAAAATCCTTTAAACCAGTTTTGCCACATGAGTCCACCATACCTACCTATATGCGGTATTCTTTTGCCGTTCTAAACAAATTTGTATGTGCCATCTCTAATTTCCAAAATAAATTTCTCTTTTATGTGCTCGTACCGCTCATGAAACGGTAGGGGGTGGCTAATATATTTCCATGCTAGATATGTTATTCTCACGATGAGTGTTTATTCACTTGTCATTGCACGAGAGTAAGGCAAAGGTATTAGGGATGCCAGTCTCGAAATGAAAAATTAATTTACTTTATGTTGTCAAATAATAAATTCCTTGGAAAGTGTCGGTACGGAAGGCACTGATGCGGCTAGAAGCTACGTCGGTATTTCCCCAAAGAGGAAGGGATGATGCAGCATAGTGAGGGCAAGTATTTCCCTCAGTGATGAGACCAAGCAATAATACGTAAACGGCACCTGCACACAAATAACAGATACTCGCAACCAGAAGTATTAAAGGGGTTGTTAATCCCTTTGGGATAACGGCACCAGAAATTGGCAAACGGATGTGAATAAATTGTAGTAGATTGATAGATCGAATGCCAAATAAAATAAATAAGAATAAATTGCAACAAGGTATTTTTGTATTTTTGGTTTAATAGATCTGAAAATAAAAGGCAAATAAGATAGATCGCAAAGGCAAATAATATGAGAAAGAGACCCAGGGGCCGTAGGTTTCACTAGTGGCTTCTCTCGAGAAAAAAATAGCAAACGGTGGGTAAACAAATTACTGTTGGGAAATTGATAGAACTTCAAATACTCTTGACGATATCCAGACAATGAACATTATATAGGCATCACGTCCAAAATTAGTAGACCAACTCCTACCTGCATCTACTACTATTACTCCACACATCGACCGCTATCCAGCATGCATCTAGTGTATTGAGTTCATGGAGAAACAGAGTAATGCAATTAGAACGATGACATATGTGTCGGTTCCCCTTCTGTCACTGGGATCAAGCACCGTAAGATCGTACACACTACAAAACACCTCTTCCCATTGCAAGATAAATAGATCAAGTTGGCCAAACAAAACCCAAATATCATAGAAGAAATACGAGGCTATAAGCAATCATGCATATAAGAGATCAAAGAAACTCAAATAACTTTCATGGATAAAAAGAGATAGATCTAGTCATAAACTCAAATTCATCCGATCCCAACAAACACACCGCAAAAAGAGTTACATCATATGGATCTCCAAGAGACCATTGTATTGAGAATCAAACGAGAGAGAGTATGCCATCTAGCTACTAACTATGGACCTGAAGGTCTACAAAGGACTACTCATGCATCATCGGAGAGGCACCAATGGAAGTGGTAAACCCCTCTGTGATGGTGTCTAGATTGGATCTAGTGGTTCTGGACTCTGCGGCAGCTAGGATTGATTTTCGTCGAGTCCACTAGGGTTTCTGGAATATTGGGGTATTTATAGAGTAAAGAGGCGGTCCGGGGGAACCCGAGCTGGGCACAACCCACCAGGGCGCGCCTGGGCCTCCAGGCGCGCCCTGGTGGGTTGTGCTCCCCTCGGAGCAGCCCCCAGGTGCTTCTTCGTCCCATTGGATGTCTTTTGGTCCAAAAATAATCCACAAAAAGTTATGCTGCCTTTGGACTCCATTTGGTATTGATTTTCTACTATGTAAAAAAGATGCAAAAAATAGCACTTGGCACTATGTCAATAGGTTAGTTCCAAAAAATGATATAAAGTGACTATAAAATGATTATAAAATATCCAAGAATGATAATATAACAACATGGAACAATCAAAAATTATAGATACGTTGGAGACGTATCAACATCCCCAAGCTTAATTCCTGCTCGTCCTCGAGTAGGTAAATGATAAAAACAGAATTGTTGATGTGGAATGCTGCCTAACATGGCATCTCATATTCTTTTCTTTATAGCATGGTCATTTGGACTTTTATATTGTTCAAAGCAATAGTCTAGTTTTGACATGATAACTTAAATACTCAAGCATATCAACAAGCAACCATGTCTTTCAAAATATCAATGCTAAAATAAGTTATCCCTAGCCCATCATGCTCAATCATTGATCCATTCATGAAACACACTCGCATATTAACTACACCCAATGCTCAAGTATGATCATAGTGCCCCTAGTTGGTGCTTTATAAGAGAAGATGGAGACTCAAATTCAAAATAAAAAATGCATAAAGTAAAAGAAAGGCCCTTCGCAGAGGGAAGTAGGGATTTGTAGAGGTGCCAGAGCTCAAAGCGGAAATTGAGAGATAAAAACATTTTGAGAGCATACTTTTCCCACCAAAGAAAATGACTTAGAGTTCCCAACACTTTCCATGCTAGATATATCATAGGCGGTTCCCAAACAGAAATTAAAGTTTATTCCTTTTCCCACCATACTTTCATTTTCCATGGCTAACCGTATCCACTGGTGCCTTCCATACCAACACTTTCCAAGGAATTTATCATTTGACAACATAAAGTAAATTCATTTTCATTTCAGGACTGGGCATCCCTAATAGCTTTGCCTTACTCTCGTGCAATGACAAGTGAATAAACACTCATCGTGAGAATAACACATCTAGCTTGGAAAATATTAGCCACCCCTCACTGCCTTGCGAGCGGTACGAGCACACAAAAGAGAAATTTATTTTGAAAATTAGAGATGGCACATACAAATTTGCTTAGAACGGCAAAAGAATACCACATATAGGTAGGTATAGTGGACTCATGTGGCAAAACTGGTTTAAAGGTGGATGCATAAGTACTGATCATACTTAGTGCAAAATGAAGGCTAGAAAAAGATGCAGACTAAGGCATAGCCTAGTGGTGGGAAGGGGTTGATGCCTTCCCACCCACCCAGGTTCAAGGCATGGTACTTGCAATTTGGGTTTGTTGCACCAATTATACTGTAGGGGCTTCCTTTACAGTCTTTCTCTCAAAAAAGGCTAGCAAAAGATTGAGAAGTGACCAACCAAGAAATGAATAATCTCATAAGCGAGCATTAAGCATAATTAACACCGAATAATGCACCACAAGTAGGATATAATTTCATTGCATAACTATTGACTTTCGTGCTTGCACAGGGAATCACAAACCTTAACACCAATATTCTTACTAAAGCATAATTACTCATCAACATGACTCACATATCACATCATCATATCTGAAAACTATTACTAAGAATCAAGTTTATTTTGCCCAATGATCTTCATGAAAGTTTTTATTATATCCTTCTTGGATATCTATCACTTTGGAACTAATTTTCATGTGTTGCTTTTGATAAGCTCATACAAATATAAGTGAAGATCATGAGCATAAATTTTCTTTCTCTCAACATAATTTAAGTGAAGCAAGAGAGAATTTCTTCAAAATTTTGCTAACTCTCAAATAAATCTGAGTGAAGCAAGAGCGCATTTATTCAAAAATACTAAAGCACACCATGCTCAAAAAGATATAAGTGAAGCACTAGAGCAAATCCATAGCTCACAAAAAAATTTAAGTGAAGCATAGAGAGCAATTCTAACAAGTCATGACATAATTTTGGCTCTCTCAAATAGGTATGTCCAGCAAGGAATCAAGACTTAAAACACAAAATAAAACAAGCAAAGACTCATATCATACAAGACACTCTAGCAAAACACATAGATGTGACGAATAAAAATATAGCTTTGAGTAAAATACCGATGGTCGTTAGCAGAAAGAGGGGATGCCACTCGGGGGATCCCCAAGCTTAGTTGCTTGCTCTCTTTGGATAATAGCATGGTATTCCAGGGCATCCCCAAGCTTAGGCTCTTCTTATTCCTTATTCCTTCATCCATCGTAAGATAACCCAAAACTTGAATACTTCAATCACACAAAACTCAACAAAACCTTTGTGAGATCTGTTAGTATAAGAAAACAAATCACTACTATAAGTAGTGTAGCAAACCAATTCATATTTTATGATTGCATTATATATAATGTATTCCAACTTTTCTATGGAAAAAACTCATCAAAGAAAATCATAGAATCATCAAAACAAGCACACAACGCAAAGAAAACAGAATCTATCAAAAACAGAACAGTGTGTAGGAATCTGGATATTTCAAATACTTTTGTAACTCCAAAAATCTTGAGAAATTAGGAAAACCTGAGCAATTTTTATATTAATCTTCTGCAAAAGAATTGGTATTTTATCTCTTTGGTTAAAAATGATAATTATTTTCGTGAGCGCAAAAGTTTCTATTTTTCAGCAAGATTAAACAACTATCACCCAAGGAGATCCTAAAGGCATTACTTGGCACAAACACAAATTAAAACATAAAAACACAATCATAACAGTAGCATAATTGTGCTAACACTCAAGAACAGAAAGGAAAAAGCAAAAATAAATTTTATTCATTGAGTTGCCTCCCAACAAGCGCTATAGTTTTACGCCTATAGCTAGGCATAAAGCAATGATCTAAGTTTTGTCATCTTTGGTTCGAGATCCATAAGATGCCCTCATGATTGATTCATATGGTGGACTAATTCTTGTTCTAGGGAAGTTTTCTATACCCTTCCTCAAAGGAAATTGGAACCTAATATTGCCTTCTTTCATATCAATCATGACACCGATAGTGCGTAAAACGGTCTACCAAGAATAATTGGACAAGACGGATTGCAATCAATATCAAGAACAATAAAATCTATGGGCACATAATTCCCTATTTGAAAGAATAAGAACATCATTAATTCTTCCAATAGGCTTTTTAATAGTAGAATCCGCTAAGTGTAAATTGAAAGAACACTCTTCAATATCGGTGAGACCAAGCACATCACATAAAGATTTCGGAATTGTAGAAACACTAGCACCCAAGTGACACAAATAAAAACACTCATAATTTTTAATCTTGACCTTGATAGTAGATTCCCATTCATCATGCAATTTTCTAGGAATTGAAACTTCTAATTCCAACTTTTCTTCTAAAGCTTTCATCATAGCATCAACAATATGTTTAGTAAAAGCTTTATTTTGTTCATAAGCATGGGGTGAATTTATCAAGGATTGCAACAAAGAAATACAATCAATCAAAGATCAACTATCATAATTCAAGTCTTTGTAATCCAAATGAGTGGGTGCATCACTAGTTAAAGTTTTGACATCTTTAAACCCACTTTTATCAATTTCTCAACAAGATTTTCACCCTCTGAAATATCGGGACGCCTTCTAACTAAAGTTGACTCTTATCCAGTCCCCTTTTCATCAATCTTAACTTTACTAAACAACGAATCAATAGAAGAAACAACAATCATTTTAAGATCTTCATCACTTTTACGAAAGTAATCACTAGAAAACGTTTTTTCGAAAATATCTCTTCTAGCTCTAAGCATAGCGGTTCTTTTCTTACTTTCATCCATAGAAACATAAAGAGCTTTAATTGATTCCTCAACTTTAGGCACAAAAAATTTCATCTTGAGATTTTCCACATCATGAGAAATTCTATCAACACTTCTAGAAAATCATCAATCTTATTCAACTTTTCTTCTATGGTGGTGTTGAAAACTTTTTGTGTGTTGATAAATTCTTTAATATTATTCTCAAGATCAGAGGTGTTCCTATTAGTATAAGAAGGACTTCCATAGGAATTACCATAATTATTAGAGGAATTACTAGGAAAATGCCTAGGATTAAAATTACCTCTATAAGCATTATTGTTGAAATTATCTCAAGAGATAAAATTCGCATCTATGGCATCACTATTTTGCTCAATCAAAGTAGACAAAGGCATATCATTGAAATCAATAGGAGCACTTTTACTAGCAACCAATTTCATAAGAGCATCAACTTTTTCACTCAAAGAATAAATTTCTGTTGGAAATATGCCCTTGAGGCAATAATAAATTAGTTATTATATTATATTTCATTGTTCATGATAATCGTTTATTATCCATGCTAGAATTGTATTGATAGGAAACTCAGATACATGTGTGGATACATAGACAACACCATGTCCCTAGTAAGCCTCTAGTTGACTAGCTCGTTGATCAATGGATGGTTATGGTTTCCTGACCATGGACATTGGATGTCGTTGATAACGGGATCACATCATTAGGAGAATGATGTGATGGACAAGACCCAATCCTAAGCCCAGCACAAGATCGTGTAGTTCGTATGCTAAAGCTTTTCTAATGTCAAGTATCATTTCCTTAGACCATGAGATTGTGCAACTCCCGGATACCGTGGGAGTGCTTTGGGTGTGTCAAACGTCACAACGTAACTGGGTGGCTATAAAGGTGCACTATAGGTATCTCCAAAAGTGTTTGTTGGGTTGGCACGAATCGAGACTGGGATTTGTCACTCCGTGTAACGGGGAGGTATCTTTGGGCCCACTCGGTAGGACATCATCATAATGTGCACAATGTGACCAAGGAGTTGATCACGGGATGATGTGTTATGGAACGAGTAAAGAGACTTGCCGGTAACAAGATTGAACAAGGTATCGGGATACCGACGATCGAATCTCGGGCAAGTATCGTACCGATAGACAAAGGGAATTGTATACGGGATTGATTGAATCCTTGACATCGTGGTTGATCCGATGAGATCATCGTGGAGCATGTGGGAGCCAATATGGGTATCTAGATCCCACTGTTGGTTATTGACCAGAGAGTTGTCTCAGCCATGTCTGCATGACTCCCGAGCCCGTAGGGTCTACACACTTAAGGTTCGATGACGCTGGGGTTATAGTGAAAGTATGTACGCGGTTACCGAATGTTGTTCGGAGTCCCGGATGAGATCCCGGACGTCACGAGGAGTTCCGGAATGGTCCAGAGGTAAAGATTGATATATATAGGAAGTATAGTTTTGGCCACCGGAAGTGTTCCGGGCATCACCGGTAGTGTACCGGGACCACCAGAGGGGTCCGGGGGTCCACCAGGAGGGGCCACGGGCCCCGGAGGCCTACATGGGCCAATAGTGGGAAGCGACCAGCCCCTAGGTGGGCTGGGGCACCTCCCACCAAGGCCCAAGGCACCTCCTAGAGGGGAAGGGGGCAAACCCTAGGGCAGATGGGCCCTAAGGCCCACCCCAGGTGCGCCTCCCCCTCTCCCCCTTGGCCGCGACCCTAGACGGGTTTTGGGGCTGCCGCCACCCCTAGGGATGGAACCCTAGATGGGGGTGTAGCCCCTCCCCTTCCCCTATATATACTTGAGGTATTGGGGGCTGCAAGACAGACGAGATCATCTCCCTCTTGGCGCAGCCCTACCTCTCTCCCTCCTCGTCTCTCGTAGTGCTTGGCGAAGCCCTGCTGGAGTCCCGCGCTCCTCCACCACCACCACGCCGTCGTGCTGCTGCTGGACGGAGTCTTCCCAAACCTCTCCTTCTCCCCTTGCTAGATCAAGGCGTGGGAGACGTCATCGGGCTGCATGTGTGTTGAACGCGGAGGCGCCGTGGTTCGGCGCTTAGATCGGAATCAACCGTGATCTGAATCGCTACGAGTACGACTCCTTCATCTGCGTTCTTGCAACGCTTCCGCTTAGCGATCTACAAGGGTATGTAGATGCACTCCCCTTCCCCTCGTTGCTAGATTACTCCATAGATTGATCTTGGTGATGCGTAGAAAATTTTAAATTCCTACTACGATCCCCAACAATTTCTTCAACTGAATTAACTTTTTTACTAGTAGGAGCCCTTTCGGTATGCCATTGTGAATAATTTGCCATAATATTATCAAGCAATTTGGTGGCTTCACCCGAAGTAATTTCCATGAAATTACCACCCACGACGGAGTATAAAAGATTACGAGAAACAAAATTCAACCCTGCATAAAATTTTTGTATGATCATCCAAAGATTTAACCCATGAGTTGGGCAATTCCTTAGCATGATTTTCATCCTTTCCCAAGATTGTGCAACATGCTCATGTTCAAGTTGCTTGAAATTCATGACTTGGGTTCTAAGGGAAATAATTTTTGCGGGTGGAAAATACTTCATGATAAAAGTGTCTTTGCACTTATTCCAAGAATCAATACTATTACGAGGCAAAGAAGAAAACCAAATTTCACGCAAAGAAAACGGAAATAATTTCATCTTCACAATATCATTGTCCACATCTTTTTTCTTGCATATCGCATAATTCCACGAAGGTATTAAGATGGGGTGCGACATCCTCATTAGGAGTACCGGAAAATTGATCTTTCATAACAAGATTCAGCAAAGCAGTATTAATATCACAAGAGTGCCAATAAAATCATTATTGTTGGTATTTGAGAAATCACACAACTTGGTGTTCTCTTGAGCCATGATGACTACGCAACAAGATTGCACTCAAAAAAGATCTGGCAAGAGAACGGCGAACGAAAAAGAGGGAGAATAAAACAGATTTTTTTGTGAAGTGGGGGAGAGGCAAATGGCAAATAACGTAAATTGCGATGAGATGAGATTTGTGATTAGGAACCTGGTATATGTAGATGATCCTCCCCAGCAACAGCGCCAGAAATTCCTTTTGATGAGGCTTGAAGCTACGTCAGTATTTCCCCAAAGAGGAAGGGATGATGCAACACAGCGACGGTAGGTATTTCCCTCAGTGACGAGACCAAGGTTATTAAACCAGTGGGAGAACCAAGAAACAATATGTAAACGGCACATGCACAAAAATAAAAATACACGCAACCCGACATATTAAAGGGGTTGTCAATCCCTCTCGGGTAACGGCGCCAGAAATTGGTAAACAGACGTGAATAAATTGTAGTAGATTGATAGATCGAACGCCAAATAAAATAAATAAGAATAAATTACAGCAAGGTATTTTTGTATTTTTGGTTTAATAGATCTGAAAATAAAAGGCAAATAAAATAGATCGCAAAGGCAAATTATATGAGAAAGAGACCCGAGGGCCATAGGTTTCACTAGCTGCTTCTCTCGAGAAAAAAATAGCAAACGGTGGGTAAACAAATTACTATTGGGCAATTGATAGAACTTCAAATGTTCATGATGATATCTAGGCAATGATCATTATATAGGCATCATGTCCAAGATTAGTAGACCGACTCCTGCCTGCATTTACTACTATTACTCCACACATCGACCGCTATCCAGCATGCATCTAGTGTATTAAGTTAATGGAGAAACGGAGTAATGCAATAAGAATGATGACATGATGAGGACAAGATCTATTTATGTAGAAATAGATCCCATGTTTTATCCTTAGTAGCAACGATACATACGTGTCGGTTCCCCTTCTGTCACTGGGATCAAGCACCGTAAGATCGAACCCACTACAAAGCACCTCTTCCCGTTGCAAGATAAATAAATCAAGTTGGCCAAACAAAACCCAAATATCGGAGAAGAAATACGAGGCTATAAGCAATCATGCATATAAGAGATCAAAGAAACTCAAATAACTTTCATGGATAAAACGAGGTAGATCTCATCATAAACTTAAAGTTCATCAGATCCCAACAAACACACCGCAAAAAGAGTTGCATCATATGGATATCCAAGTGACCATTGTATTTAGAATCTAACGAGAGAGAGGAAGCCATCTAGCTACTAACTATGGACCCGAAGGTCTACAAAGAACTACTCACGCATCATCGGAGAGGCACCAATGGAAGTGATGAACCCCTCCGTGATGGTTTCTAGATTGGATATGGTGGTTCTGGACTCTGCGGCGGCTGGAATTGATTTTCGTCGACTCCCCTAGGGTTTCTGGAATATTGGGGTATTTATAGAGTAAAGAGGCGGTCCGAGGGGCACACGAGGTGGGCACAACCCACCCGGGCGCGCCTGGGCCTCCAAGCGCACCCTGGTGGGTTGTGCTCCCCTCGGAGCAGCCCCTAGGTGCTTCTTCAGCCCATTGGATGTCTTCTAGTTCCAAAAAAATCCATAAAAAGTTTCACTGCCTTTGGACTCCGTTTGGTATTGATTTTCTGCAATGTAAAAAAATGCAAAAAACAGCAACTAGCACTTGGCACTATGTCAATAGGTTAGTGCCAAAATGATATAAAATGATTATAAAACATCCAAGAATGGCAATATAACAACATGGAACAATAAAAAATTATAGATACGTTGGAGACGTATCAAGCACCCGTGGATACGGCTAGCCAGGGAAAGTGGAAGTCTGGTTGAAGAAGGAATAAACTTTAATTTCTGTTTGGGAACTGTTGGGGAACGTAGCATGCAATTTCAAACAATTTCCTATGATCACGCAAGATCTATCTAGGAGATGCATAGCAACGAGGCGGCGAGAGTGTGTCCACGTACCCTTGTAGACCGAAAGCGGAAGCGTTATGTTAACGTGGTCGATGTAGTGGAACGTCTTCACGATCCAACCGATCCAAGTACCGAACGTACGGCACCTCCATGTTCAGCACACGTTCAGCATGATGATGTCCCTCGAGATTTTGATCCAGTAGAGGGTCGAGGGAGAGTTTCGTCAGCACAACGGCATGGTGACGGTGTTGATGATGTGATCCATGCAGGGCTTTGCCTAAGCACTACGACAATATGACCGAGGTGGTAAACTGTGTCGGGGGGCACCGCGCACGGCTAAGGAACAATTGATGTGCCTTTGGGGTGCCCCCACCCCTGTATATAAAGGAGGAGAGGGAGGAGGCCTGCGGCCATGAGGGGCGCACCAAGGGGGAGTCCAAGTAGGATTCCCAATCCTAGTTGGACTCCCTTTCCTATTCCAATAGGGGGGAAGAGGGAAGGAGAGGGAGAGGGAGAGGAAAGAGGGGGCCGCGCCCCCTCCCCCTAGTCCAATTCAGACTCCCTTTAGGGGGGCACCACCTGCGGGCTGCCCTCTCCTACTCCCTTATGGCCCATTAAGGCCCGTAACTTCCCAGGGGGTTTCGGTAACCCCTCGATTCCCCGATAACTATCAGAAACGTCCCAAAATCTTTCCGGTGTCCGAATACCTTCATCCAACATATCATTCTTTACCTCTCGACCATTTAGAGACTCCTCGTCATGTCTGTGATCTCATTCGGGACTTCGAACAAACTTCGGTCATCTAAGCACATAACTCATAATACAAATTGTCATCGAACGTTAAGCGTGCAGACCCTACGGGTTCGAGAACTATGTATACATGACCGAGACACATCTCCGGTCAATAACTTGTTATGCGGTTTGACCGATAAAGATCTTATGATCATCTAGGTTCTGCTATTGGTTATTGACCGAAGATGTGTCTCGGTCATGTCTACATAGTTCTCGAATCCGTAGGGTCCGCACGCATAACGTTCGATGACGATTTGTATTACGAGTTTCATGTTTTGATGAACCGAAGTTTGTTTGGAGTCCCGGATGAGACCACAGACATGATGAGGAGTCTCGAAATGGTCGAGACATAAAGATTCATATATTGGAAGGCTACATTCGGACACCAAAATGTTCCGGGTCATTTCGGATAAGTTTCAGAGTACGGGGGGTTACCGAAACCCCCCTGGAGGTTAATGGGCCACCATGGGCCTTAGTAGAGAAGAGATAGGGCCAGCCAGAGGTGGCGCGCGGCCCCTGAGGGAGTCTTGGATTAGGGGGTGTCCGGATAGCCGGACTATACCTTCGGCCGGACTCCTGGACTATGAAGATACAAGATTGAAGACTTCGTCCCGTGTTTGGAAGGGACTTTCCTTGGCGTGGAAGGCAAGCTTGGCGATACGGATATGTAGATCTCCTACCAGTGTAACCGACTCTGTGTAACCCTAGCCCTTTCCGGTGTCTATATAAACCGGAGAGTTTTAGTCCATAGGATGAACAACAATCATACCATAGGCTACCTTCTAGGGTTTAGCCTCCTTGATCTCGTGGTAGATCTACTCTTGTACTACCCATATCATCAATATTTATCAAGCAGGACGTAGGGTTTTAACTCCATCAAGAGGGCCCGAACCTGGGTAAAACATTGTGTCCCCTGCCTCCTGTTACCATCCGCCTAGACGCACAGTTCGGGACCCCCTACCGGAGATCCGCCGGTTTTGACACCGACATTGGTGCTTTCATTGCGAGTTCCTCTGTGTCGTCACTTTTAGGCCCGATGGCTCCTCTGATCATCAACGACGATGCGATCCAGGGTGAGACTTTTCTCCCCAGACAGATCTTCGTATTTGGCGGCTTTGCACTGCGGGCCAATTCTCTTGGCCATCTGGAGCAGATCGAAAGCTACGCCCCTGGCCATCAGGTCAGATTTGGAAGTTTGAACTACACGGCCGACCTCTGAGGAGACTTGATCTTCGAAGCGTTTGAGCCGCAGCCGAGCGCGCCGCACTGTCACGATGGGCATGATCTAGCTCTGCCGCTGAACAGTGCCCTAGAGGCCGCACCCGCATCAGCTCCGACCCTTAATTTGGAGCCAACTGCGCCAATCGAGGATGGGTGGTTGGACACCGCCTCGGGGGCTGCAATCTCTATGGTGATCGAGCCGAACACCAGCCCTATTCTCTGCGAAGCCCGTGACTCCAAGGATCTGGACTCCTCTCCAGACTCCGAGCCCTCCGCGCCCCTACCGATCGAACCCGATTGGGTGCCGATCATGAAGTTCACCGCCGCGGACATCTTTCAGCACTCGCCCTTCGGCGATATTCTGAATTCACTAAAGTCTCTCTCTTTATCAGGAGAGCCCTGGCCGGACTATGGTCAGTGAGGTTGGGATGCGGATGATGAAGAAATTCAAAGCCCACCCACCACCCACTTTGTAGCCACTGTCGATGAGTTAACCAACATGCTCGACTTTGACTCCGAAGACATCGACGGTATGGACGCCGATGCAGGAGACGATCAAGAACCAGCGCCCATAGGGCACTGGAAAGCCACCTCGTTGTATGATATATACATGGTGGACACCCCAAAAGAAGGCAATGGCGATGGAACAGCGGAGGATGACCCCTCCAAGAAGCAGCCTAAGCGCCGGCGTTAGCGGCGCCGCTATAAATCCCGCCAAAGCAAAAACGGTGATTCCGGCATGGGAGATAATAACACCCCGGACAGTGCCGAAGACAACCACCTCCAGCAACATTCAGCACAGGAGGATGGAGAAGCCAGCCCTCATGAGAGAGCGGCGGACAGAGAGGTCAAGGACGATAATTATATGCCTCCCTCCGAAGACGAGGCAAGCCTCGACGACGACGAATTCGTCATGCCGGAGGATCCCGTCGAACAAGAGCATTTCATACGCAGGCTTATGGCCACGGCGAGCAGCCTCAAGAAAAAACAGCAACAGCTTAGAGCTGATCAAGATTTGCTAGCCAATAGATGGACTGAAGTCCTTGTGGCCGAAGAGTATGAACTCGAACGCCCCTCCAAGAGCTACCAAAAGCGCAGGTTGCTACCCCGACTAGAGGAGGAAGCACCTAAACCTACATCACCAGCCCATGATGCGGCCGATCGGCCACCCCGTGGCCGCGACAAAGAAGCCTCTCGGCCCTCCACTCAAGCCACACCCCGACACCGCTCAAAAAATACCAAGGCACGGGAAAATGCGCCAGACCTGCGAGATATATTGGAGGACAAGGAAAGGCAAACAAGATCGATCTACAGATCGCGTGGGCGCCCCACGGCACGAGATGGTAATCATCACTTCGGATACAGTCAGTCCATCCGGGCCGAACACAATAGACAAAGCTCGTTCCAGTTGCGTCGTGATATAGCCCAATATAGAGGCGCCGCACACCCACTATGCTTCACAGATGAAGTAATGGATCATCAAATCCCTGAGGGTTTCAAACCCGTGAACATCGAATCATATGATGGCACAACAGATCCTGCGGTATGGATCAATGACTATCTCCTTCATATCCACATGGCCCGCGGTGATGACCTACACGCCATCAAATACCTCCCACTCAAGCTTAAAGGACCAGTTCGGCATTGGCTTAACAGCTTGCCAGCAGAATCAATTGGTTGATGGGAGGACCTGGAAGCCGCATTCCTCAATAATTTCCAGGGCACTTATGTGCGACCACCAGACGCCGATGACCTTAGCCACATAATTCAGCAGCCAGAGGAATCGGCAGACAATTCTGGACACGGTTCCTAACCAAGAAAAATCAAATCGTCGACTGTCCGGACGCAGAGGCCCTAGTAGCCTTCAAGCATAACATCCGCGACGAGTGGCTTGTACGGCACCTAGGACAGGAAAAGCCAAAATCTATGGCAGCCCTCACGACACTTATGACCCGCTTTTATGCGGGAGAAGACAGCTGGCTAGCTCGCAGCAATAACATGACCAAGAGCCCTGGTAATTCGGATACCAAGGACAGCAGTGGTAGGTCACGTCGCAACAAGCAAAAGCGCCGCATTAACGGTGACAATGCTGAGGATACGGCTGTTAATGCCGGATTCAGAGGCTCTAAACCTGGTCAGCGGAAAAAGCCATTCAAAAGAAATACTCTGGGCCCGTCCAGTTTGGACCGAATACTCGACCGCTCATGCCAGATACATGGCACCCCCGAAAAACCAGCCAATCACACCAACAGGGATTGTTGGGTGTTCAAGCAGGCATGCAAGTTAAATGCCGAAAGCAGAGACAAGGGGCTGCATAGCGATGACGAGGAGGAGCCCCGGCCGCCGAACAACAGTGGACAGAAAGGTTTTCCCCCACAAGTGCGGACGGTGAACATGATATACGCAACCCATGTCCCCAAGAGGGAGTGGAAGCGTGCGCTAAGGGACGTATACGCGATGGAGCCAGTCGCCCCAAAGTTCAACCCATGGTCTTCCTGCCGGGTCACTTTTGATCGAAGGGACCACCCCACTAGCACCCGTCATGGTGGATTCGCTACATTGGTTCGAGACCCAATTATTGACAGATTTCACCTCACTAGAGTCCTTATGGACGGCGGCAGCAGCCTGAACCTGCTTTACCAGGATACAGTGCGGAAAATGGGCATCGATCCCTCGAGGATTAAACCCACTAAAACGACCTTTAAAGGCGTCATACCAGGTGTAGAGGCCAACTGTACAGGCTCAGTTACACTTGAAGTGGTCTTCGGATCTCCGGATAATTTCCGAAGCGAGGAGTTAATCTTCGACATAGTTCCGTTCCGCAGTGGCTATCACGCACTGCTCGGGCGAACCGCATTTGCCAAGTTCAATGCGGTGCCGCACTACGCATACCTCAAGCTCAAAATGCCAGGCCCTCGAGGAGTCATCACGGTCAATGGAAACACCGAACGCTCTCTCCGAACGGAGGAGCATACGGCGGCTATCGCAGCAGAAGTACAAAGCAGCCTCTCAAGGCAATTCTCCAGTCCGGCCATTAAACGTCTGGACACCGTCAAGCGCGCCCGGAGTAACCTACAACAAGACCGCCGGGCACGTTCCGAGCAAGCGTAGCAATGCGGCCCCAACCCCAGCCCTCGCGAACTTGCGAAACCAGTGTCGCGTGTACATAACTATGCTCTGGAAATACCATGGGCAAAAGGGGAGGGGCACAATCACGGCACACCCGAAACACGGCTTAAACCGCACGAGGGGCTGCCGACTTTTTCATTTTCTCTTACTTTCAGGACTCCACTCTTCGGAATGCCTGTCCGGTAGTACAATTGCCGCACAAACGATACAACAACCAGGGGAGCAGAAAGCTACGCCGCACTACGGAACTCTAAGGTGGTCTCTATAACGAGCAGTATACCTGTTTCACATAACATTCCGCAGCTCGCCCCTAGAAAGGACATATTTGATAGTCCCATCTTTTGCTTATCACACTATTTGTATCATCCTGCTTTGATCGCAGCCTTTTTAAATAAACAATGCATAGCTTCCGTCTATTATTGCATTACTCTTTTTTATGAATATATGTTCATTAATGACATGTTGCACCCGTACACTTTGGTATGACCAATACGCCAGGGGCTTAAGTACCCCACAATACGGTGTGAGAAGTCCGAACACTTTCACAAGTGCGGCACCCCGAACTTATAGCATTATATGCATCGGCTCCGAATCATGTCTTGGGTCAATAGTTGGGTTTGCCCGGCTCCTATGTTTTGGTACCTTACGTTCCGTTATATCGGCTAAGGTAGCACTAGGAGAACTACTGCGATTGTGCCCAGTTGAGCTGGGCTAAGCACCTCAGTAGAGAAAGCTAAAACTGACCGTCATGATGAGGCGAGAGCCGGTCGCTATTCGAGAGGTTTTCGAGTCCCTAAAGACTTATGCCGCTTAGAGCGAGGAGTCAGCTTTGTCCGGCCTAGGCGTGGATAGCGCCCCGAACTCGGTCTTCCGAACACTAGGGGCTTTGCCGAAATTTAAAATTATAGAATTCTATGGCTAAGTGAGAGTGTTCAAGCATTATAGTCCGATTGCCTTGTTCGTTGTGTTGAGCGCCTCCCTAGAAGGACCCAAGAATGGGAAAAAGAGCGCTCATGTTTATCCCGAACACCCCAGCACTCGTGCCATGGGGACAGAAGCCGATGACTCGCCATCTCTCAAATTTGATAAACGGCCGCACAGAAGGTAATATTTTAAATTCAAAAAGAATTTCTTAGCGCACATGAACAAGTTTTCAGCGCATAGGACAAAACGAGTGAGTTTATTGAAAAATTACATCCATGGAACATTCATCCGCCACAAGGCGGGCACCCTTCAGAACGCCCTCATAATACATCTCGGGCTTGCGATGCTCCTTGCCCAGCGGTGGCCTGTCCTTCACAAGCTTCTCAGCATCCAGCTTGCCCCAGTGCACCTTCGCATGGGAAAGCGCCCTACGGGCACCCTCGATGCATACGGAGCGCTTGATGACTTCGAGCCTTGGACAGGCCTCCACCAGCCGCCTCACCAGCCCGAAGTAGCTCCCAGGCATGGCCTCTCGAGGCCACAGCCGGACTATGAGGCCCTTCATGGCCTGTTCGGCCACCTTATGGAGCTCGACCAGCTGTTTCAGCTGGTCGCTTAAGGGCACCGGGTGTTCGGCCTCAGCATACTGAGACCAGAACACCTTCTCCGTTGAGCTTCCCTCCTCGGCTCGGTAGAAGGCGGCGGCATCCGACACGCTACCGGGCAAGTCTGCGAATGCTCCTGGAGAGCTCCGGATTCGGGTAAGTAACAAGTAATTCACTTTTACGTGCTTGCTTTGCATAAAGAATGCCTTACCCGCCGCTATCTTTTTTATGGCCTCAACCTCCTGGAGGGCCTTCTGGGCTTCGGCCTTGGCAGACTTGGCATCTTCAATGGCCGCCGCAAGCTCAGACTCTCGCGTCTTCGAGTCAAGCTCCAAACTCTCATGTTTTTTCATGAGAGCCTGGAGCTCTTGCCGCACCTCGCCAACCTGCGTCTCATGCTTCTCCTGCTCGGTGCGCTCCGTGGCTGCCCTCTTCTCGGCCTCGGACAGCGCTTGCTTAAGGGTCGCCACCTCAGTTGTGGCCCCTACAATAGCCGCGTTAATCCTGTCACTTTTTGCAATTGCACCTTTCACATATTTCAATAAGGTATTTCTTACCTTCCTTCTCCTCGAGCTGCCGCTTGGCTAGGCCGAGCTCTTGCTCGGACCGCTCGAGGTTCTGCTTCAGCGTTCCCACCTCCGCAGTCAGTGCGGCGGATGCTAGCAGCGAAGCCTGCATACGCATATTGGCTTACTTTTGTTAGACTCCCGCGAACGTTATTAGATCCTCTATTCGGCTTTTCTTGCCGAACGCCAAATAGAGCATCAGGGGCTACTATCTATGCGGTAATATTTTTACATATCTTTTACTTATGTCGAAGCCTGTTAGAAGGCTGGCACAGGCTTCAGTCAGTCCGCTCTTGGCGGACTGAACCTTCTGGATCACCGCACTCATAATAGTGCGGTGCTCCTCGTCGATGGAGGCGCCACTAAGCACCTCTAGCAAATTGTCCGGTGCCTCCGGTTGGACGGAGGTCACCGGCTCGGTAGGCTTGCTCCTCTTGGAAGGAGGTTGCCTACCGGAGTCCGGAACCGTTGAAGGTTCCGGCGCGGTGTCCGGCTCAAAGCCGGACTTGGAACCCTTGGGGGTTCTATCCCCTTCACGCCTAGAGTCCGGGAGGTCGCCTTGCGGCGCCTCCAGGACCACCTCCTCCTGGCTTGGAACCTGTTGGGACGCCGCCTCGGCATCGTCCGTAGGATGGGGGGAGGTAGCCGTCGGAAGCGAATTCACATCCGACGAATCCAGGGAACCGCTCGACGACACGTCAAGCCAGTCTTTGGGTGGACTTCATAAACATGTTCGACGTAAGGAAAAGCTGTGCAATGGGGGAATACTATGAATCACTCTGGTATCCGGATACTTACGATCTCGCCAGGAGCTTGGCCCTGTGCGGCCACTCCTCTTTGCCGTCGCCGGTGTTGGTGGACCCTTCTTGGACCCTTCGGCCTCCCCAGTTGGGGCGGCCTTCCTTTTCTTCCCTCCCCTGCTGGAGGGGGAGAGGTCTCTTCTTCCTCCTCCTCGTCTTCATGGGAGGAGTGCGCCTTGGAGTCGTCGGATGATGAATCCGAAACCTCCTGGCGCCGGGCACTCTTTCGAGTCCCCGTGGCCTTCTTCTTGGCCTTCTTCTCCGGCACCACATAGGGTGCCGGAACCAGCAGCTTCGCCAAGCGAGCGTCCGCTAGGCCTTCGGGCAAAGGAGCCGGACAGTTGATCTGTCCGGACGTCTCCTGCCAATCCTGTCAAAGGTAAGGGAGCTTAGATACCACATGGAGTCAAACCATGAAAAACTAATACCCTATAAAAGGTAGAAACAGCTTACCACACGAGCATGGCGCTGCGTGCTAAATCCGCGATCCTCGGTAGCGGATGTGGGGGCCTCGGCGCCCTTGAAAAGCACCTTCCAGGCATCTTCGTACGTCGTGTCGAAGAGCCTACTCAGAGTTCAGTGCCGCACCGGGTCGAACTCCCACAGGTTGAAAGCCCGTTGTTGACACAGGAGGATTTGGTGGATGAGCATAACCTGGACTACGTTGACAAGTTTGAGCTTCTTGTCCACTAGGGTTTGGACGCATGTTTGGAGTCCGGTTAGCTCTCCTTTTTTACCCCACGACAGTCCTGTCTCTTTCCAGGAGGCGAGCCGCATAGGGGGACCGGATCGGAACTCGGGGGCTGCAACCCATTCAGGGTCGCGCGGCTCGGTGATGTAAAACCACCACAATTACCACCCCTTTAGGGACTCCACGAAGGAGCCCTCGAGCCATAGGACGTTGGGCATCTTGCCCACCATGGCGCCTCCGCACTCCGCCTGGGTGCCGCGCACCACCTTCGGCTTGACATTGAAAGTCTTGAGCCATAGGCCGAAATGGAGGCGGATGCGGAAGAAAGCCTCGCACACGACGATGAACGCCGAGATGTTGAGGACAAAGTTCGGGGCCAGATCGTGGAAATCCAGGCCATAGTAGAACATGAGCCCCGGACAAATGGGTGGAGAGGGAAGCCCAGTCCGCGCAGGAAATGAGGGAGGAACACCACGCTCTCATGGGGCCTAGGGGTGGGGATGAGCTGCCCCTCTTCGGGAAGCCGGTGTGCAATGTCGTTAGATAAGTATCCGGCCTTCCTCAGTCTTTTGATGTGTCCCTCCGTGACGGAGGAGACCATCCACTTGCCTCCCGCTCCAGACATGGCTGGAGAAGGTTGAGGTGGGGTGTGCAGACTTGGGCGCTGGAGGTCGAGTGCGCAGAAATGGATAGGCAAAGGAGGAAGAAGGCGTGGATGAAAAGGTGGATCCTTATCCCCTTATATGGACGGACGCGACTATGCATCCCCACCAGCCTGGTAAAACTCGCCTATCTCCCAAGCGCCATAATCAATGGCGCGGTTGGGTTACCCACGCCCGTATTGATGAGAATCCCGGAATAAGGGGACACGATCTCTGCTTTGACAAGACGTGCCAAGGAAACCGCCTCGCTAAATGCGCTGAAGTGGAACAGAAAACGATTCGAATAAAGACTTGGCCATGGTGTGATGTCACGCTATGGAATACGTCAGCAGATTAGATTTGTGTAAGTACTATTCTCTCTATGGAAATATGTGGAAACTTATTTTGCAGAGCCGGACACTACCTTTGTGTTCAAAATCTTCTATGAAGTACTTGGAGGAGGAACCCGCCTTGCAATGCCGAAGACAATCTGCGCGCCAGACTCGTCGTCATTGAAGCCTGGTTTAGGGGCTACTGAGGGAGTCCTGGATTAGGGGGTATCCGGATAGCCGGACTATACCTTCGGCTGGACTCCTGGACTATGAAGATACAAGATTGAAGACTTCATCCCGTGTCCGGAAGGGACTTTCCTTGGCGTGGAAGGCAAGCTTGGCGATACGGATATGTAGATCTCCTACCATTGTAACCGACTCTGTGTAACCCTAGCCCTTTCCGGTGTCTATATAAACCGGAGAGTTTTAGTCCATAGGACGAACAACAATCATACCATAGGCTAGCTTCTAGGGTTTAGCCTCCTTGATCTCGTGGTAGATCTACTCTTGTACTACCCATATCATCAATATTAATCAAGCAGGATATAGGGTTTTACCTCCATCAAGAGGGCCCGAACCTGGGTAAAACATTGTGTCCCCTGCCTCCTGTTACCATCCACCTAGACGCACAGTTCGGGACCCCCTACCCGAGATCCGTCGGTTTTGACACCGACAGCCCCCTTGCCCAGTCTAATTTGGAAAAGGGGAGGGGTGGCGCCCCCCTCCTTCCTTCTCTTCTCTTCCTCCTTCCCTTCTTCTCCTACTTGGACTAGGAAGGGGGGTGAATCCTACTTGGACCGGGAGTCCAAGTAGGACTCCCCCATGGTGTGCCCCCTAGGGCCGGCCACCTCTCCTGCCCCCCTTTATATACGTGGGAGCGGGGCACCCCAAAGATACACCAAGTCTTCTCTTAGCCGTGTGCGGTGCCCCCCTCCAAAGTTACAAACCTAGGTCATGTTGTTGTAGTGCTTAGGCGAAGCCCTGCGCCGGTAACTTCATCACGCCGTCGTGCTTTCGAAACTCTCCCTCAGCCTCAACTGGATCAAGAGCTCGAGGGACGTCATCGAGATGAACGTGTGCTGAACGCGGAGGTGTCATACGTTCGGTACTTGGATTGGTTGGATCACGAAGACGTTCGACCACATCAACCGCGTTACTAAAACGCTTCCGCTTTCGATCTACTAGAGTACGTGGACACACTCTCCCCTCTCGTTGCTATGCATCTCCTAGATAGATCTTGCATGATCATAGAATTTTTTTTTGAAATACTGCATTCGCCAACAGTGGCATCCGAGCCAGGTATATGCGTAGATGTTATATGCATGAGTAGAACACAAAGAGTTGTGGGCGATAATAGTCATACTGCTTACCAGCAACGTCTTACTTTGATTCGAAGGTATTGTTCGATGAAGCGGCCCGGACCGACATTACATGACCGCGTTCATGAGACTAGTTCTACTGACGTGCTTCGCACACAGGTGGCTAGCGGTTGTCTGTTTCTCCAGCTTTAGTTAAATCGAGTTTGACTATGCCCGGTCCTTATTGAAGGTTAAAACAACACACTTGATGAAAAATCGTTGTGGTTTTGATGCGTATGTAAGAACGGTTCTTGCTAGAAGCCCGTAGCAGCCACGCAAAACTTGCAACAACAAAGTAGAGGACGTCTAACTTGTTTTTGCAGGGCATGTTGTGATGTGATATGGTCAAGACGTGATGATATAAATTGTTGTATGAGATGATCATGTTTTGTAACAGTTATCGCCAACTGGCAGGAGCCATATGGTTGTCGCTTTATTGTATGAAATGCAATCGCCATGTAATTGCTTTACTTTATCACTAAGCGGTAGCGATAGTCGGAGAAGCAATAGTTGGCGAGACAACAATGATGCTACACTGGAGATCAAGGTGTCAAGCCGGTGACGATGGTGATCATGACGATGCTTTGGAGATGGAGATCAAAGGCACAAGATGATGATGGCCATATCATATCACTTATTTTGATTGCATGTGATGTTTATCTTTTGTGCATCTTATTTTGCTTAGTACGGCGGTAGCATTATAAGATGATCTCTCACTAAATTTCAAGGTACAAGTGTTCTCCCTGAGTATGCACCGTTGCTACAGTTCGTCGTGCGAAGACACCACATGATGATCAGGTGTGATAAGCTCTACGTTCACATACAACGGGTGCAAGCCAGTTTTGCACATGCAGAATACTCAGGTTAAACTTGACGAGCCTAGCATATGTAGATATGGCCTCCGAACACTGAGACCGAAAGGTTGAGCATGAATCATATAGTAGATATGATCAACATGGTGATGTTCACCATTGAAAACTTTTCCATCTCACATGATGATCGGACATGGTTTAGTTGATATGGATCACGTGATCATTTATATGACTAGAGGGATGTCTATCTCAGTGGGAGTTCTTAAGTAATATGATTAATTGAACTTTAATTTATCATGAACTTAGTACCTGATAGTTTTTTGCATCTCTATGTTGTTGTAGATAAATGGCCTGTGCTACTGTTCCTTTGAATATTAATGCGTTCCTAGAGAAAGCTAAGTTGAAAGATGATGGTAGCAACTACATGGACTGGGTCCATAACTTGAGGATTATCCTCATTGTTGCACAGAAGAATTACGTCCTGGAAGCACCGCTAGGTGCAAAGTCCGCTGCAGGAGCAACTCCAGATGTTATGAACGTCTGGCAGAGCGAAGCTGGTGACTACTCGATAGTTCAGTGTGCCATGATTTATGGCTTAGAATCGGGACTTCAATGACATTTTGAACGTCATGGAGCATATGAGATGTTCCAAGAGTTGAAGTTAATATTTCAAGAAAATGCCCGTATTGAGAGATATGAAGTCTCCAATAAGTTCTACAGCTGCAAAATGGAGGAGACTAGTAATGTCAGTGAACATATACTCAGAATGTCTAGGTACCACAACCACTTGACTCAACTGGGAGTTAATCTTCCTGATGATAGTGTCATTGACAGAGTTCTTCAATCACTGCCACCAAGCTACAAAAGCTTTGTGATGAACTATAATATGCAAGGGGTGGATAAGACAATTCTTGAGCTCTTCGCAATGCTAAAGGCTGCGGAGGTAGAAATCAAGAAGGAGCATCAAGTGTTGATGGTCAACAAGACCACTAGTTTCAAGAAGAAGGGCAAAGGGAAGAAGGGGAACTTCAAGAAGAACAGCAAGCAAGTTGCTGCTCAAGTGAAGAAGCCCAAGTCTGGACCTAAGCTTGAGACTGAGTGCTTCTACTACAAAGGGACTGGTCACTGGACGAGGAGCTGCCCCATGTATTTGGCGGATAAGAAGGATGGCAAAGTGAAAGGTATATTTGATAAACATGTTATTGATGTGTACCTTACTAATGCTCGTAGTAGCGCCTGGGTATTAGATACTTGTTCTGTTGCTCATATTTGCAACTCGAAATAGGGGCTACGGATTAAACAAAGATTGGCTAAGGACAAGGTGATGATGCGCGTGGGAAATTGTTCCAAAGTCGATGTGATCATCGTCGGCACGCTACCTCTACATCTACCTTTGGGATTAGTTTTAGTCCTGAATAATTGTTATTTTGTGCCAGCGTTAAGCATGAACATTATATCTGGATCTTGTTTGATGCGAGACAGTTATTCATTTAAATCAGAGAATAATGGTTGTTCTATTTATATGAGTAATATCTCTTATGGTCATGCACCCTTGATGAGTGGTCTATTTTTGTTGAATCTCGATAGTAGTGATACACATATTCATAGTATTGAAGCCAAAAGATACAAGTTTAATAATGATAGTGCAACTTGTTTGTGGCACTGCCATTTAGGTCATATTGGTGTAAAGCGCATGAAGAAACTCCATGCTAATGGGCTTTTGGAATCACTTGATTATGAATCACTTGATGCTTGCGAACCATGCCTCATGTGCAAGATGACTAAGACTCCGTTCTCCGGAACAATGGAGCGAGCAACAGACTTATTGAAAATAATACATACTGATGTATGTGGTCCAATGAGTGTTGATGCTTACGGCGGGTATCGTTTTTTTTTGACCTTCACAAATGATTTGAGCATATATGGGAATATCTACTTAATGAAACATAAGTTTGAAACATTTGAAAAGTTAAAAGAATTTCTGAGTGAAGTGGAAAATCATCGTAACAAGAAAATAAAGTTTCTATGATCTGATCGTGGAGGTAAATATTTGAGTTATGAGTTTGGTCTTAATTTGAAACAATGTGGAATAGTTTCGCAACTCACGCCACCTGGAACAGCACAGCGTAATGGTGTGTCCGAACATCGTAACCGCACTTTATTAGATACAGTGCGATCTATGATGTCTCTTACTGATTTACCGCTATCATTTTGGGGTTATGCTTTAGAGACGGTTGCATTCATGTTAAATAGGGCACCATCGAAATCCATTGAGACGACACCATATGAATTGTGGTTTGGCAAGAAACCCAAGTTGACGTTTCTTAAAGTTTGGGGCTGCGATGCTTATGTGAAAAAGCTTCAACCTGATAAGCTCGAACCCAAATTGGAGATATGTGTCTTCATAGGATAACCAAAGGAGACTATTGGGTACACCTTCTATCACAGATCCGAAGGCAAGATATTCGTTGGTAAGAATGGATCCTTTCTAGAGAAGGGGTTTCTCTCGAAAGAAGTGAGTGGGAGGAAAGTAGAACTTGATGAGATAACTGTACCTTCTCCCTCATTGGTAAGTAGTTCATCACAGAAATCAGTTCCAGTGATTCCTGCACCAATTAGTGAGGAAGCTAATAATGATGATCATGAAACTTCTGATCAAGTTACTACCGAACCTCGTAGGTCAACCAGAGCAAGATCTGCATCAGAGTGGTACGGTAATCCTTTTCTGGAGGTCATGTTACTTGGCCATGACGAACCTACAAACTATGAGGAAGCGATGATGAGCCCAGATTCCGCGAAATGGCTTGAGGCCATGAAATCTAAGATGGGATCCATGTATGAGAAAAGAGTATGGACTTTTGTTGACTTGCCCGATGATCGGCAAGCAATAGAGAATAAATGGATCTTCAAGAAGCAGACTGACGCCGACGGTAATGTTACTGTCTACAAAGCTCGACTTGTTGCGAAAGGTTTTCGACAAGTTCAAGGGGTCGACTATGGTGAGACCTTCTCACCCGTAGCGATGCTTAAGTCTGTCCGAATCATGTTAGCAATTGCCGCATTTTATGATTATGAAATTTGGCAAATGGATGTCAAAACTGCATTCCTTAATGGATATCTTAAGGAAGAGTTGTATATGATGTTGGGGAACGTAGCAGAAATTCAAAAAATTTCCTACGTGTCACCAAGATCTATCTATGGAGAGACCAGCAACGAGGGGAAGGAGAGAGCATCTACATACCCTTGTAGATCGCTAAGCGGAAGCGTTCAAGTGAACGGGGTTGATGGAGTTGTACTCGTCGTGATTCAAATCACCGATGACCAAGAGCCGAACAGACGGCACCTCCGCGTTCAACACACGTACAGCCCGGTGACGTCTCCCAAGCCTTGATCCAGCAAGGAGAGAGGGAGAGGTTGAGGAAGACTCCATCCAGCAGCAGCACAACGGCGTGGTGGTGATGGAGGAGCGTGGAAATCCTGCAGGGCTTCACCAAGCACTACGGGATATGAGGAGAAAGAGAGGGAGGGCTGCACCATCAGGCAGAGATCAAAATCACGTGTGTTATGGGGCAGCCCTAGGCCTCATATATATAGGGAAGGGGAGGGGCTGCGCCCCCTCTAGGGTTCCCACCCCTAGGGGGGGTGGCAGCCCTAGATGGGGAGCAAGGGGGCGGCCAAGAGGGGATGGGAGAGGGAGGCGCACCAATATGGGCCCTAAGGCCCATATCCCATTAGGGTTTGCCCCCTCTCCATCTCTTAGGCGCATGGGCCTTAGTGGGGCTGGTGCCCTTGGCCCATGTAGGCCAAGGAACACTCCCTACAGCCCATGTGCCCCCCCGGGCTGGTGGCCCCACTTGGTGGACCCCCGGGACCCTCCCGGTGGTCCCGGTACGTTACCGATAAACCCCGAAACTCTTCCGGTGACCAAAACAGGACTTCCCATATATAAATTTTACCTCCGGACCATTCCGGAACTCCTCGTGACGTCCGGGATCTCATCCGGGACTCCGAACAACATTCGGTAACCACATACAAGATTCCTTTATAACCCTAGCATCATCGAACCTTAAGTGTGTAGACCCTACGGGTTCGGGAGACATGCAGACATGACCAAGACGTTCTCCGGTCAATAAGCAACAGCGGGATCTAGATACCCATGTTGGCTCCCACATGTTCCACGATGATCTCATCGGATGAACCACGATGTCAAGGACTTAATCAATCCCGTATACAATTCCCTTTGTCTAGCGGTACGATACTTGCCCGAGATTCGATCGTCGATATCCCGATACCTTGTTCAATCTCGTTACCGGCAAGTCTCTTTTACTCGTTCTGTAACACATCATCCCGTGATCAACTCCTTGATCACATTGTGCACATTATGATGATGTCCTACCGAGTGGGCCCAGAGATACCTCTCCGTTTACACGGAGTGACAAATCCCAGTCTCGATTCGTGCCAACCCAACAGACACTTTCGGAGATACCTATAGTGCACCTTTATAGTCACCCAGTTACGTTGTGACGTTTGATACACCCAAAGCACTCCTACGGTATCCGGGAGTTGCACAATCTCATGGTCTAAGGAAATGATACTTGACATTAGAAAAGCTTTAGCATACGAACTACATGATCTTGTGCTAGGCTTAGGATTGGGTCTTGTCCATCACATCATTCTCCTAATGATGTGATCCCGTTATCAACGACATCCAATGTCCATGGTCAGGAAACCATAACCATCCATTGATCAACGAGCTAGTCAACTAGAGGCTTACTAGGGACATGGTGTTGTCTATGTATCCACACATGTATCTGAGTTTCCTATCAATACAATTCTAGCATGGATAATAAACGATTATCATGAACAATGAAATATAATATAATAACTAATTTATTATTGCCTCAAGGGCATATTTCCAACAGAAATTTATTCTTTGAGTGAAAAAGTTGATGCTCTTATGAAATTGGTTGCTAGTAAAAGTGCTCCTATTGATTTCAATGATATGCCTTTGTCTACTTTGATTGAGCAAAATAGTGATGCCATAGATGCGAATTTTATCTCTTGAGATAATTTCAACAATAATGCTTATAGAGGTAATTTTAATCCTAGGCATTTTCCTAGTAATTCCTCTAATAATTATGGTAATTCCTATGGAAGTCCTTCTTATACTAATAGGAACACCTCTGATCTTGAGAATAATATTAAAGAATTTATCAACACACAAAAAGTTTTCAACACCACCATAGAAGAAAAGTTGAATAAGATTGATGATTTTCTAGAAGTGTTGATAGAATTTCTCATGATGTGGAAAATCTCAAGATGAAATTTTTTGTGCCTAAAGTTGAGGAATCAATTAAAGCTCTTTATGTTTCTATGGATGAAAGTAAGAAAAGAACCGCTATGCTTAGAGCTAGAAGAGATATTTTCGAAAAAACGTTTTCTAGTGATTACTTTCGTAAAAGTGATGAAGATCTTAAAATGATTGTTGTTTCTTCTATTGATTCGTTGTTTAGTAAAGTTAAGATTGATGAAAAGGGGACTGGATAAGAGTCAACTTTAGTTAGAAGGCGTCCCGATATTTCAGAGGGTGAAAATCTTGTTGAGAAATTGATAAAAGTGGGTTTAAAGATGTCAAAACTTTAACTAGTGATGCACCCACTCATTTGGATTACAAAGACTTGAATTATGATAGTTGATCTTTGATTGATTGTATTTCTTTGTTGCAATCCTTGATAAATTCACCCCATGCTTATGAACAAAATAAAGCTTTTACTAAACATATTGTTGATGCTATGATGAAAGCTTTAGAAGAAAAGTTGGAATTAGAAGTTTCAATTCCTAGAAAATTGCATGATGAATGGGAATCTACTATCAAGGTCAAGATTAAAAATTATGAGTGTTTTTATTTGTGTCACTTGGGTGCTAGTGTTTCTACAATTCCGAAATCTTTATGTGATGTGCTTGGTCTCACCGATATTGAAGAGTGTTCTTTCAATTTACACTTAGCGGATTCTACTATTAAAAAGCCTATTGGAAGAATTAATGATGTTCTTATTCTTTCAAATAGGGAATTATGTGCCCATAGATTTTATTGTTCTTGATATTGATTGCAATCCGTCTTGTCCAATTATTCTTGGTAGACCGTTTTACGCACTATCGGTGTCATGATTGATATGAAAGAAGGCAATATTAGGTTCCAATTTCCTTTGAGGAAGGGTATAGAAAACTTCCCTAGAACAAGAATTAGTCCACCATATGAATCAATCATGAGGGCATCTTATGGATCTCGAACCAAAGATGACAAAACTTAGATCATTGCTTTATGCCTAGCTATAGGCGTAAAACTATAGCGCTTGTTGGGAGGCAACTCAATGAATAAAATTTATTTTTGCTTTTTCCTTTCTGTTCTTGAGTGTTAGCACAATTATGCTACTGTTATGATTGTGTTTTTATGTTTTAATTTGTGTTTGTGCCAAGTAATGCCTTTAGGATCTCCTTGGGTGATAGTTGTTTAATCTTGCTGAAAAATAGAAACTTTTGCGCTCACGAAAATAATTATCATTTTTAACCAAAGAGATAAAATACCAATTCTTTTGCAGAAGATTAATATAAAAATTGCTCAGGTTTTCCTAATTTCTCAAGATTTTTGGAGTTACAAAAGTATTTGAAATATCCAGATTCCTACACACTGTTCTGTTTTTGATAGATTCTGTTTTCTTTGCGTTGTGTGCTTGTTTTGATGATTCTATGATTTTCTTTGATGAGTTTTTTCCATAGAAAAGTTGGAATACATTATATATAATGCAATCATAAAATATGAATTGGTTTGCTACACTACTTATAGTAGTGATTTGTTTTCTTATACTAACAGATCTCACAAAGGTTTTGTTGAGTTTTGTGTGATTGAAGTATTCAAGTTTTGGGTTATCTTACGATGGATGAAGGAATAAGGAATAAGAAGAGCCTAAGCTTGGGGATGCCCTGGAATACCATGCTATTATCCAAAGAGAGCAAGCAACTAAGCTTGGGGATCCCCCGAGTGGCATCCCCTCTTTCTGCTAACGACCATCGGTATTTTACTCAAAGCTATATTTTTATTCGTCACATCTATGTGTTTTGCTAGAGTGTCTTGTATGATATGAGTCTTTGCTTGTTTTATTTTGTGTTTTAAGTCTTGATTCCTTGCTGGACATACCTATTTGAGAGAGCCAAAATTATGTCATGACTTGTTAGAATTGCTCTCTATGCTTCACTTAAATTTTTTTGTGAGCTATGGATTTGCTCTAGTGCTTCACTTATATCTTTTTGAGCATGGTGTGCTTTAGTATTTTTGAATAAATGCGCTCTTGCTTCACTCAGATTTATTTGAGAGTTAGCAAAATTTTGAAGAAATTCTCTCTTGCTTCACTTAAATTATGTTGAGAGAAAGAAAATTTATGCTCATGATCTTCACTTATATTTGTATGAGCTTATCAAAAGCAACACATGAAAATTAGTTCCAAAGTGATAGATATCCAAGAAGGATATAATAAAAACTTTCATGAAGATCATTGGGCAAAATAAACTTGATTCTTAGTAATAGTTTTCAGATATGATGATGTGATATGTGAGTCATGTTGATGAGTAATTATGCTTTAGTAAGAATATTGGTGTTAAGGTTTGTGATTCCCTGTGCAAGCACGAAAGTCAATAGTTATGCAATGAAATTATATCCTACTTGTGGTGCATTATTCGGTGTTAATTATGCTTAATGCTCGCTTATGAGATTATTCATTTCTTGGTTGGTCACTTCTCAATCTTTTGCTAGCCTTTTTTGAGAGAAAGACTGTAAAGGAAGCCCCTACAGTATAATTGGTGCAACAAACCCAAATTGCAAGTACCATGCCTTGAACCTGGGTGGGTGGGAAGGCATCAACCCCTTCCCACCACTAGGCTATGCCTTAGTCTGCATCTTTTTCTAGCCTTCATTTTGCACTAAGTATGGTCACCAAGATCTATCTATGGAGAGACCAGCAACGAGGGGAAGGAGAGAGCATCTACATACCCTTGTAGATCGCTAAGCGGAAGCTTCAAGTGAACGGGGTTGATGGAGTCGTACTCGTCGTGATTCAAATCACCGATGACCAAGTGCCGAACGCACGGCACCTCCGCGTTCAACACACGTACAGCCCGGTGACGTCTCCCAAGCCTTGATCCAGCAAGGAGAGAGGGAGAGGTTGAGGAAGACTCCATCCAGCAGCAGCACAACGGCGTGGTGGTGATGGAGGAGCGTGGCAATCCTGCAGGGCTTCACCAAGCACCACGGGATATGAGGAGAAAGAGAGGGAGGGCTGCACCATCAGGCAGAGATCGAAATCACGTGTGTTATGGGCAGCCCTAGGCCTCATATATATAGGGGAAGGGGAGGGCTGCGCCCCCTCTAGGGTTCCCACCCCTAGGGGGGGCGGCAGCCCTAGATGGGGAGCAAGGGGCGGCCAAGAGGGGATGGGAGAGGGAGGCGCACCAATATGGGCCCTAAGGCCCATATCCCATTAGGGTTTGCCCCCTCTCCATCTCTTAGGCGCATGGGCCTTAGTGGGGCTGGTGCCCTTGGCCCATGTAGGCCAAGGAACACTCCCTACAGCCCATGTGCCCCCGGGGCTGGTGGCCCCACTTGGTGGACCCCCGGGACCCTCCCGGTGGTCCCGGTACGTTACCGATAAACCCCGAAACTCTTCCGGTGACCAAAACAGGACTTCCCATATATAAATCTTTACCTCCGGACCATTCCGGAACTCCTCGTGACGTCCGGGATCTCATCCGGGACTCCGAACAACATTCGGTAACCACATACAACTTCCTTTATAACCCTAGCGTCATCGAACCTTAAGTGTGTAGACCCTACGGGTTCGGGAGACATGCAGACATGACCGAGAGTTCTCCGGTCAATAACCAACAGCGGGATCTGGATACCCATGTTGGCTCCCACATGTTCCACGATGATCTCATCGGATGAACCACGATGTCAAGGACTTAATCAATCCCGTATACAATTCCCTTTGTCTAGGTACGATACTTGCCCGAGATTCGATCGTCGGTATCCCGATACCTTGTTCAATCTCGTTACCGGCAAGTCTCTTTACTCGTTCGTAACACATCATCCCGTGATAAACTCCTTGATCACATTGTGCACATTATGATGATGTCCTACCGAGTGGGCCCAGAGATACCTCTCCGTTTACACGGAGTGACAAATCCCAGTCTCGATTCGTGCCAACCCAACAGACACTTTCGGAGATACCTGTAGTGTACCTTTATAGCCACCCAGTTACGTTGTGACGTTTGGCACACCCAAAGCACTCCTACGGTATCCGGGAGTTGCACAATCTCATGGTCTAAGGAAATGATACTTGACATTAGAAAAGCTTTAGCATAAGAACTACATGATCTTGTGCTAGGCTTAGGATTGGGTCTTGTCCATCACATCATTCTCCTAATGATGTGATCCCGTTATCAATGACATCCAATGTCCATGGTCAGGAAACCGTAACCATCTATTGATCAACGAGCTAGTCAACTAGAGGCTTACTAGGGACATGGTGTTGTCTATGTATCCACACATGTATCTGAGTTTCCTATCAATACAATTCTAGCATGGATAATAAACGATTATCATGAACAAGGAAATATAATAATAACCAATTTATTATTGCCTCTAGGGCATATTTCCAACAGATTTCCAACAGTCTCCCACTTGCACTAGAGTCAATAATCTAGTTCACATCGCCATGTGATTAACACTCACAGGGCACATCGCCATGTAACCAACATCCAAAGAGTTTACTAGAGTCAATAATCTAGTTCACATCACTATGTGATTAACACTCAATGAGTTCTGGGTTTGATCATGTTGCTTGTGAGAGAGGTTTTAGTCAACGGGTCTGAACCTTTCAGATCCGTGTGTGCTTTACAAATCTTTATGTCATCTGCTAGATGTAGCTACCACGTTCTATTTGGAGCTATTCCAAATAACTGTTCTACTATACGAATCCAGTTTACTACCCGAATAATCTGGATTAGTGCCAAAGTTTGCATCGGCGTAACCCTTTATGATGAACTCTTTTACCACCTCCATAATCGAGAAAATTCCTTAGTCCACTAGTTACTAAGGATAACTTTGACCGCTGTCCTGTGATTCATTCCTGGATCACTCTTGTACCCCTTGACTGACTCATGGCAAGGCACACTTCAGGTGCGGTACACAGCATAGCATACTGTAGAGCCTATGTCTTAAGCATAGGGGAGGACCTTCGTCCTTTCTCTCTATTCTGCCGTGGTCGAGCTTTAAGTCTTAACTTCATACCTTACAACTCAGGCAAGAACTCCTTCTTTGACTGATCCATCTTGAACAACTTCAAGATCATGTCAAGGTATGTGCTCATTTGAAAGTACCATTAAGCGTTTTGATCTATCCTTATAGATCTTGATGCTCAATGCTCAAGTAGCTTAATCCAGGTTTTCCATTGAAAACACTTTCCAAATAACCCTATATGCTTTCCAGAAATTCTACGTCATTTCCGATCAACAATATGTTAAAACATATACTCATCAGAAATTCTATAGTGCTCCCACTCACTTCTTTGGAAATACAAGTTTCTCATAAACTTTGTATAAACCCAAAATCTTTGATCATCTTATCAAAGTGTACATTCCAACTCCGAGATGCTCACTCCAGTCCTCAGAAGGATTGCTGGAGCTTTGCATCCTTATTAGCATCTTTTCAGGATTGACAAAACCTTTCGGTTGTATCACATACAACCTTTCCTCAAGAAAATCGTCGAGGAAACAATATTTTGACATCCTATCTGCAAGATTTCATAAATAATGCAGTGACTGCTAATATAATTCCAACAGACTCTTAGCATCGCTACGAGTGACAAAATCTCACCGTAGTCAACTCCTTGAACTTGTCAGAAAACATCTTAACGACAAGTCGAGCTTTCTTAATGGTGACATTTACCATCATTGTCCGTCTTCCTTTTAAAATCCATCTACACTCAACAGCCTTACGACCATCAAGTAGTTCTTCCAAAGTCTACACTTTGTTTTCATACATGGATCCTCTCTCGGATTATATGGCCTCAAGCCATTTATCAGAATCCAGGCCCACCATCGCTTCTCCATAGCTCGTAGGTTCATTGTTGTCTAGCAACATGACTTCCAAGACAGGATTACATACCACTCTGAAGTAGTACGCATCCTTGTCATCCCACGAGGTTTGGGAGTGACTTGATCTGAAGTTTCATGATCACTATCATAAGCTTCCACTTCAATTGGTGTAGGTGCCACAGGAACAACTCTTTGTGCCCTGCTATACACTAGTTGAAGAGACGGTTCAATAACCTCATCAAGCCTCCACCATCCTCCCACTCAATTCTTTCGAGAGAAACTTTTCCTCAAGAAAGGACCCGATTCTAGAAACAATCCCTTATTGCTTTCGGATCTGAGACAGGAGGTATGCCCAACTGTTTTGGGTGTCCTATGAAGATGCATTTATCCGCTTTGGGTTCGAGCTTATCAGCCTGAAACTTTTTCACATAAGCGTCGCAGCCCCAAACTTTTAAGAAATGACAGCTTAGGTTTCTCTAAACCATAGTTCATACGGTGTCATCTCATCGGAATTACGTGGTGCCCTATTTAAAGTGAATGTGGTTGTCTCTAATGCCTAACCCATAAACTATCGTGGTAATTCGATAAGAGACATCATGGTATGCATCATATCCAATAGGGTGCAGTTATGATGTTCGGACACACCATCACACTATGGTGTTCCAGGCTGTATTAGTTGTGAAACAATTTCCACAATGTATTAATTCTGTGCCAAACTCGTAATTCAGATATTCATCTCTATGACCATATCATAGATATTTTATTCTTTTGTCACGACGATCTTTCAACTTCACCCTGAAATTACTTGAACCTTTCAATAATTCAGACTCGTGATTCATCAAGTAAATATACTCAACATCTACTCTAATCATCTGTGAAGTAAGAACATAACGATATCCACTACACACCTCAGCACTCATTGGACTGCACACATCAAAATGTATTACTTCCAACAATTTGCTTTGTAGTTCCATTTTACTGAAACCGAGGCTTTCAGTCATCTTGCCCATGTGGTATGATTTGCATGTCTCAAGTGATTCAAAATCAAGTGAGTCCAAACGGTCCATTTGCATGGAGTTTCATGCATACACACCAATAGACATGGTTCGCATGTCTCAAACTTTTCAAAAACGAGTGAGCCCAAAGATCCATCAACATGGAGCTTCTTCATGCGTTTTATACCGATATGACTTACGTGGCAGTGCCACAAGTAGGTGGTACTATCATTACTATCTTATATCTTTTGGCATGAACATGTGTATCACTACGATCGAGATTCAATAAACCATTCATTTCAGGTGCAAGACCATTGAAGGTATTATTCAAATAAACAGAGTAACCGTTATTCTCCTTAAATGAATAACCGTATTGCGATAGACATAATCCAATCATGTCTATGCTCAACACAAACACCAATCTCGATGGTAGAAGGAGCGTATGATATTTGATTATATCAACATTGGAAACACTTCCAACACATATCATCAGCTCACCTTTAGCTAGTCTCCGTAGCTTTTATTTCGAGTTACTAACACTTAGCAACCGAACCGGTATCTAATACCCTGGTGCTACTAGGAGTACTAGTAAAGTACACATCAACACAATGTATATCCAATATACTTCTATCGACCTTGCCAGCCTTCTAATCTACCAAGTATCTAGGGTAATTCTGCTCCAGTGGCTGTTCCCCTTATTACAGAAGCACTTAGTCTCGGGTTTGGGTTTAACCTTGGGTTTCTTCACTAGAGCAGCAGCTGAATTGCCGTGTCATGAAGTATCCCTTCTTCCCCTTGCCCTTCTTGAAACTAGTGGTTTCACTAACCATCAACAATTGATGCTTCTTCTTGATTTCTACTTTCGCGGTGTCAAACATCGCGAATATCTCAAGGATTATCATACATGTCCCCGATATATTATAGTTCATCACGAAGCTCTAGCAGCTTGGTGGTAATGACTTCGGAGAAACATCACTATCTTATCTGGAAGATCAACTCCCACTTGATTCAAATGATTGTTGTACTCAGACAATCCGAGCACAAGCTCAACAATTGAGCTTTTCTCCTTGGTTTGCAGGTTAAGAAAATCGTCGGAGGTCTTATACCTCTTGACGTGGGCACGAGCCTGAAATCCCAATTTCAGCCCTCAAAACATCTCATATGTTTCGTGACGTTTCGAAAATGTCTTTGGTGCCTCAACTCTAAACCGTTTAACTGAACTATCACGTAGTTATCAAAACGTGTATGTCAGATGTTCGCAACATCCACAGACAACGTTCGAGGTTCAGCACACTGAGCGGTGCATTGAGGACATAAGCCTTCTAAGAAGCAATGAGGACAATCCTCAGTTTACGGACCTAGTCCGCATAATTGCTACTATCAACTTTCAACTAATTTTTCTCTAGGAACATATCTAAACAGTAGAACTAAAACGCGAGCTACGACATAATTTGAAAAATCCTTTTGACTATGTTCAGGATAATTAAGTTCATCTTATGAACTCCCACTCAGATAGACATCCCTCTAGTCATCTAAGTGATTACATGATCCGAGTCAACTAGGCCGTGTCCGATCATCATGTGAGACGGACTAGTCAACATCGGTGAACATCTTCATGTTGATCGTATCTTCTATACGACTCATGCTCGACCTTTCGGTCTTCTGTGTTCCGAGGCCATGTCTGTACATGCTAGGCTCGTCAAGTTAACCCTAAGTGTTTCACGTGTGTAAATCTGTCTTACACCCGTTGTATGTGAACGTTAGAATCTAACACCCGATCATCACGTGGTGCTTCGAAACACGAACTGTCGCAACGGTGCACAGTTAGGGGAGAACACTTCTTGAAATTGTTGTAAGGGATCATCTTATTTACTACCATCGTTCTAAGCAAATAAGATGTATAAACATGATAAACATCACATGCAATCAAATAGTGACATGATATGGCCAATATCATAGTGCTCCTTTTGATCTCCATCTTCGGGGCTCCATGATCATCATCGTCACCGGCATGACACCATGATCTCCATCATCATGATATCCATCATCGTGTCTTCATGAAGTTGTCACGTCATCTATTACTTCTACTACTACAGCTAACGGTTAGCAATAAAAGTAAAGTAATTACATGACGTTTAAGTTGACACGCAGGTCATAAATAAATAAAGACAACTCCTATGGCTCCTGCCGGTTGTCATACTCATCGACATGCAAGTCGTGATTCCTATTACAAGAACATGATCAATCTCATACATCACATATATCATTCATCACATCCTTTGGGCCATATCACATCACATAGCATACCCTGCAAAAACAAGTTAGACGTCCTCTAATTGTTGTTTGCATGTTTTACGTGGCTGCTATGGGTTTCTAGCAAGAACGTTTCTTACCTACGCAAAACCACAACGTGATATGCCAATTGCTATTTACCCTTCATAAGGACCCTGTTCATCGAATCCGATCCGACTAAAGTGGGAGAGACAGACACCCGCCAGCCAACTTATGCAACTAGTGCATGTTTGTCGGTGGAACTGGTCTCACGTAAGAGTACGTGTAAGGTTGGTCCGGGCCGCTTCATCCCACGATGCCGCCGAATCAAGATAAGACTAGTAACGGCAAGCATATTGAACAAAATCAACGCCCACAACTACTTTGTGTTCTACTCGTGCATAGAAACTACGCATAGACCTGGCTCATGATGCCACTGTTGGGGAACGTAGCAGAAATTCAAAAAATTTCCTATGTGTCACCAAGATCTATCTATGGAGAGACCAGCAACGAGGGGAAGGAGAAAGCATCTACATACCCTTGTAGATTGCTAAGCGGAAGTGTTCAAGTGAACGGGGTTGATGGAGTCGTACTCGTCGTGATTCAAATCACCGATGACCAAGAGCCGAACGGACGGCACCTCCGCGTTCAACACACGTACAGCCCGGTGACGTCTCCCAAGCCTTGATCCAACAAGGAGAGAGGGAGAGGTTGAGGAAGACTCCATCCAGCAGCAGCACAACGGCGTGGTGGTGATGGAGGAGCGTGGCAATCCTGTAGGGCTTCACCAAGCACTACGGGATATGAGGAGAAAGAGAGGGAGGGCTGCACCATCAGGCAGAGATCAAAATCACGTGTGTTATGGGGCAGCCCTAGGCCTCATATATATAGGGAAGGGGAGGGGCTGCGCCCCCTCTAGGGTTCCCACCCCTAGGGGGGGCGGCAGCCCTAGATGGGGGAGCAAGGGGGCGGCCAAGAGGGGATGGGAGAGGGAGGCACACCAATATGGGCCCTAAGGCCCATATCCCATTAGGGTTTGCCCCCTCTCCATCTCTTAGGCGCATGGGCCTTAGTGGGGCTGGTGCCATTGGCCCATGTAGGCCAAGGAACACTCCCTACAGCCCATGTGGCCCCCCCCCGGCTGGTGGCCCCACTTGGTGGACCCCCGAGACCCTCCCGTTGGTCCTGGTACGTTACCGATAAACCCCGAAACTCTTCCGGTGACCAAAACAGGACTTCCCATATATAAATCTTTACCTCCGGACCATTCCGGAACTCCTCGTGACGTCCGGGATCTCATCCGGGACTCCGAACAACATTCGGTAACCGCGTACATACTTTCCCTATAACCCTAGCGTCATCGAACCTTAAGTGTGTAGACCCTACGGGATCGGGAGTCATGCAGACATGGCCGAGACAACTCTCCGGTCAATAACCAACAGCGGGATCTGGATACCCATGTTGGCTCCCACATGCTCCACGATGATCTCATCGGATGAACCACGATGTCAAGGATTCAATCAATCCCGTATGCAATTCCCTTTGTCTATTGGTACGATACTTGCCCAAGATTCGATCGTCGGTATCCCGATACCTTGTTCAATCTCGTTACCGGCAAGTCTCTTTACTCGTTCTGTAACACATCATCCCGTGATCAACTCCTTGGATCACATTGTGCACATTATGATGATGTCCTACCGAGTGGGCCCAGAGATACCTCTCCGTTACACGGAGTGACAAATCCCAGTCTCGATTCGTGCCAACCCAACAGACACTTTCGGAGATACCTGTAGTGCACCTTTATAGTCACCCAGTTACGTTGTGACGTTTGATACACCCAAAGCACTCCTACGGTATCCGGGAGTTGCACAATCTCATGGTCTAAGGAAATGATACTTGACATTAGAAAAGCTTTAGCATACGAACTACATGATCTTGTGCTAGGCTTAGGATTGGGTCTTGTCCATCACATCATTCTCCTAATGATGTGATCCCGTTATCAATGACATACAATGTCCATGGTCAGGAAACTGTAACCATCTATTGATCAACGAGCTAGTCAACTAGAGGCTTACTAGGGACATGGTGTTGTCTATGTATCCACACATGTATCTGAGTTTCCTATCAATACAATTCTAGCATGGATAATAAAAGATTATCATGAACAACGAAATATAATAATAATCAATTTATTATTGCCTCTAGGGCATATTTCCAACATTGATGCAACCAGAAGGTTTTGTTGATACAAAAGGTGCTAACAACGTGTGCAAGCTCCAGCGATCCATTTATGGACGGGTGCAAGCCTCTCTGAGTTGGAATATACGCTTTGATAGTGTGATCAAAGCATATGGTTTTATACAGACTTTTGGAGAAGCATGTATTTACAAGAAAGTGAGTGGGAGCTCTGTAGCATTTCTGATATTATATGTGGATGACATATTGTTGATCGGAAATGATACTGAATTTCTTAATGGCATAAAAGGATACTTGAATAAGAATTTTTCAATGAAAGACCTCGGTGAAGCTGCTTATATATTGGGCATCAAGATCTATAGAGATAGACCAATACGCTTAATTGGACTTTCACAAAGCACATACCTTGATAAAGTTTTGAGGAAGTTCAAAATGGATTAGTCAAAGAAAGCGTTCTTGCCTGTGTTACTGAAGGAAATATGCCCTAGAGGTAATAATAAAGTTGTTATTTATATTTCATTATATCATGATAAATGTTTATTATTCATGCTAGAATTGTATTAACCAAAAACTTAGTACATGTGTGAATACATAGACAAACAAAGTGTCCCTAGTATGCCTCTACTAGACTAGCTAGTTAATCAAAGATGGTTAGGTTTCCTAGCCATAGACATGCGTTGTCATTTGATAAACGGGGTCACATCATTAGAGAATGATATGATGGACAAGAGCCATCCATTAGCTTCGCACTATGATCATTTAGTTTATTGCTATTGCTTTCTCCATAACTTATACATGTTCCTATGACTATGAGATTATGCAACTCCCGAATACCGGAGGAACACTTAGTGTGCTATCAAATGTCACAACGTAATTGGGTGTTTATAAAGATGCTCTACAGGTGTCTCTGATGGTGTTTGTTGAGTTGGCATAGATCGAGATTAGGATTTGTCACTCCGATTGTCGGAGAGGTATCTCTGGGCCCTCTCGGTAATGCACATCACTATAAGCCTTGCAAGCAATGTAACTAATGAGTTAGTTGTGGGATGATGCACTAAAGAACGAGTAAAGAGACTTGCCAGTAACAAGATTGAACTAGGTATGATGATACCGATGATCGAATCTCGGGCAAGTAACATACCGATGGCAAAGGGAACAACGTATGTTGTTATGCGGTTTGACCGATAAAGATCTTCGTAGAATATGTAGGAACCAATATGGGCACCCAGGTTTCGCTATTTGTTATTGACCGGAGATGTGTCTCGGTCATGTCTACATAGTTCTCGAACCCGTAGGGTCCGCACGCTTAACGTTCAATGATGATTTGTATTATGAGTTATGTGATTTGAGGTTGATACGTCTCCAACGTATCTATAATTTTTGATTGCTCCATGCTATAGTATCTACTGTTTTGGACATTATTGGGCTTAATTATACACTTTTATATTATTTTTGGGACTAACCTATTAACCGGTGGCCCAGCCCAGAATTGTTGTTTTTTGCCTGTTTTAGGGTTTCGAAGAAAAGGAATATCAAATGGAGTCCAAATGGAATGAAACCTTCGGGAACGTGATTTTCTCAACAAACAAGAACCGGGAGACTTGGACCCTACGTCAAGACACAAGAGAGGAGGCCACGAGGTAGGGGGGCACGCCTACGCCCCCCCAGGCGCGCCCTCCACCCTCGTGGGCCCCCTGTTGCTCCACCGACGTACTCCTTCCTCCTATATATACCTACGTACCCCCAAACGATCAGATACGGAGCCAAAAACCTAATTCCACCGCCGCATCTTTCTGTATCCACGAGATCCCATCTTGGGGCCTGTTCCGGAGCTCCGCCGGAGGGGGCATCGATCACGGAGGGCTTCTACATCAACACCATAGCCCCTCCGATGAAGTATGAGTAGTTTACCTTAGACCTATGGGTCCATAGTTAGTAGCTAGATGGATTCTTCTTTCTTTTTGGATCTCAATACAATGTTCTCCCCCTCTCTCGTGGAGATCTATTCGATTTATCTTCTTTTTGCGGTGTGTTTGTTGAGACCGATGAATTGTGGGTTTATGATCAAGTCTATCTATGAATAATATTTGAATCTTCTCTGAATTCTTTTATGTATGATTGGTTATCTTTGCAAGTCTCTTCAAATTATCAGTTTGGTTTGGCCTACTAGATTTGATCTTTCTTGCAATGGGAGAAGTTCTTAGCTTTGGGTTCAATCTTGCGGTGTCCTTTCCCAGTGACAGCAGGGGCAGCAAGGCACTTATTGTATTGTTGCCATCGAGGATAACAAGATGGAGTTTTCTTCATATTGCATGACTCTATCCCTCTACATCATGTCATCTTGCTTAAGGCGTTACTCTGTTTTTAACTTAATACTCTAGATGCATGCTGGATAGAGGTCGATGAGTGGAGTAATAGTAGTAGATGCAGGCAGGAGTCGGTCTACTTGTCTCAGACGTGATGCCTATATATATGATCATACCTAGATATTCTCATAACTATGCTCAATTCTGTCAATTGCTCAACAGTAATTTGTTCACCCACCGTAGAATACTTATGCTCTCGAGAGAAGCAACTAGTGAAACCTATGGCCCCCGGGTCTATCCTTATCATATTAATCTCCTATTACTTAGTTATTTCCTTTTGCATTTACTTTGACTTTATTTTACTTTGCATCTTTATCACAAAAATACCAAAAATATTATCTTATCATATCTATCAGATCTCACTCTCGTAAGTGGCCTTATAGGGTTTGACGACCCCTATTTGCGTTGGTTGTGAGGATTTATTTGTTTTGTGCAGGTAAGAGGGACTCGCGTGTAGCCTCCTACTGGATTGATACCTTGGTTCTCAAAAACTGAGGGAAATACTTACGCTACTTTGCTGCATCATCTCTTCCTCTTCGGGGAAAACCAACGTAGTGCTCAAGAGGTAGCAAGATGGATTTCTGGCGCCGTTGCCGGGGAGGTCTATGCAAAAGTCAACATACCAAGTACCCATCGCATACCCTTATCTCTCGCATTACATTATTTGCCATTTGCCTCTCGTTTTCCTCTCCCCCACTTCACCCTTGCCGTTTTATTCGCCCTCTCTCTCTCTCTCTATCCTCCCTCTCTTTCTCTAGTTGCCTCTTTTGCCCACTTGCTTTTTGTTTGCTTGTGTGTTAGTTGCTTGCTTGTCACGATGGCTCAAGATAATACTAAATTGTGTGACTTCACCAATACCAACAACAATGATTTTAATAACACTCCGATTTCTCCTCTTACCGATGCTGAATCTTGTGAAATTAATACTGCTTTGTTGAATCTTGTCATGAAAGATCCGTTTTCCGGCCTTCCTAGTGAAGATGCCGCTACCCATCTAAATAGCTTCGTTGATTTGTATGACATGCAAAAGAAGAAAGATGTGGATAATGATATTGTTAAATTGAAGCTATTTCCTTTTTCGCTTAGAGATCGTGCTAAAGATTGGTTTTCGTCTTTGCCTAAAAATAGTATTGATTCATGGAATAAGTGCAAAGATGCTTTTATCTCTAAGTATTTTCCTCCCGCTAAGATCATCTCTCTTAGAAACGATATTATGAATTTTAAGCAACTTGATCATGAACATGTTGCACAAGCTTGGGAGAGAATGAAATTAATGATACGTGATTGCCCTACTCATGGTTTAAATTTGTGGATGGTTATACAAATTTTTTATGCTGGATTGAATTTTGCTTCTAGAATTTTTTTAGATTCGGCCGCGGGAGGCACTTTTATGGAAATCACTTTCAGAGAAGCTACTAAACTCCTAGATAATATTATGGTTAATTATTCTCAATGGCATACCGAAAGATCTACTAATAAAAAGGTGCATGCGATAGAAGAAAATAATGTTTTGAGTGGAAAGATGGATGAACTTATGAAATTATTTGCTAATAAGAGTGTTTCTTCTGATCCTAATGATATGCCCTTGTCTACTTTGATTGAGAATAATAATAAATCTATGGATGTGAATTTTGTTGGTAGGAACAATTTTGGTAACAACGCGTATAGAGGAAATTTTAATCCTAGACCTTATCCTAGTAATCCCTCTAATACTTATGGTAATTCCTACAACAATTCTTATGGAAATTATAATAAGATGCCCTCTGATTTTGAATCTAATATTAAAGAATTTATTACTTCACAAAAGAATTTTAATGCTATGACTGAAGAAAAATTGCTTAAGATTGATGATTTGGCTAGGAACGTTGATAGAATTGCTCTTGATGTTGATTCTTTGAAACTTAGATCTATTCCACCTAAGCATGATATCAATGAGTCTCTCAAAGCCATGAGAATTTCCACTGATGAGTGCAAAGAAAGAACCGCTAGGATGCGTGCTAAGAAAGATGCCTTTATAAGAGCGTGTTCTTCTAGTTCCTATGAAAATAAAGATCAAGATCTAAAAGTTATTGATGTGTCCCCTATTAAATCTTTGTTTTGCAATATGAATCTTGATAATTATGGGACTGAATATGATCCACCTTTACCTAGAAGGCGTTCTAAGAATTCGGAATTTGTTGATCTTGATGCTAAATTTGATAAAAGTGGGATTGAAGAAATTAAAACCCTAGATGTTGCCAAACCCACTATTATGGATTTCAAGGAATTTAACTATGAAAATTGCTCTTTGATTGATTGTATTTCCTTGTTGCAATCCGTGCTAAATTCTCCTCATGCTTATAGTCAAAATAAAGCGTTTACTAAACATATCGTTGATGCCTTAATGTAATATTATGAAGAAAAACTTGAATTGGAAGTTTCTATCCCTAGAAAACTTTATGATGAGTGGGAACCAACTATTAAAATTAAAATTAAAGATCATGAATTTTATGCTTTATGTGATTTGGGTGCTAGTGTTTCCACGATTCCAAAGACTTTGTGTGATTTGTTAGGTTTCCGTGATTTTGATGATTGCTCTCTAAACTTGCACCTTGCGGATTCCACTATTAAGAAAACTATGGGAATAATTAATGATGTTCTTATTTTTGCAAATAGGAATTACGTGCCCGTAGATTTTATTGTTCTTGACATAGATTGCAATCCTTCATGTCCTATTATTCTTGGTAGACCTTTCCTTAGAACGATTAGTGCAATTATTGGTATGAAGGAAGGAAATATTAGATTCCAGTTTCCATTAAGGAAAGGCATGGAACACTTTCCTAGAAAGAAAATTAAATTACCTTATTAATCTATTATGAGAGCCACTTATGGATTTCCTACCAAAGATGGCAATACCTAGATCTATTCTTGCTCGTTATGTCTAGCTAGGGGCGTTAAACGATAGCACTTGTTGGGAGGCAACTCAATTTAATTTTTTCCCTGCTTTTTGCTCCTTTTTATTAATAAATAATTTATCTAGCCTCTCTTTTGGTTGTGTTTTTTGTGTTTAATTAGTGTTTGTGCCAAGTAGAACCATTGGCAAGACTTGGGGAAAGTCTTGTTGAACTTGCTGTAAAAAACAGAAACTTTAGCGCTCACGAGAACTGCTGTCATTTTTATTTGGAAAGTGATATTTAGTTAATTATTTTTGCAGATGATTAATAGATACATTCCCAACGTCCAGCAATTTATTTTAGAATTTTTTGGGTTCCAGATCTTGCGCTAGCTACAGATTACTACAGACTGTTCTGTTTTTGACAGATTCTGTTTTTCGTGTGTTGTTTGCTTATTTTGATGAATCTATGGCTAGTAAAATAGTTTATAAACCATAGAAAAGTTGGAATAGAGTAGGTATAACACCGATATAAATAAATAATGTGTTCATTACAGTACCTTGAAGTGGTCTTTTATTTTCTTTCGCTAACAGAGCTCACGAGATTTTCTACTTTAAGTTTTGTGTTGTGAAGTTTTCAAGTTTTGGGTAAAGATTTGATGGATTATGGAACAAGGAGTGGCAAGAGCCTAATCTTGGGGATTCCCATGGCACCCCCAAGATAATCTAAGGACATCTAAAAGCCAAAGCTTGGGGATGCCCCGGAAGGCATCCCCTCTTTCGTCTACTTCTATCGGTAACTTTACTTGGAGCTATATTTTTATTCGCCACATGATATGTGTTTTGCTTGAAGCATCTTGTATGATTTGAGTCTTTAATTTTTAGTTTACCAAAATCATCCTTGCTGTACACACCTTTTGAGAGAGCCATACATGATTTGGAATTTGTTTGAATACTCTATGTGCTTCGCTTATATCTTTTGAGTTATATAGTTTTGATCTAGTACTTCACTTATATCTTTTAGAGCACGGTGGTGGATTTGTTTTATAGAAACTATTGATCTCTCATGCTTCACTTAGATTATTTTGAGAGTCTTAAATAGCATGGTAATTTGCTTAAAATCCTAATATGCTTGGTATACAAGATTAATAATAAAAATTTCTTATGAGTGTGTTGAATACTATGATAAGTTTGATACTTGATAATTGTTTTGAGATATAAAGATGGTGATATTAAAGTTGTGCTAGTTGAGTAGATGTGAATTTGAGAAATACTTGTGTTAAAGTTTGTGATTCCCGTAGCATGCACGTATGGTGAACCATTATGTGATGAAGTCGGAGCATGATTTATTTTTTGATTGTCTTCCTTATGACTGGCAGTAGGGGACGAGCGATGGTCTTTTCCTACCAATCTATCCCCATAGCAGCATGCGCATAATACTTCGCTTTGATAACTTGTAAATTTTTGCAATAAGTATATGAGTTCTTTATGACTAATGTTGAGTCCATGGATTATACGCACTCTCACCCTTCCACCTTTGCTAGCCTCTCTAATACCACGCACCTTTCGCCGGTATCATACACCCACCATATACCTTCCTCAAAAAAGCCACCATACCTACCTATTATGGCATTTCCATGGTCATTCCGAAATATATTGCCATGCAACTTTCCACCGTTCCGTTTATTATGACACACTCCATCATTGTCATATTGCTTAGCATGATCATGTAGTTGACATCGTATTTGTGGCAAAGCCACCATTCATAATTCTTTCATACATGTCACTCATGAGTCATTGCATCCCGGTACACCGACGGAGGCATTCATATAGAGTCATATTTTGTTCTAAGTATCGAGTTGTAATTCTTGAGTTGTAAGAAAAATAAAAGTGTGATGATAATCATTATTAGAGCATTCTCCTAGTTAGGAAAGGATGATGGAGACTATGATTCCCCCACAAGTCGGGATGTGACTCCGTACGAAAAAAAGAGAGAAAGAAAAGAGGCCATAAAAAGGGAGAAAAGGCCCAAATAAAAAAAACATGAGAGAAAAAGAGAGAAGGGACAATGTTACTATCCTTTTGCCACACTTGTGCTTCAAAGTGGCACCATGATATTCATAGTAGAGAGTCTATCATGTTATTACTTTCATATACTAGTGGGAATTTTTCATTATAGAACTTGGCTTGTATATTCCAATGACGGGCTTCCTCAAATCACCCTAGGTCTTCATGAGCAAACAAGTTGGATGCACACCCACTTAGTTTCTTTTTGAGCTTTCATATACTTATAGCTCTAGTGCATCCGTTGCATGGAAATCCCTACTCACTCACATTGATATCTATTGATGGGCATCTCCATAGCCCGTTGATAAGCCTAGTTGATGTGAGACTATCTTCTCCCTTTTTGTCTTCTCCACAACCACCACTCTATTCCACCTATAGTGCTATATCCATGGCTCACGCTCATGTATTGCGTGAAGATTGAAAAAGTTTTGAGAATGTCAAAAGTATGAAACAATTGCTTGGCTCATCGGGGTTGTGCATGATTTAAATTTTGTGTGTGGTGAAGATAGAGCATAGCCAGACTATATGATTTTGTAGGGATAACTTTCTTTGGCCATGTTATTTTGTGAAGACATAATTGCTTTGTTAGTATGCTTGAAGTATTATTATTTTTATGTCAATATGAACTTTTGTCTTGAATCTTTCGGATCCGAATATTCATACCACAATTAAGAAGAATTACATTAAAATTATGCCACATAGCACTCCGCATCAAAAATTCTGTTTTTATCATTTACCTACTCGAGGCCGAGCAGTAATTAAGCTTGGGGATGCTTGATACGTCTCCAACGTATCTATAATTTTTGATTGCTCCATGCTATATTATCTACTGTTTTGGACATTATTGGGCTTTATTATCCACTTTTATATTATTTTTGGGACTAACCTATTAACTGGAGGCCCAGTCCAGAATTGTTGTTTTTTAGCCTGTTTTAGGGTTTCGAAGAAAAGGAATATCAAACGGAGTCCAAACGGAATGAAACCTTCGGGAACGTGATTTTCTCAACAAACAAGACCCGGGAGACTTGGACCCTACGTCAAGACACAAGAGAGGAGGCCACGAGGTAGGGGGCGCGCCTACCCCCCCAGGCGCGCCCACCCCCCAGGCGCGCCCTCCACCCTCGTGGGCCCCCTGTTGCTCCACCGACGTACTCCTTCCTCCTATATATACCTACGTACCCCCAAACGATGAGATACGGAGCCAAAAATCTAATTCCACCGCCGCAACTTTCTGTATCCACGAGATCCCATCTTGGGGCCTGTTCCGGAGCTCCGCCGGAGGGGGCATCGATCACGGAGGGCTTCTACATCAACACCATAGCCCCTCCGATGAAGTGTGAGTAGTTTACCTTAGACCTACGGGTCCATAGTTAGTAGCTAGATGGCTTCTTCTCTCTTTTTGGATCTCAATACAATGTTCTCCCCCTCTCTTGTGGAGATCTATTTGATGTAATCTTCTTTTTGCGGTGTGTTTGTTGAGATTGATGAATTGTGGGTTTATGATCAAGTCTATCTATGAATAATATTTGAATCTTCTCTGAATTCTTTTATGTATGATTGGTTATCTTTGCAAGTCCTTCGAATTATCAGTTTGGTTTGGCCTACTAGATTGATCTTTCTTGCAATGGGAGAAGTGCTTAGCTTTGGGTTCAATCTTGTGGTGTCCTTTCCCAGTGACAGTAGGGGCAGCAAGGCACGTATTGTATTGTTGCCATCGAGGATAACAAGATGGGTTTTCTTCATATTGCATGAGTCTATCCCTCTACATCATGTCATCCATCTTAAGGTGTTACTCTGTTTTTAACTTAATACTCCAGATGCATGCTGGATAGCGGTCGATGAGTGGAGTAATAGTAGTAGATGCAGGCAGGAGTCGGTCTACTTGTCTTGGACGTGATGCCTATATACATGATCATACCTAAATATTCTCATAACTATGCTCAATTCTGTTAATTGCTCAACAGTAATTTGTTCACCCACCGTAGAATACTTATGCTCTCGAGAGAAGCCACTAGTGAAACCTATGGCCCCCGGGTCTATCCTTATCATATTAATCTCCTATTACTTAGTTATTTCCTTTTGCATTTACTTTGCCTTTATTTTACTTTGCATCTTTATCACAAAAATACCAAAAATATTATCTTATCATATCTATCAGATCTCACTCTCGTAAGTGGCCTTATAGGGATTGACAACCCCTATTTGCGTTGGTTGCGAGGATTTATTTGTTTAGTGCTGGTACGAGGGACTCGCGCGTAGCCTCCTACTGGATTGATACCTTGGTTCTCAAAAACTGGGGGAAATACTTACGCTACTTTGCTGCATCATCCCTTCCTCTTCGGGGAAAACCAACGCAGTGCTCAGGAGGTAGCAGATGTACCGAAGGTTGTTCGGAGTCCCGGATGAGATCACGGACATGATGAGGAGTCTCGAAAATGGTCGAGACATAAAGATTGATATATTGGACCATGTTATCCGGAGACCGAAAGTGTTCCGGGTGGTTTCGGATAAAAGCGGAGTGCTAGAGGGTTACCGGAACCCCCCCTGAGAAGTTAATGGGCCACCATGGGCCTTAGAGGAGAGGGGGCCGGCCAGGAGGTGGAGCGTGCCCCCCAGTCTGAATTGGACAAGGGGTGGGGGCGGTGCATTGCAGCCCGAAAATGGGTCAGCCCATGGAATCGGATCAGAAATCGCGATCAGGAATAATCGTGGAGTAATCCAATAAAAAGAAAACTGACGAACAGGCTAACGAACGAGCATTAGTTATCTGTAACTAACGGGCAAAAACTGTTCATTAAAACGAACGTCTGCTAAAAAGAAAAACCAGGAAAAACTGGCGAACCGAAAAAACGAGTTAGGGTTTTCTTAAAAACCGGATCGGTTTTCTTTAAAAAAAACCAGTGACTACCTCGTCGGTCCGGTGAGGCATGGCGGCGACGGCGAGGCGAGGCGCGGCAGCAGGCAAGGCGGCGTCGTCGACACGGCGCGGCAGCGGCAGGCGGCGGCGGCGTCACGGCGCGGCAGCGGCAGGCGGCGGCGGCGTCACGGCGCGGGAGCGGCGCGGGCGCGGCAGGCGGCAGCGGCGCGGGCAAGTGGCACCGGCGCGGCGGCTTGGGCTGCGGGGCGAGGCGAGGCGGCGGTGGTGGGTAGTGGTGGTGGCGGGGGGAGTATATAAGGAGGGAGGGTGTGTGCCTTGCGGAGGGGGCAAGGGCGGTGGGGGAATCCGAGCTGGACTCCTCACGTCGGGCGGCGGCGGCGCGGCCAGTCTCCTAGTTGGAGACGGCGCGCGGGAGGGGACGGGCCGGCGGCTGGGCTTCGCACAGTTAGCCTGCGCACTTTTTTTAAAAAATAATTCCGCTAAAAGAAAAAAATCCTAGAAAATAAAATAAAAATCTAAAAATGCCAAAACAAATTTTCACCGTCTAAATGAAATATTTAGAACGAGATGAACATTTTCTTGGCCCTAAAATGCAATTTTGAAAACGTGCAATTTTTCTAATGCAAACAAAATTGCAAATAAAAACAAATATTGATTTTAATATTTTTCCTCCAATATTTCAATTATTTTGGAGAAGTCATATTATCTCCTCTCATATATTTTAATATGAAATATTTTCGGAGAGAAAAATAATTAAAACCAAAATCCTCGTTTCAAAATTTCACAAAATCAAATTTGAAAACCGAGGAAATCCCCAACTCTCTCCGAGGGTCCTGGAGTTGCTTAGGATTTTGAGGATCGCGAGACGAAAAGCAATAAAGTATGATATGCAAGAATGATCTATGTATAACATTCCAAATTGGAAATTTGGGATGTTACAAACCTACCCCCCTTAAGATGAATCTCGCCCTCGAGATTCGGGTTGGCTAGAAAATAGGTGTGGGTGGTCTTTGCGAAGATCATCCTCTCGTTCCCATGTGGCTTCGTCCTTGGTATGATGGCTCCACTAAACTTTGCAAAACTTAATAACCTTGCTGTGGGTGACTCGGCTGGCAAACTCCAAAATCTTGACTGTCTTCTCCTCATAAGTTAAGTCATTGTCCAACTTAATCGCCTCCAAGGGTATGGTATCTCTTAGCGGTATGTCGGCCATCTCAGCATGGCACTTCTTCAACTGGGAAATGTGAAACACATCGTGAACTCCTGACAGTCCTTCAGGTAACTCCAACTTGTATGCCACTTCTCCCATCCGTTCCGAAACACGATACGGTCCTACAAATCTCGGGGCTAACTTTCCCTTAACTCCAAATCGTTTCACTCCTCACAAAGGTGATACTCGCAGATATGCTCTATCTCCAATTTCATAGGTTACCTCCTTGCGTTTCGAATCCGCATAACTCTTCTGTCTGGACTGAGCTATCTTCAGTCTATCTCGAATTAGTTTAACCTTCTCCTCAGACTCTTTGATCAAGTCTGGTCCAAACAATTGTCGGTCTCCAGCTTCATCCCACATCAATGGAGTTCTGCACCTTCGTCCATACAAGGCTTCAAACGGTGCCATCTTCAAACTGGCTTGGTAACTATTGTTGTATGAGAACTCTGCATAAGGCAGATTGTCATCCCAACTAGATCCATAATCTAGCGCACAGGCTCTCAATATGTCCTCCAGAATCTGGTTGACTCTCTCGGTCTACCCATCCGTCTGCGGGTGAAATGTTGTACTGAACTCCAATCTCGTTCCCAAAGTCTGGTGCAGCTGATGCCAAAACTTTGAAGTAAACTGTGTTCCTCTATATGATACGATGGTCCTCGGAACTCCATGCAGACATACGATCCTGGTCATATATATCTTGGCGAACTTGGCACTGGTATAAGTTGTTTTCACCGGGATAAAGTGTGCCACTTTGGTCAAACGATCAACTACTACCCATATAGAATCATATCCTGATTTGGTCCTGGGCAATCCGGTGATAAAATCCATGCCAAGTTTATCCCACTTCCATTCGAGTATCGGCATAGGATGTAACAATCCTGCTGGCTTTTGATGCTCTGCCTTCACTCTCTAACATACATCACATACGGCCACATACTCGGCGATATCCTTCTTCATCCCTGTCCACCAGAAACGTTCTTTCAAATCCAAATACATCTTGGTGTTTCCGGGGTGTATCGAGTATGGTGAGTCATGAGCCTCCTGAAGTCTTAACTTCCTGACCTCTGTGTTATTGGGCACGTAAACACAGTCCTCAAACCATAAGGTGTCGTGTTCATCCTCACGAAAACCTTTGGCCTTTCCTTCGCTCATTTTCTCCTTTTTCTCGGCAATCTCTTTGTCATCCTTCTGAGCTTCTCAAATTTTTCCCAACAATGTAGACTGCACCTCCATTGTTACAACAAAACCTCTAGGAACAATCTCCAATCGAAGTTCCCGTAGATCCTCTACTAACTCCTTCGACATTCCCATGCTCACTAGGGTATTAGCATAACTCTTCCGGCTCAAAGCGTCCGCTACGACGTTGGCCTTTCCTGGATGATAGTGAAGCTTCATGTCATAATCCTTTATGAGCTCCAACCATCTTCTCTGCCTAAGGTTCAGTTCCTTCTGGGTGAAAATGTACTTCAAACTCTTATGATCTGTGTACACATCACAATGGTTTCCAATAAGGTAATGTCTCCAAGTCTTCAACGCATGCACTACGGCTGCTAGCTCCAAATCATGCGTGGCATAATTTAACTCGTGTGGCTTTAGTTGTCGTGAGGCATACGAAACAACTCTTCCGTCCTGCATAAGCACACTTCCAAGTCCTAAGCGAGAGGCGTCGCAATACACTTGAAAATCCTTACGTACATCTGGCAGTGTCAGCACTGGGGCTGTAGTCAAATGTTTCTTCAGCTCCTGGAAACTTGCCTCACAATCTTCCATCCATTAAAACTTGGTATCCTTCTTCAATAATTCTGTCATGGGCTTCACGATCCTGGAAAAATTCTCAATTAATCTACGATAGTATCTTGCGAGTCCAAGAAAACTGCGGATCTCGCTAACTGAAGTGGGTGCCAACCATTTAGTGACTGACTGAATCTTGGAGGGGTCTACTGCTATACCTTCTCCCGATATAACATGTCCAAGGAATCCGACTTCCTTCAACCAAAACTCGCATTTGCTGAACTTGGCATACAACTGATGTTCCCTGAGTTTCTCGAGAACTAAACGCAAATGCTCCTTGTGTTCCTCTTCATTATTCGAATATACCATTATATCATCAATGAACACCACAACAAACTTATCCAAATATTCCATGAATACTTTCTTCATCATGCTCATGAAATAGGCAGGGGAATTAGTCAGTCCAAATGACATGATCGTATATTCTTATAGCCCGTACCGTGTGGTGAAGGCTGTCTTTGGTATACCCTTCTCTCGTATCTTCAACTGATGATATCCTGACCGCAGATCGATCTTCGAAAACACCTTAGCTCCTTGCAGTTGGTCAAACAGATCATTGATCATCGGCAATGGGTACTTGTTCTTAATCGTCACTTCATTCAAGGCTCGATAATCAACAACCATTCTTAGGGACTTATCCTTCTTCTCAACCAAAAGCATTGGGGATCCCCATGGTGATGAACTCCGTCGAATGTAACCTTTCTCCAATAACTCCTTGATCTATTTCTTAATCTCCTCCAGATCATTCGCATGCATCCTATAGGGTCTCTTGGATATTGGCCCTGTGCTTGGCAATAGCTCTATCAAAAACTCAATATCTCGGTCCAGTGGCATGCCTGGTAACTCCTCTGGGAAAACATCCGGGTAATCCTTTACTACAGGCACTTCTTCCTGAACAACTCCCGTGAGGATATTTACTTGGCTACTTCTTGGCGCATGCTTGGATACATACTTGATCCTTTTTCCCTCAGGGGTGGTGAGACAAATTAACTTACTAACACAGTCAATGTTTCCTTCATACTTTGTCATCCAGTCCATTCCTAATATCACATCCAATCCTTGTGACTCCAAGATAATTAGGTTGGACGGAAAAACATGGTTGCCAATGGTTAAGGGTATCTGGTCGCACCATCGACTGGCCATATACTCTGCTCTAGGTGAGCTTACTAACAGAGGGGTCCTAAGGGTTTGGGTCGGTAGTTTAAACTTATCCACGAATTCCCTTGATATGTATGAATGTGATGCACCAGTATCAAAAAGAACAAGAGCGGTAAATGACTTAACCAAAAACTTACCTATAACCGCGTCTGGCTGCTCTTCAACCTCCTCCACGTTAACGTGGTTCACTTGTCCTTTGTTGAATGGTTTGGGCTTCTTCCTAGCGCTCCCATTTCCGTTTCCATTCCTCACTTTAGGGAACTCCGTGGCATAGTGTCCAATCTTCCCGCACTTGAAACAAGTAACATGGCTTAGGTCTCTCTTGGTGGGATGTGGCTGGATTTGGGCGGTTCTGATTGTTGCTCGCTCCATTCCCATTCCCATTCCTAGGGCCAGTATGATTATGGTTACTTCCTCCATTATTGGTGTGGCCTCCATGGTTATGAACAAGTCCTCCCGAGTTCGGGGTTAGACGAGGCTTCTGCTGAGCTCCCGAGTTATACCTCCCTTGTCCATACTTCCTCTTACGGCTCTCAATCTGCTGCTGCTTCCCTTCAATCATAAGAGCCTTATCTACCAACTCCTGGCAGTTGGTGAATGTTGCCACCATCAACTGCATACTCATCTCATCATTCATCCCTTCCATAGACTTCTCCTGCTTTGCGGCATCTGTGGCCACATCATCAGGGGCATAGCGAGATAACTTGCTAATCTCATCTGCGTACTGAGCCACAGTACGGTTCCCCTGGCGTAGGTTGCGAAACTCACACTTCTTCATACTCATTGCTCCAGTTGAGACATGAGCTGTACGGAAGGCTTGCTGAAACTGGTCCCATGTCACCATGGCTATAGGGTAGGGGACAGTGTAATTCTCCCACCATGATGCTGCTGGTCCATCCAACTGATGTGTGGCAAAACGCACCTTCTCAACATCAGTACATCCTGCAGTGGTTAACTCCCTTCCAATCCTGTGGAGCCAATCATCTGCTACTATAGGCTCGATGCTATTGGAAAACACCAGCGGCTGCAAGCTCAGAAAATGGGTTAAGTTGTCCACTGGTGGTGGTGTTGGTGGTGGATTGTTGTTGTTGTTGCCTTGGTTCTGAACTAACAACTGCATCAGAGTATTCTGTTGCTGGATCAACTGAGTGAGCTCCGATGGGAAAGCAAATCCGGGGTCACATCTCAGAGGCATCTGATGGTTTAGAGGGGAGAGATTAGAATAGAATGAGGTCTAATGAGAAAGCACTACCCATATGCACATGAGACAAACACAATCATTTCACTCAATCAATCAAGCAAGGCATACAATCGGTCTAACTATTGTAGAAGTGCTCGGACTATACTATTTACATGGTGGAATACTACTACTAATGTGGTGGTCTACTAAAAAAATTCCTCGGTTGAAGACTCCATTATATTTGCTCCAGCTTCATCTTCAAAGTCATCATCGCTAAGGTCGGAGTCGGTGTCGTCGATGATGATGTAGTCCTCTGGGCGAATCTCCTTGGGTTCTTCGTCTTCTTCTACTGGTCTGGGGTCTCCCATGAATATTCCAATCTTCTTAATGAGTTCGTCATTCTTATCCACTAGTACGACGATTTCTTCGTCATAATCTTCACGTGTAGCCTTGAGTTCTTCCTCCAGTTCTGCAATCCTAGTCATTGCCTTCTTCAGATCTATCATGCCTGCGCACATCTGATTCTCCTAGCGTCGAATGTGCTGGTTTAGTTCCTGGATGAAAGCTGCAATTGATCTATCCTTCCTAGTGTTGATCATCTCCCATTGCTCATCTAGGCGCCCACAGATCTGGTAGATAGTATCCTTAAGATCCTTGTGATAAACTTCTCCAATGCGTCCCATGGTGATGTGAGCTGCCATACTCTTTCCTAGACTCCAGGTTAGTGCATCGAAGGAAAACTCTATGGGTTTAGTGACTGGCGTGAAGGTTCTTCCTGGAACTTGAACTTGAATCATCCATCGCTCCTCTTCTGGTAAAGTGGCGTTGTAGGTCCCGGTGAAGCTTGGTATTCCTATGTTTAGGTACCTAGTGACTTCCTTCAGGTGTCGTCCAAAAGGTGCTTCTTCATCCGGTTGTGCAAACTTATTCCTTGTGTCCGCCATCCTAAAGAGTAGAAAATGGAGAGTAGTCAGAAATGAGGAGAGAATAGTGATCTAGGGCTTTTAGCTTAGTGGTTGTGTCCTACACTCAGCATGTGCTCTGATACCATCTTGTAGCGCCCCGGCCTCAAACGATCAAGTCTCTGTGCTTCAGTGTCATCCCTGGATTGGTAATGCTGACACACACAGTACTCGAGGATTTATAACAGAGTAGCAATCACACACTTATTACATCGAATGTCTCCAAAGAGAACTTATTATAATAAATATGGCTTAAGGTGATCTAATACAATAACAGCGGAAGGCTTGGAAGATAAAGTGAGTCCATCAACTCCAACGACATAGCTGAGCTGCACGGCAATGACCTAACGAACCTTACTCCTCGTTTGAAAAGTCTGCAACACAATACGTTGCAGCCCGAAAACGGGTCAGCACATGGAATATGCTGGCAAAGTGACACAGTAGAGCAAGAATAGAATAATGCTATCACTACATGCATATTTGGCTGGTGGAAAGCTCTATGGTTATAGTTTTGCGAAAAGCCAATTTTTCCCTACAACAAAGGAATAGATTTTAAATTAACTATCATGGTAGTTGAAACATCATTGAGAAGGTTCCTCCAACTCAATCCCAATTAAGGTAATTATCAACCCAACAATATTAATTTAGAGTGATGAGATACCTAAGATACTCCAAGTACTAGATACTCAAGATGTCCATAACCGGGGACACGGCTAACCATGATTAGTTTGTACACTCTGTAGAGGTTTGCACACTTTTCCCCACAAGACTTGATCACCTCCGTTGAATTTCTCGCACTACATTATGTTTGAGAAACGGATGACCGAGACACAGTCTTTCAGAAACATTAACTCTCTACTTCGGGCAGACCATACCAAACCTACAACCCACTACCTGCTGATCCACCTCTTCAAGAGCTTCACGTAACTTACTCAACTATGCGAGAGCCCATAATAGCTTGTGGCTGCACACGGAAGTTTCTAGCATGAATAATCTTAGTTCCCTTTGAGCCTGGGTGGCGGTCCATAGGAAGATCACACGGGTACTCCGGGATTTCCAAAAAAATACAGGCAACACTGGGTACTCCAGGTGCCTCAATCCACCCAGATGTGTATTTAAGTTGCCACCTTAAGTTGAACCATTAATTAACAATCTCACATCTGTCATGGATTTCACTCTCCCAAACCACGTCTACGAGCATAGCATAGCAATATAAGCAACGCGCAGAAGTAACTCCCAAGGGTTTGAATGTAATAGGGCAATAGGTTCTACCTCATCAACTACTTCCCAACCCACATGTTTATGACATCCTAACCATGCAATGTTTGAGGATTGGAACTAATGCATAAAAACTGGGTGATAAAGGGGTATGATCAAAGTGTTACTTGCCTTGCTGACGATCCGCGAAACCTAGAGACACCAAATAACACGCTTCACACTCCAGGAAATCTATCGCAAACAAAAAATAGCATAGATAAGCAATCAAACAAAGAAGCATGGGTAAATCTCAAATAAGAAGATTTAACCAGAAAGTTCAACTTAAGAACTCCTGTTTTCAAAAAGAATCAAATCAAACGGAGCAACGAAACTCAAACGGCGAAAGAAACAAGATCCGTTTACTAATCAGGACCTAGGTCAAATTTTACAGTAGTAAAAGCTTGTTCAAGTTGGTTAAGCGGAAAGAGGGTCTCGAGACGAAGATCTAGGCGCTTGAATCGCCTGATTCTGACTAACGAGCGAAAAGATAAACTAGAACGAAAATCGGATCAGAAATCATGATCAGGAATAATCGCAGAATAAGCCGATAAAAAGAAAATTGACGAACAGGCTAACGAACGAGCGTTCGTTATCTGTAACTAACGGGCGAAAACCGTTCGTTAAAACGAACGTCCGGACGAACGTCCGCTAAAAAGAAAAACCGAGAAAAATCGGCGAACCGAAAAAAAAACGAGTTAGGGTTTTCTTAAAAAAACCGGATCGGTTTTCTTTAAAAAAACGGTGACTACCTCGTCGGTCTGGCGAGGCACAGCGGCGACGGCGAGGCGAGGCGAGGCAGCGGGTGAGGCGGCGGCACGGTGCGGCGCGGCAGCGGTAGGCAGCAGTGGCGCGGCGGCTTGTGCTGCGAGGCGAGGCGGCGGTGGTAGGTGGTGGTGGCGGGGGGGTATATAAGGAGGGGGGTGTGTGCCTTGGGGAGGGGGCAAGGGCGGCGGGGGAGTCCGAGCCGGACTCCTTGCGTCGGGCGGCGGCGGCGCGGCCGGTCTCCTGGTTGGAGAAGGCGCGCGGGAGGGGACGGGCCGACGGCTGGGTTTCGGCCCAGTTAGCCTGTGCACTTTTTTTAAATAATTCCGCCGAAACAAAAAAATCCTAGAAAATAAAATAAAAATATAAAAATGCCAAAACAAATTTTCACCGTCTAAATGAAATATTTAGAACGAGATGAACATTTTCTTGGCCCTAAAATGCAATTTTGAAAACATGCAATTTTTCTAATGCGAACAAAATTGCAAACAAAATTGCAAATAAAACCCAAATAAAAACAAATATTGATTTTAGTATTTTTTCCTCCAATATTTCAATTATTTTGGAGAAGTCATATTATCTCCTCTCATATATTTTAATATGAAATATTTTCGGAGAGAAAAATAATTAAAACCAAAATCCTCGTTTCAAAATTTGACAAAATCAAATTTGAAAACCGGGGAAATCCCCAACTCTCTTCGAGGGTCCTAGAGTTGCTTAGGATTTCGAGGATCGCGAGACGAAAAGCAATAAAATATGATATGCAAGAATGATCTATGTATGACATTCCAAATTGGAAATTTGGGATGTTACATACTTCGTGGGGAATGGCCATGGTGGGATAGACAAGGTTGCTTCTTCGTGGACCCTTCGTGGGTGGATCCCTCCATGGACACGTGTAACCATTACCCTTCATGGGTTGAAGTATCCATCAATGTGGATGTACGATAGCACCACCTATCGAAACCACGCCAAATATCTCCGTGACTCCAATTGCGTTTGCACACTCCAATCCCATCCATTTACTTTCTTGCAAATTGCATGCTTTACTTTCTGCTGCTCATATACTCTTGCCATGCTTGCTTGAACGTATTGTGAATGTTTAAACTTGTGCTAAAACTCTACCTTAACTTGAAGAAAATAAAAATATCAGCTTTTCTTTGTTAGGAGTCTATTCACCCCCCTCTAGACACCTCTTCTCGATCCTTTCAATTGGTATCAGAGCATTGGTCTCCATTGCTTTGGTTTAAACACCTTTGGAGGAAGATGGATGAGTCTACGTTGGGGAGTCTTAGACATAGAGTGCCCATACTTGATGGAGAGTTCTTTCATGAGTGGAAAATTGAGATGCTTGAGATTTTCAATGAATATCATTTGAACAAGTATATTACTAGCCCTTGTGCACCTCATGTTGATCCTTTGCATCCTACCCTTGATGAGTCTATTGACATGATCTGTAATCTTAGAACTGTCAACTTAATCACTAGAAGATTTCCTAGAAACTTACTTGCTAGCTTGCCTGCTCTTGATTGTGCCTACACCATATGGAGATTTCTTGAGGAACGATTTCCAAACTATTCCTTGCAAAACTTGGATGAAATTCTTCATAAGTCTATTGCCTTGAGTAAGATGAGTTCCAATGATCCCAAATTTGGTGATTGTCTATTTGAGCTTACTAATCTTATGAGTGCCAAAGGAGATGTTGGAATCATTAGCAATATCATCTTCGGAGCCATTAGAATTCATAAAGATGACTATTGTGATGATCATTTATCTAATGAATTACCCTCTCTAGGAATTGATCCATCACAAGACGAAGTTGAACATGGGTACTATGATGAGGATGATGATAGTGACTTTGATCTCAATGAGTCTATGAGACACTTTGGTCTTATGGAAACTCTTCGCGGCTACATGGCTGGAGGAAAGGAATGGGTTCTTGATAGTGGGTGTACCGATCACACGACCGGAGACAAGGACATGTTTCGTGAGCTTACTGAAAACGATGGCCCTCAAAAGTATGTCACTTTTGGTGACAACTCAAAGGGTAAGGTGGTTGGCCTTGGTAAGGTGGCCATCTCACATGATAGCTCTATACAAAATGTTATGCTCGTTGAATCCATTGGCTACAGTTTACTTTCCATATCTAGACTTGCTGACTTTGGTTTCAATGTCCTATTTACTGAAGTAGATTGCCAAGTGTTTTGTAGAGATAATCATAAAATGGTCTTTACCGGTACATGTAGAGGTGATCAATATATTGTTGATTTCACTAGAAAGTCTCAACCTAGAACTTGCCTAATTGCTAAATCCTCGAAAGGCTGGTTGTGGCATAGAAGGTTAGGTCATGTGGGCATGCGAAATCTTGATAAGCTTATTAAAGGTGATCACATCCTTGGAGTAAAAGATGTTATATTTAACAAGGATAGATTGTGTAGTGCTTGTCAAGCAGGAAAACAAGTTGGAGGAAGTCATCCCGTGAAGAACATCATGACCACGAGGAGACCGCTCGAGCTACTTCATATGGATCTTTTTGGTCCCAATGCCTACAAAAGTCTCGGTGGTAACTCATTTGGTCTTGTCATAGTCGATGATTTTTTAAGATTTACGTGGGTGTTCTTTCTTGATGATAAATCGTGGGTCCAAAGATCTTCAAAAACTTCACTAGGAAGGCCCAAAATCAATTTGAAGTGAAGATCAAGAAGGTTCGCAGCGACAACGGAACGGAGTTCAAGAATGCAAATGTGGATACCTTTCTTGACGAAGAAGGGATTTCACACGAGTTCTTGGCTACGTACACGCCTCAACAAAATGGAGTTGTTGAGAGGAAGAACCGAACTCTTATGGAGATGGCAAGAACTATGCTTTGGTGAGTACAAGACTCCAAAACACTTTTGGGCGGAAGCGGTTGAGACGTCTTGTCATGCAACAAATCGCTTGTATCTCAAAAGCTACTCGGCAAGACGTCATACGAGCTCCTCACCGGTAACAAACCCCAAGTTGGATACTTTCAAGTATTTGGCTCAAAGTGTTACATTCTTGACAAGCATCGTCGTTCTAAATTTGCTCCTAAATCTCATGAGGGTTTCGTACTTGGTTATGTCTCAAACTCTCACACTTACCGTGTCTACAACAATTTCACCTGAAAGGTTGAAGACACGGTAGATGTGAAGTTTGATGAATCTAACGGCTCACAATTAGAGCAATTGCCAATTGATGTTGGAGACAAAGATGCTTCGGAAGCAATCCAAGACTTGTCTATTGGCAAGATTCGTCCAACGGAGGTGAAGGAGAGTACCTCGTCCATCCAAGTGGAAGCTTCTACCTCACGACAGGGTGAACCAGGAGTTGACATGGAAGCATCCACAAGTGGGACACGCCAAGATGAAGAAAACAAGGAATTACACCAAGATGAACCTCATCAACCTCCTCCACCACGACGAGAGAACGAGAACGTCAACAGTGAAGAAGGCCAAGAAGAAGAACGAGATGATGAAGAAGATGCTCCACCCTGACCCAAACAAAAGCTCCCACGAGTTCAAGCAAGAGTTTCAAGAGACCATCCCGCCGAACAAATCTTCAATGATATCCAAACTGGGAGAATCACTCGCTCTAAAACTTGTTTGACTAATTTTTGTGAACATTATTCATTCATTTCTAGCATTGATCCTATGAAGGTTGAAGAAGCATTGGAAGATCCGGACTGGATAAATGCTATGCATGAAGAGCTACACAACTTTGAGAGAAATCAAGTGTGGACATTGGTCGAGAAGCCCGACAACAACCACAACATCATTGGTACCAAATGGGTGTTTCGCAACAAGCAAGACGAAGATGGTCAAGTCGTCCGCAACAAAGCATGTCTCATCGCCCAAGGCTACACTCAATTCGAAGGTATGGACTACCGTGAGACATATGCCCCCGTTGCTAGACTTGAGTCCGTCCGCATCTTACTTGCCTATGCTAATCACCACGATATCACCTTGTACAAATGGATATGAAAAGTACTTTTCTAAAGGGTGAAGTTGAGGAGGAAGTTTGTTAAACAACCTCCCGGCTTTGTCAATCCTAAGAAACCTGACCATGTTTACAAACTTCACAAAGCTCTTTATGGTCTTAAACAAGCTCCTAGAGCGTGGTATAAATGCTTAACCAAGTTCCTTATTGAAAAAGTCTTTGAAATTGGAAAAATAGATTCTACTCTTTTTACTAAAAGGGTTAATGGTGAATTATTTGTATGCCAAATTTATGTTGATGATATCATATTTGGTTCGACTAACCCTCATTTTAGTGAAAAGTTTGGAAAGCTAATGTCGGAGAAGTTTGAGATGTCTATGATGAGTGAACTCAAGTTCTTCCTTGGTTTGCAAATCAAGCAAACTAAGGAGGGTACCTTTGTTTCCCAAACAAAGTATACCAAGGACTTATTAAAGAAGTTCAAAATGCAAGAAAGCAAAGGTATGAAAACCCCCATGCCTACTAGTGGACATCTTGACTTAACCAAGGATGGCAAACCGGTTGACCAAAAGGTTTATCGGTCTATGATTGGTTCATTGTTATATTTATGTGCCTCCCGTCCCGATATCATGCTAAGTGTGTGCATGTGTGCATGACATCAAGCGGCCCCTAAAGAATGTCATCTTAAGCTGTGAAAAGGGTAGTGAGATACCTAATACATACACCAAATTTTGGCATTTGGTATCCTAAGAGGTCTTCTTTTGATCTTGTTGGCTACTCCGATTCGGACTATGCCGGAGACAAGGTTGATAGAAAGTCCGCTTTGGGTACTTGTAAATTCCTTGGTAGATCTCTTGTATCTTGGTCCTCCGAGAAACAAAACTCGGTATCCTTATCCACCGCCAAAGAGGAATACATTGCCGCCGGTTCATGTTGTGCTCAATTACTTTGGATGACCCAAACTCTTAAAGATTATGGGATCTATGTGAAACATGTTCCATTGCTTTGTGACAATGAAAGTTATATTAAGATTGCTCACAATCCCGTGCAACATTCTCGTACTAAGCATATTGAAGTTCGTCATCATTTCATTCGAGATCATGTTGCTAAAGGGGACATTAATCTTAAGCATGTTCATACCGATAAGCAATTGGCGGATATATTCACCAAACCGCTTGATGAGAAAGTATTTTGCCGTTTGAGAGGTGAATTAAACATCATTGATGCTTCAAACTTGGAGTAGGAACTCCATTTGGATACATGCAGGGCATAAGTCTTTGTCTAATCCTTGATTTCTTCTCTTATGATGATGATTATATGTCTTGGATACATTTGTACCCTTGCATGCTATCTAACCCTTTTCGGTACTTGGATGAATCTAAATCCATGAGATTGCAACTCACTCACATCTTGAGAAATCTCTACATCACCAAGTCTCTACACAATGGTGGTTGAAGACAAGGAAGCATGAAACCCCTCAACATATCCTTTGACAAACCCTATATATGAAATTTCATTTGGTATCAAATTTCATGATTTTCATCTTGGATACACAAGTGCTCTTCCTTGCAAGACTAACCCATGTAGGTAGATGAACTCAACTCCAAATGGTGCTCCCAACCATTCATGCGCTACATCAACTTTGAGCACCCCACGCAAGTTCAACTACATGATCAAGTTCAACACCACCACCCAAGGTATGCTATTCCATCTTAGAGAAGCTTTACCCCGAGTCATGGGTCAAAGCAACTCAACAAGATGCGAATACATCAAAAGCTTAAACGAAAAATGGTAACCCCATTTTGAGCTTAAACGATGAGTATGACCTACGATCAAGTGTTCTCACTTGACTCCTCAGTCAATATACTCTAATATAGGTGACTTTGTCACCGCCCAATTCTAGATGAAGTTCTCTAGTGTTTCTCTGAGTCTTTGCATTTGTCCCTTGCATATTTATTCCCCTTCCTTTATCAAAAAAAACTTCATCTAGATTTTCTTTTCTCTACTTTGTTCTGCATCTCCTGCATCCAATTCATTGCAAATCCTTCAGTTAATTCCTTGCAAATCTTTGTGAGATCTTATTTGCCTAGTGAGCTGAGGTGACTATTGCTCTTTTTCTGTGTTGAACTCGGACACGCCGGTTTGCTACTTTCGGTCCAACCGAATCATTTCGGTGCAACCGAAAAATATGACTCGGTGTCACCGATTTCACTACAGAGAAAACAATTTGCCACTTGTTTCTGTACTTTTTTTCTAGCTCCACTCGATGATTCATGTCCTCTACCAGCATCACAATCTATATGTTGCTTTGCTCTATGACTCAAGGACCAAAACTATTTGGACTCACACTCCAGAAGATCCCTTCTTGGAGATTGATGTAAAAGGGGGAGAGGGAGATCACATCAAAGCTTATTCTCTTCAAAAGGGGGAGAGAAAGAAAAAGGGAGAGAGAGGTAATCACATCAAAGGCCACAGATGCTTAGTGTTCAAGAGGAGATAAGTCACATGTCTTTAAGAGGGGAAAGACATGTCTATGTTATGTCTATGTTATGATCTGTTTTGCTCTGATTTTGTTTCCCTATGTTCTCCCATTATCCAATACAAGATTCAGGGGGAGAAAGACTACTAGGGAAGGAAGTCTTTGGATTCATTGCATATATTTTACCTTTGGGGACATGTCTATATCCAATGAGAGTACTTAGTACTCATTCTCTACATGGCATCCTTGTTGGAAATATGCCCTAGAGGCAATCATAAAAGCATTATTATTATATTTCCTTGTTCATGATAATTGTCTTTATTCATGCTATAATTGTGTTATCCGGAAATCGTAATACATGTGTGAATAACAGACACCAACATGTCCCTAGTAAGCCTCAAGTTGACTAGCTTGTTGATCAACAGATAGTCATGGTTTCCTGACTATGGACATTAGATGTCATTGATAACGAGATCACATCATTAGGAGAATGATGTGATGGACAAGACCCAATCCTAAACATAGCACAAGATCGTATAGTTCGTTTGCTAGAGTTTTCCAATGTCAAGTATTTTTTTACTTAGACCATGAGATTGTGTAACTCCCGGATACCGTAGGAGTGCTTTGGGTATACCAAATGTCACAACGTAACTGGGTGACTATAAAGGTATACTACGGGTATCTCCGAAAGTGTCTGTTGGGTTGACATGGATCAAGACTGGGATTTGTCACTCCGTATGACGGAGAGGTATCACTGGGCCCACTCGGTAATGCATCATCATAATGAGCTCAAAGTGACCAAGTGTCTGGTCACGGGATCATGCATTACGGTACGAGTAAAGTGACTTGCCGGTAACGAGATTGAACGAGGTATTGGGATACCGACGATCGAATCTCGGGCAAGTAACATATCGATTGACAAAGGGAATTGCATACGGGGTTGCTTGAATCCTCGACATCGTGGTTCATCCGATGAGATCATCGAGGAGCATGTGGGAACCAACATGGGTATCCAGATCCCGCCGTTGGTTATTGACCGGAGAGCGATCACGGTCATGTCTACATGTCTCCCGAACCCGTAGGGTCTACACACTTAAGGTTCGGTGACGCTAGGGTTGTAGGGATATGTATATGCAGTAACCCAAATGTTGTTCGGAGTCCCGGATGAGATCCCAGACGTCACGAGGAGTTCCGGAATGGTCCGGAGGTAAAGATTTATATATGGGAAGTCCTGTTTCGGCCATCGGGACAAGTTTCGGGGTTATCGGTATTATACCGGGACCACCGGAAGGGTCCCAGGGGTCCACCGGGTGGGGCCACCTGTCCCGGGGGGCCACATGGGCTGTAGGGGGTGCGCCTTGGCCTACATGGGCCAAGGGCACCTGCCCCAAGTGGCCCATGCGCCTAGGGTTTCAAGGAGGAAGAGTCCTAGGAGGGGAAGGCACCTCCTAGGTGCCTTGGGGAGGAAGGATTCCTCCCCCTTGGCCGCACCCCCCTAGGAGATTGGATCTCCTAGGGCCGGTCCCCCCCCTTGGCCCTCCTATATATAGTGGGGGAAGGAGGGCTCTTCATCCATGCCTTTGGTTGCCTCCTTCTCCCTCTCCAACACCTCCTCCTCCTCCATAGTGCTTGGCGAAGCCCTAACGGAGTACTGCAGCTTCACCATCACCACGCCGTCGTGCTGCTGCTGGAGCCATCTTCCTCAACCTCTCCTTCCCTCTTGCTGGATCAAAAAGAAGGAGACGTTACACTGACCGTACGTGTGTTGAACGCGGAGGTGCCGTCCGTTCGGTGCTAGGATCTCCGGTGATTTGGATCACGTCGTGTTCGACTACCTCATCCCCGTTCTTTGAACGCTTCCGCTCGCGATCTACAAGGTACGTAGATGCATCTAATCACTCGTTGCTAGATGAACTCCTAGATGGATCTTGGTGAAAACGTAGGAAATTTTTTGTTTTCTGCTACGTTCCCCAACAGTGGCATCATGAGCTAGGTCTATGCGTAGTTCTTCTTGCGCAAGTAGAACACAATTTGTTGTGGGCGTAGATGTTGTCAACTTTCTTGCCGCTACTAGTCTTATCTTGCTTCAGCGGTATTGTGGGATGAAGCGGCCCGGACCAACCTTACACGTACGCTTACGTGAGACCGGTTCCACCGACTAACATGCACTAGTTGCATAAGGTGGCTGGCGGGTGTCTGTCTCTCCTACTTTAGTTGGAGCGGATTCGATGAAAAGGGTCCTTATGAAGGGTAAATAGAAGTTGAAAAATCACGTTGTGGTTTCACGTAGGTAAGAAAAACGTTCTTGCTAGAACCCTACTTCAGCCACGTAAAACATGCAACAACAATTAGAGGACGTCTAACTTGTTTTTGCAGCAAGTGCTTTGTGATATGATATGGCCAAAGTTGTGATGAATGATGAATGATCTATATGTGATGTATGAGATGTTCATGCTATTGTAATAGGAATCACGACTTGCATGTCGATGAGTATGACAACCGGCAGGAGCCATAGGAGTTGTCTTTATTTTTTGTATGACCTGCGTGTCATTGAGAAACGCCATGTAAATTACTTTACTTTATTGCTAAACGCATTAGCCATAGTAGTAGAAGTAATAGTTGGCGAGCAACTTCATGGAGACACGATGATGGGGATCATGATGATGGAGATCATGGTGTCAAGCCGGTGACAAGATGATCATGGAGCCCCAAGATGGAGATCAAAGGAGCTATGTGATATTGGCCATATCATGTCACTATTATTATTTGATTGCATTTGATGTTTATCATGTTTTGCATCTTGTTTACTTAGAACGACGTTAGTAAATAAGATGATCCCTCATAATAATTTCAAGAAAGTGTTCCCCCTAACTATGCACCGTTGCGACAGTTCGTTGTTTCAATGCACCACGTGATGATCGGGTGTTTGATTCAAAACGTTCACATACAACGGGTGTAAGATAGATTTACACATGCAAACACTTAGGTTGACTTGACGAGCCTAGCATGTGTATAGACATGGCCTTGGAACACAGAAGACCGAAAGGTCGAGCATGAGTCATATAGAAGATACGATCAACATGAAGATATTCACCGACGTTGACTAGTCCGTCTCACGTGATGATCGGACACGACCTAGTTGACTCGGATCATGTTATACTTAGATGACTAGAAGAGGGATGTCTATCTAAGTGGGAGTTCATTGAATAATTTGATTAGATGAACTTAATTATCATGAACTTAGTCTAAAATCTTTACAATATGTCTTGTAGATCAAATGGCCAATGTAGTCCTCAACTTCAACGCGTTCCTAGAGAAAACCAAGCTGAAAGACGATGGCAGCAACTGTACGGACTGGGTCCGGAACCTGAGGATCATCCTCATAGCTGCCAAGAAATATTATGTCCTACAAGCACCGCTGGGTGACGCACCTGTTCTCCCTGCAGAACAAGACGTTATGAACGCTTGGCAGGAACGTACCGATGACTACTCCCTCGTTTAGTGCGGCATGCTTTACAGCCTAGAGCCGGGGCTCCAAAAGCGTTTTGAGAGACATGGAGCATATGAGATGTTCGAAGAGCTGAAAATGGTTTTCCAAGCTCATGCCCGGGTCAAGAGATATGAAGTCTCCAACAAATTCTTCAGCTGTAAGATGGAGGAAAATAGTTCTGTCAGTGAGCACATACTCACTATGTCTGGGTTACATAACCGCTTGACTCAGCTGGGAGTTAATCTCCCGGATGATGCGGTCATTGACAGAATCCTCCAGTCACTTCCACCGAGCTACAAGAGCTTTGTGATGAACTTCAATATGCAGGGGATGGAAAAGACCATTCCTGAAGTATTCGCTATGCTGAAATCAGCAGAGGTAGAAGTCAAGAAGGAACATCAAGTGTTGATGGTCAATAAAACCACTAAGTTCAAGAAGGGCAAAGGTAAAAAGAACTTCAAGAAGGACGACAAGGGAGTTGCCGCGCCCGGCAAGCAAGCTGCCGGGAAGAAGCCAAAGAATGGACCCAAGCCCGAGACTGAGTTCTTTTATTGCAAGGGAAGTGGTCACTGGAAGCGGAACTGCCCCAAATACTTAGCGGACAAGAAGGCCGGCAAAACAAAAGGTATATATGATATACATGTAATTGATGTGTACCTTACTAGTACCCGTAGTAGGTCCTGGGTATTTGATACCGGTGCAGTTGCTCACATTTGTAACTCAAAGCAGGGGCTGCGGAATAAGCGGAGACTGGCAAAGGACGAGGTGACGATGCGCGTCGGGAATGGTTCCAAGGTCAATGTGATCGCCGTCGGCACGCTACCTCTATATTTACCTTCGGGATTAGTTTTAAACCTTAATAATTGTTATTTAGTGCCAGCTTTGAGCTTGAACATTGTATCGGGATCTCATTTAATTCGAGATGGCTACTCATTTAAATCCGAGAATAATGGTTGTTCTATTTATATGAGAGATATGTTTTATGGTCATGCTCCTATGGTGAATGGTTTATTCTTAATGAATCTCGAGCGTAATGCTACACATATTCATAGTGTGAGTACCAAAAGATATAAAGTTGATAATGATAGTCCCACATACTTGTGGCACTGCCGCCTTGGTCACATAGGTGTCAAACGCATGAAGAAGCTCCATGCAGATGGAGTTTTAGAGTCTCTTGATTACGAATCATTTGACACGTGCGAACCATGCCTCATGGGTAAGATGACCAAGACTCCGTTCTCAGGAACAATGGAGCGAGCAACCAACTTATTGGAAATCATACATACTGATGTGTGCGGTCCAATGAGTGTTGAGGCTCGTGGTGGCTATCGTTATGTTCTCACCCTCACTGATGATTTGAGTAGATATGGGTATATCTACTTAATGAAACACAAGTCTGAAACCTTTGAAAAGTTCAAGGAATTTCAGAGTGAGGTTGAGAATCAACGTGACAGGAAAATCAAGTTTCTACGATCAGATCATGGAGGAGAATACTTGAGTCACGAATTTGGCACACACTTAAGAAAATGTGGAATAGTTTCACAACTCACGCCGCCTGGAACACCTCAGCGTAATGGTGTGTCCGAACGTCGTAATCGCACTCTATTAGATATGGTACGATCTATGATGTCTCTTACCGATTTACCGCTATCTTTTTGGGGCTATGCTTTAGAGACTGCCGCATTCACTTTAAATAGGGCTCCGTCGAAATCCGTTGAGACGACACCGTTTGAATTATGGTTTGGGAAGAAACCTAAGATGTCGTTTCTGAAAGTTTGGGGATGCAATGCTTATGTCAAGAAACTTCAACCTGAAAAGCTCGAACCCAAGTCGGAAAAATGCGTCTTCATAGGATACCCTAAAGAAACTGTTGGGTATACCTTCTACCTCAGATCCGAAGGCAAGATCTTTGTTGCCAAGAATGGATTCTTTCTAGAGAAAGAGTTTCTCTCGAAAGAAGTAAGTGGGAGGAAAGTAGAACTTGATGAAGTATTACCTCTTGAACCAGAAAATGGCGCAACTCAAGAAAATGTTCCTGAGGTGCCTGCACCAACTAGAGAGGAAGTTATTGATGATGATCAAGATACTTCTGATCAAGCTCCTACTGAAATTCGAAGGTCCACAAGGACACGTTCCGCACCAGAGTGGTATGGCAACCCTGTCTTGGAAATCATGTTGTTAGACAACGGTGAACCTTCGAACTATGAAGAAGCGATGGCGGGCCCGGATTCCGACAAATGGCTGGAAGCCATGAAATCCGAGATAGGATCCGTGTATGAAAACGAAGTATGGACTTTGACTGACTTGACCGTTGAACGGCGAGCCATAGAAAATAAATGGATCTTTAAGAAGAAGACAGACGCGGATGGTAATGTGACCATCTATAAAGCTCGGCTTGTCGCTAAGGGTTATCGACAAGTTCAAGGGGTTGACTACGATGAGACTTTCTCACCGGTAGCGAAGCTGAAGTCCGTCCGAATCATGTTAGCAATTGCCGCATTCTACAATTATGAGATATGGCAAATGGACGTCAAAACGGCATTCCTTAATGGTTTCCTTAAGGAAGAATTGTATATGATGCAGCCGGAAGGTTTTATCGATCCTGAGAATGCTGACAAGGTATGCAAGCTCCAACGCTCGATTTACGGGCTGGTGCAAGCATCTCGGAGTTGGAACATTCACTTTGATGAGATGATCAAAGCGTTTGGGTTTACGCAGACTTATGGAGAAGCCTGCGTTTACAAGAAAGTGAGTGGCAGCTCTGTAGCATTTCTCATACTATATGTAGATGACATACTTTTGATGGGAAATGATATAGAACTCTTGGACATCATCAAGGCCTATTTGAATAAGAGTTTTTCAATGAAGGACCTTGGAGAAGCTGCTTATATATTAGGCATCAAGATCTATAGAGATAGATCAAAACGCCTCATAGGTCTTTCACAAAGCACATACCTTGATAAGATATTGAAGAAGTTCAATATGGATCAATCTAAGAAGGGGTTCTTGCCTGTGTTACAAGGTGTGAAATTGAGCTCAGCTCAATGTCCGACCACGGCAGAAGATATAGAAGAGATGAGTGTCATCCCCTATGCCTCAGCCATAGGTTCTATTATGTATGCCATGCTGTGTACCAGACCTGATGTAAACCTTGCCGTAAGTTTGGTAGGAAGGTACCAAAGTAATCCCGGCAAGGAACACTGGACAGCGATCAAGAATATCCTGAAGTACCTGAAAAGGACTAAGGAAATGTTTCTCGTTTATGGAGGTGACGAAGAGCTCATCATAAAGGGTTACGTCGACGCTAGCTTCGACACAGATCTGGATGACTCTAAGTCACAGACCGGATACGTGTATATTTTGAATGGTGGGGCAGTAAGCTGGTGCAGTTGCAAGCAAAGCGTCGTGGCGGGATCTACATGTGAAGCGGAGTACATGGCATCCTCGGAGGCAGCACATGAAGCAATATGGGTGAATGAGTTCATCACCGACCTAGGAGTCATACCCAATGCGTCGGGGCCGATCAAGCTCTTCTGTGACAACACTGGAGCTATTGCTCTTGCCAAGGAGCCCAGGTTTCACAAGAAGACAAGGCACATCAAGCGTCGCTTCAACTCCATTCGTGAAAATGTTCAAGATGGAGACATAGAGATTTGTAAAGTACATACAGACCTGAATGTAGCGGATCCGTTGACTAAACCTCTCCCTAGAGCAAAACATGATCAACACCAGAATTCCATGGGTGTTCGATTCATCACAATGTAACTAGATTATTGACTCTAGTGCAAGTGGGAGACTGTTGGAAATATGCCCTAGAGGCAATCATAAAAGCATTATTATTATATTTCCTTGTTCATGATAATTGTCTTTATTCATGCTATAATTGTGTTATCCGGAAATCGTAATACATGTGTGAATAACAGACACCAATATGTCCCTAGTAAGCCTCTAGTTGACTAGCTCGTTGATCAACAGATAGTCATGGTTTCCTGACTATGGACATTAGATGTCATTGATAACGAGATCACATCATTAGGAGAATGATGTGATGGACAAGACCCAATCCTAAACATAGCACAAGATCGTATAGTTCGTTTGGTAGAGTTTTCCAATGTCAAGTATTTTTTCCTTAGACCATGAGATCGTGTAAATCCCGGATACCGTAGGAGTGCTTTGGGTATACCAAACGTCACAACGTAACTGGGTGACTATAAAGGTATACTACGGGTATCTCCGAAAGTGTCTGTTGGGTTGACATGGATCAAGACTGGGATTTGTCACTCCGTATGACGGAGAGGTATCACTGGGCCCACTCGGTAATGCATCATCATAATGAGCTCAAAGTGACCAAGTGTCTAGTCACGGGATCATGCATTACGGTACGAGTAAAGTGACTTGCCGGTAACGAGATTGAACGAGGTATTGGGATACCGACGATCGAATCTCGAGCAAGTAACATATCGATTGACAAAGGGAATTGCATACGGGGTTGCTTGAATCCTCGACATCGTGGTTCATCCAATGAGATCATCGAGGAGCATGTGGGAACCAACATGGGTATCCATATCCCGCTGTTGGTTATTGACCGGAGAGCGATCACGGTCATGTCTACATGTCTCCCGAACCCGTAGGGTCTACACACTTAAGGTTCGGTGACGCTAGGGTTGTAGGGATATGTATATGCAGTAACCCGAATGTTGTTCGGAGTCCCGGATGATATCCCGGACGTCACGAGGAGTTCCGGAATGGTCCGGAGGTAAAGATTTATATAAGGGAAGTCCTGTTTCGGCCATCGGGACAAGTTTCGGGGTTATCGGTATTGTACCGGGACCAGCGGAAGGGTCCCGGGGGTCCACCGGGTGGGGCCACCTATCCCGGGGGGCCACATGGGCTGTAGGGGGTGCGCCTTGGCCTACATGGGCCAAGGGCACCTGCCCCAAGAGGCCCATGCGCCTAGGGTTTCAAGGAGGAAGAGTCCTAGGAGGGGAAGGCACCTCCTAGGTGCCTTGGGGAGGAAGGATTCCTCCCCCTTGGCCGCACCCCCCTAGGAGATTGGATCTCCTAGGGCCGGCGCCCCCCCTTGGCCCTCCTATATATAGTGGGGGAAGGAGGGCTCTTCATCCATGCCTTTGGTTGCCTCCTTCTCCCTCTCCAACACCTCCTCCTCCTCCATAGTGCTTGGCGAAGCCCTGACGGAGTACTGCAGCTTCACCATCACCACGCCGTCGTGCTGCTGCTGGAGCCATCTTCCTCAACCTCTCCTTCCCTCTTGCTGGATCAAAAATAAGGAGACGTTACGCTGACCGTACGTGTGTTGAACGCGGAGGTGCCATCCGTTCGGTGCTAGGATCTCCGGTGATTTGGATCACGTCGTGTTCGACTACCTCATCCCCGTTCTTTGAACGCTTCCGCTCGCGATCTACAAGGTACGTAGATGCATCTAATCACTCGTTGCTAGATGAACTCCTAGATGGATCTTGGTGAAACCGTAGGAAAATTTTTGTTTTCTGCTATGTTCCCCAACAATCCCAATCTTGGTACTCTTGTGGCTTCTTTTGTTTGCTTTGTCTAGTAGATGTATCTGTGTTATCTTACCTTGTTTACTCAGGTTCATCTCTTCCTAAGCCAGCTCAAGACCACAAGGTAAGTATATGCATCACACTCATGTACATGATGATTTCTTGCCGATGTACATATTGTTTGCAAGAAGGAATCATGAACATGAAGTTACAATTCCCATATTCACATCATTTGCTCTCATGCATATAGCCAAGATACATGTAACACTTTGCCTGCTCTTTCATGATTATGCATTCACATGCTCTTACATTTCATATTGACATGATTGCATACATGTTGGGGGAGCCTATGCATGTCACATGTCTTTCCAAAGCTTTACTTGTTATCCTTTGTATCTTTATCTAAAGTTTTGATGTATGTTGTCATGAATTACCAAAAAGGGGGAGATTGAAAGCACAAGTGCTCCCTGGGTGGTTTTGGTAATTAATGTCAACATATCTCCTGTTGGACTAATGTTTTTCATCTAGTATATTTCAGGCAAGTTCAACAGATGGAGTGGCGTGGACAAGAGGATGTGGAACCCTTTCAAGATGCTAAGGACAAAGGATTCAAAAGCTCAAGACACTACATTTTACTTTTAGTGATCCAAGATCACATTGAGTCCACAGGAAAGCCAATACTATTAAAAGGGGATGAGGTGTTGCTTAATGGCTTGCTTGCTCAAAGTGCTTAGTGATATGCTCCAAAGCCCTCAACAACTTTCTCATATCCACATATGTCCCAAACCAAAAGTCAAACTCGGCCCCACCGAAATTTTCCATTCGGCGCCACCGAGTTCACTTGACATAGCCACTGCCACAAACGCTAATCAATTCGGTCTCACCGATGGGATCTTGGTCTCACCAAGATGGCCTTGCAAACTCTATGTTACCTATTGCAATAATTTCAGTCCCACCGAGATATGCAATATTTCTTGCCGAGTTTGCTTGACCAACTCTCTGTTTTGCTTATTACCAAAATCGGTCTCACTGAGTTTGTGTAATCGGTCAAACCGAGATGAGGTTTTACCCTAACCCTAGCACATCGGTCCCACCGAGCTGATCATATCGGTCCCACCGAAATTCCTAACAGTCACATTATGAACTGAATTGGTCCGACCGAGTTTTCTGATTTGGTCCCACCGAGTTTGGTGATTTGTGTGTAACGGTTAGTTTTTGTGTGGAGGCTATATATACCCCTCCACCCACTCTTCATTCGTGAGGAGAGCCATCAGAACATGCCTACACTTCCAGCATACATTTTATGAGAGAGAACCACCTACTCATTTGTTGAGGCCAAGATAATCCACTCCAACCACATAAATCTTGATCTCTAGCCTTCTCGAACTTGCTTTCCACTCAAATCATCTTTCCACCAAATCCAAATCTGTGAGAGAGAGTTGAGTGTTGGGGAGACTATCGTCTATTACCTTTTGGAGAGTGGTGTCTCCTAGATTGGTGATACGTCTCCAACGTATCTATAGTGTTTTATTGTTCCATGCTATTATATTATCTGTTTTGGATGTTTAATGGGCATTATTATACACTTTTATATTATTTTTGGGACTAACCTACTAACCCAAGGCCCAGTGCAAATTGCTGTTTTTTTGCCTATTTCAGTGTTCCACAGAAAAGGAATATCAACTGAAATCCCAATGGAATGAAACCTTCAGGAGAGTTATTTTTGGAACAAACGTGATCTAGGGGACTTGGATTAGACGTTAAGAAAGAAGCGAGGAGGCCACGAGGCAGGGAGGCACGCCTGCCCCCCTGGGCACGCCCCCACCATCGTGGGCCCCTCGCAGCTCCACCGACTTACTTCTTCCTCCTATATATATCCATATACCCCAAAAACATCCAGGAGCACCACGAAACCCTATTTCCACCACCTCAACCTTCTATACCCAAGAGATCCCATCTTGGGGCCTTTTCCGGAGCTCTGCCGGAGGGGGCATCGATCACGGAGGGCTTCTACATCAACACTATGGCCTCTCCGATGATGTGTGAGTAGTTTACCACAGACCTCCGAGTCCATAGTTATTAGCTAGATGGCTTCTTCTCTCTCTTTGGATCTCAATACAAAGTTCTCCTCGGTCTTCTTGGAGATCTATTCGATGTAATTCTTTTTGCGGTGTGTTTGTCTAGATCCGATGAATTGTGGGTTTATGATCAAGCTTATCTATGGACAATATTTGATTCTTCTGTGAAATCTTTTATGTATGATTTGTTATCTTTGCAAGTCTCTTCGAATTATCGGTTTGGTTTAGCCTACTAGATTGATCTTTCTTGCAATGGGAGAAGTGCTTAGCTTTGGGTTCAATCTTGCGGTGTCCTTTCCCAGTGACAGCAGGGGCAGCAAGGCACGTATTGTATTGTTGCCATCGAGGATAAAAAGATGGGGTTTATATCATATTTCTTGAGTTACGTCATGTCATCTTGTCTAATGCGTTACTCTGTTCTTATGAGCTTAATACTCTAGATGCATGCTGGATAGCGGTCGATGTGTGGAGTAATAGTAGTAGATGCAGAATCATTTCGGTCTACTTGTCGCGGATGTGATGCCTATATACATGATCATGCCTAGATATTCTCATAATTATGGACTTTTGTATCAATTGCAAGACAGTAATTTGTTCACCCACCGTAATACTTATGCTATCTTGAGAGAAGCCACTAGTGAAACCTATGGCCCCCGGGTCTATCTTTTATCATATAAGTTTCCAATCTATTTTACTTTGCAATCTTTACTTTCAACCTATATCATAAAAATACCAAAAATATTTATCTTATTATTTCTATCAGATCTCACTCTCACAAGTGACCATGAAGGATTGACAACCCCTTTATCGCGTTGGTTGTGAGGTTCTTATTTGTTTGTGTAGGTACGAGGGACTTGCGTGTAGTCTCCTACTAGGTTTATACTTTGGTTCTCAAAAACTAAGGGAAATACTTACGCTACTTTGCTGCATCACCCTTTCCTCTTCAAGGGAAAACCAACGCAGTGCTCAAGAGGTAGCAAGAAGGATTTCTGGCGCCGTTGTCGGGGAGATCTACTCACAAGTCAAGACATACCAAGTACCCATCACAAACTCTTATCCCTCGCATTACATTATTTGCCATTTGCCTCTCGTTTTCCTCTCCCCCACTTCACCCTTGCCGTTTTATTCGCCCTCTTTTTCCTTTCGCCCTTTTTTGCTCGCTTCTTGTGTGCTTGTATGTTGGATTGTTTGCCACGATGGCTTTACCAAAAAGTGTTGATCCTCACCTTAGAAGGTTGGAAGATATTCAAAACAACGTTAGAGGTTTTATGTCCTTGCAGTTTGAGCATAATAATTTCTTCAGAAACGAGCTTAAAGAACAAAAAAGTTTTATGGGGTACATGAATAAAGAGCTCGATGATATGTCTAAAGAATCTTATAGTCCGAAATCTCAGTTCGCTCATCTTGAACACTTAATAGACCAAATTTCGCATAAGGAGGCCACCTTAGTTAATAAGATGGACGCCAAACAATGATAATAAGGATGAAGCTCTAAAAGTGATTGATGTGTCTCCTACTAAATCTTTGTTTTGCAATATGAATCTTGATAATGATGAGTCTGGAGATGAGTCAACTTTAGCGTCCCAATGATTCGGAGTTTTTAGATCTTGATGCAAAAATTGGTTAAAGTGGGATTGGAGAGGTCAAAACTTTACATAGCAATGAACCCATTATTTTGGATTTCAAGGAATTTAATTATGATAATTGCTCTTTGATACATTGTATTTCCTTGTTGCAATCCGTGCTAAATTCTCCGCATGCTTATAGTCAAAATAAAGCTTTTACCAAACATATCGTTGATGCTTTAATGCAATCTTATGAAGAAAAGCTTGAATTAGAAGTTTCTATCTCTAGAAAACTTCATGATGAGTGGGAGCCTACTAGTAAAATTAAAATTAAAGATCATGAATTCTATGCTTTATGTGATTTGGGTGCTAGCGTTTCCATGATTCCAAAAACTTTGTGTGATGTGTTAGGTTTCCGTGAATTTGATGATTGTTCTTTAAATTTGCATCTTGCGGATTCCACTATTAAGAAACCTATGGGAAGGATTAATGATGTTCTTATTGTTGCAAATAGGAATTATGTGCCCGTAGATTTCATTGTTCTTGATATTGATTGCAATCCTACATGTCCCATTATTCTTGGTAGACCTTTCCTTAGAACGATTGGTGCAATTATTGATATGAAAGAAGGGAATATTAGATTCCAATTTCCATTAAGGAAATGCATGGAACACTTTCCTAGAAATTAAATTAAATTACCTTATGAATCTATTATGAGATCCACTTATGGATTGTATACCAAAGATGATAATACCTAGATCTATTCTTGCTTTTATGCCTAGCTAGGGGCGTTAAACGATAGCACTTGTTGGGAGGCAACCCAATTTTATTTTTGTTTTTTGCTTTTTGATTCTGTTTAGTAATAAATAATTCATCTAGCTTCTGTTTAGATGTGGTTTTATGCTTTTAATTAGTGTTTGTGCCAAGTAGAACCTTTGGGAAGACTTGGGGGAAGTTTTTGCGATCTTGCTGTAAAAAAACAGAAACTTTACCGCTCACGAGATTTGCTGCAATTTTTACTGGAGAGTGAGATTAGGTTGTTTCTTTTTTCAGATGTTTAATATACAAATTCCTCACATCCACCAATTTATTTCAGAATTTTTGGCATGACAGAAGTATTCGAAACCTACAGATTACTACAAACTATTCTGTTTTTTGACAGATTCTGTTTTTCGTATGTTGTTTGCTTATTTTGATGAATCTATGGCTAGTATCGGAGGGTATGAACCATAGAGAAGTTGGAATACAGTAGGTTTAACACCAAATAAATAAAGAATGAGTTCATTGCAGTAACTTAAGTGGTGGTTTGTTTTCTTATACTAACGGAGCTCATGAGATTTTCTGTTGAGTTTTGTGTTGTGAAGTTTTCAAGTTTTGGGTAAAGATTTGATGGATTATGGAATAAGGAGTGGCAAGAGCCTAGGCTTGTGGATGACCAAGGCACCCCAAGGTAAAATTCAAGGACAACCAAAAGCCTAATCTTGGGGATGCCCCGGAAGGCATCCCCTCTTTCGTCTTCGTTCATCGGTAACTTTACTTGAGGCTATATTTTTATTCACCACATGATATGTGTTTTTCTTGGAGCGTCTTGTATGATTTGAGTCTTTTATTTTTAATTTACCACAATCATCCTGGCTGTACACACCTTTTGGGAGAGACACACATGAATCAGAATTTATTAGAATACTCTATGTGCTTCACTTATATCTTTTGAGCTAGATAATTTTGCTCTAGTACTTCACTTATATCTTTTGAGCTAGATAATTTTGCTCTAGTACTTCACTTATATCTTTTAGAGCACGGTGGTGGTTTTATTTTATAGAAATTATTGATCTCTCATGCTTCACTTATATTATTTTGAGAGTCCTTTAGAACATCATGGTAATTTGCTTTGGCTATAAAATTAGTCCTAATATGATAGGCGTCCAAGATTGGTATAATAAAAACTTTGATAAAAAGGTGCATTGAATACTATGAGAAGTTTGATACTTGATAAATTTTTTTGAGATAAATATGGTGATATTAGAGTTGTTCTAGTTGAGTAGTTGTGAATTTGAGAAATACTTGTGTTGAAGATTGCAAGTCCCGTAGCATGCATGTATGGTAACCGTTGTGTAACAAATTTGAAACATGCGGTGTTCTTTGATTTCTTCCTTATGAGTGGTGGTCGGGGATGAGCGATGGTCTTTTCCTACCAATCTATCCCCCTAGGAGCATGCGCGTAATGCTTGGTTTTTTATGACTTGTAGATTTTGCAATAAGTATGTGAGTTCTTTATGACTAATGTTGAGTCCATGGATTATACGCACTCTCACCTTTCCATCATTGCTAGCCTCTTCGGTACCGTGCATTGCTCTTTCTCACCTTGAGAGTTGGTGCAAACTTCGCCGGTGCATCCAAACCCTGTGATTTGATAGGCTCTGTCACACATAAACCTCCTTATATCTTCCTCAAAACAGCCACCATACCTACCTATTATGGCATTTCCATAGCCATTCTGAGATATATTGCCATGCAACTTTCCATTGTTTCATTTATGACACGCTTCATCATTTTCATATTGCCTTGCATGATCATGTAGTTGACATCGTATTTGTGGCAAAGCCACCATGCATAATTTATCATACATGTCACTCTTGATTCATTGCCCTTCCCGGTACACCGCCGGAGGCATTCATATAGAGTCATATTTTGTTGTAATCATTGAGTTGTAAATAAATAGAAGTGTGATGATCATCATTAATAGAGCATTGTCAAAAATAAAAAAAGGGGAAAGGCCAAAAAAAGAAGAAAAAATAAAATAAAAGGGACAATGCTACTATCATTTTTCCACACTTGTGCTTCAAAGTAATACCACGATCTTTATGATAGAGAGTCTCTTGTTTTGTCACTTTCATATACTAGTGGGAATTTTTCATTATAGAACTTTGCTTGTATATTCCAACAATGGGCTTCCTAAAATGCCCTAGGTCTTCGTGAGCAAGCAAGTTGGATGCACATCCACTTAGTTTCTTTTGTTGAGATTTTATACATTTATAGCTATAGTGCATCTGTTGCATGGCAATCCCTACTCCTTGCATTGACATCAATTGATGGGCATCTCCCTAGCCCATTGATTAGCCCCATCGATGTGAGACTTTCTCCTCTTTTGTCTTCTCCACATAACCCCCATCATCATTATTCTATTCCACCCATAGTGCTATATCCATGGCTCACGCTCATGTATTGCGTGAAAATTGAAAAAAGTTTGAGATTACTGAAGTATGAAACAATTGCTTGGCTTGTCATCGGGGTTGTGCGTGATGAGAGCATTCTTGTGTGACGAAAATTGAGCATGACCAAACTATATGATTTTGTAGGGATGAACTTTCTTTGTCCATGTTATTTTGAGAAGACATGATTGCTTAGTTAGTATGCTTCAAGTATTATTATTTTTATGTCAAAACTTTTGTCTTGAATCTTTCGGATCTGAATATTCATGCCACAATAAAGAAGATTACATTGAGAAGTATGCTGGGTAGCATTGCACATCAAAAATACTGTTTTTTTCATTTACCTACTCGAGGACGAGAAGGAATTAAGCTTGGGGATGCTTGATACGTCTCCAACGTATCTATAATTTTTTATTGTTCCATGTTATTATATTATCTGTTTTTGATGTTTAATGGGCTTTATTATACACTTTTATATTATTTTTGGGACTAACCTACTAACCCAAGGCCCAGTGCAAATTGTTGTTTTTTTGCCTATTTCAGTGTTTCGCAGAAAAGGAATATCAAACGGAATCCAAACAGAATGAAACCTTTGGGAGAGTTATTTTTGGAACAAACGTGATCCAGGGGACTTGGACTTGACGTCAAGAAAGAAGCGAGGAGGCCACGAGGCAGGGAGGCGCTCCTGCCCCCCTGGGCGCGCCCCTCCCTCATGGGCCCCTCGCAGCTCCACCGACCTACTTCTTCCTCCTATATATATCCATATACCTCGAAAACATCCAGGAGCACCACGAAACCCTATTTCCACCACCGCAACCTTCTGTACCCAAGAGATCCCATCTTGGGCCTTTTCCGGAGCTCCGCCGGAGGGGGAATCGATCACGGAGGGCTTCTACATCAACACCATGGCCTCTCCGATGATGTGTGAGTAGTTTACCATAGACCTTCGGGTCCATAGTTATTAGCTAGATGGCTTATTCTCTCTCTTTGGATCTCAATACAAAGTTCTCCTCGATCTTCTTGGAGATCTATTCGATGCAATTCTTTTTGCGGTGTGTTTGTCGAGATCCGATGAATTGTTGGTTTATGATCAAGATTATCTATGAACAATATTTGATTCTTCTCTGAAATCTTTTATGTATGATTTGTTATCTTTCCAAGTCTCTTCGAATTATCAGTTTGGCTACTAGATTGATCTTTTTTGCAATGGGAGAAGTGCTTAGCTTTGGGTTCAGTCTTACGGTGTCCTTTCCCAGTGACAGGAGGGGCAGCAAGGCACGTATTGTATTGTTGCCATCGAGGATAAAAAGATGGGGTTTATATCATATTGCTCGAGTTTCTCCCTCTACATCATGTCTTGCCTAATGTGTTACTCTGTTCTTATGAACTTAATACTCTAGATGCATGCTGGATAGCGGTCGATGTGTGGAGTAATAGTAGTAGATGCAGAATCGTGTCGGTCTACTTGTCACGGACGTGATGCCTATATACATGATCATTCCTAGATATTCTCATAATTGTGCACTTTTCTATCAATTGCTCGACAGTAATTTGTTGACCCACCGTAATACTTATGCTATCTTGAGAGAAGCCACTAGTGAAACCTATGGCCCCCGGGTCTATCTTTTATCATATAAGTTTCCAATCTATTTTACTCTGCAATCTTTACTTTCAACCTATATCATAAAAATACCAAAAATATTTATCTTATTATCTCTATCAAATCTCACTCTCGTAAGTGACCATGAAGGGATTGACAACCCTTTATCACGTTGGTTGCGAGGTTCTTATTTGTTTGTGTAGGTACGAGGGACTTGTGTGTAGTCTCCTACTGGATTGATACATTAGTTCTCAAAAACTGAGGGAAATACTTATGCTACTTTGCTGCATCACCCTTTCCTCTTCAAGGGAAAACCAACACAGTGCTCAAGAGGTAGCAATTGGTTTGGTGTCACTTGGGAGCCTCCGTCAAGATTGTGGAGTTGAACCAAGAAGTTTGTACGGGCAAGGAGATCGCCTACTTCGTGAAGATCTACCCTAGTGAGGCAAGTCCTTCGTGGGCGATGGCCATGGTGGGATAGACAAGGTTGCTTCTTCATGGACCCTTCGTGGGTGGAGCCCTCCGTGGACTCGCGCAACCGTCACCCTTCATGGGTTGAAGTCTCCATTAACGTGGATGTACGATAGCACCACCTATCGGAACCACGCCAAAAATCTTTGTGACTCCAATTGCGTTTGCACACTCCAATCCCATCCCTTTACTTTCTTGCAAATTGCATGCTTTACTTTCCGCTGCTCATATACTCTTGCCATGCTTGCTTGAATGTATTGTGAATGTTTAAACTTATGCTAAAACTCTACCTTAACTTGAAGAAAATAAAAACAACAACTTTTCTTTGTTAGGAGTCTATTCACCCCCCTCTAGACACCTCTTCTCGATCCTTTCAGCATCTCCTAGATAGATCTTGCATGATAGTAGGATTTTTTTTTGAAATACTGCGTTCCCCAACAGTGGCATCCAAGCCAGGTCTATGCGTAGATGTTATATGCACGAGTAGAACACAAAGAGTTGTGGGCAATAATAGTCATACTGCTTACCGGCACGTCATACTTTTATTCGGCGGTATTGTTGGATGAAGCGGCCCAGACCGACATTACATGGCCACGTTCATGATACTAGTTCTACCGACATGTTTCCCACACAGGTGGCTAGTGGGTGTCTGTTTCTCCAACTTTAGTTGAATCGAGTGTGACTACGCCCGATCCTTGTTGAAGGTTAAAACAACACACTTGACGAAAAATCGTTGTGGTTTTTGATGCGTAGGTAAGAACGGTTCTTGCTAAGCCTGTAGCAGCCACGTAAAACTTGCAACAATAAAATAGAGGGCATCTAACTTGTTTTTGCAGGGCATGTTGTGATGTGATATGGTCAAGACATGATCATATAAATTGTTGTATGAGATGATCATGTTTTGTAACACAATTATCGGCAACTGGCAGGAGCCATATGGTTGTCGCTTTATTGTATGAAATGCAATCGCCATGTAATTGCTTTACTTTATCACTAAGAAGTAGCGATAGTCATGGAAGCAATAGTTGGCGAGACGACAACGATGCTATGATAGAGATCAAGGTGTCAAGCCGGTGACGATGGTGATCATGACGGTGCTTTGGAGATGGAGATCAAAAGCACAAGATGATGATGGCCATATCATATCACTTATATTGATTGCATGTGATGCTTATCCTTTATGCATCTTATTTTGCTTAGTACAGCGGTAGCATTATAAGATGATCTCTCACTAAATTTCAAGGTATAAGTGTTCTCCCTGAGTATGGACCGTTGCTACAGTTCGTCGTGCCGAGACACCACGTGATGATCGGGTGTGATAAGCTCTACGTTCACATACAACGGGTGCAAGCCAGTTTTGCACAAGCAGAATACTCGGGTTAAACTTGACGAGCCTAGCACATGCAGATATGGCCTCGGAACACTGAGACCGAAAGGTCGAGCGTGAATCATATAGTAGATATGATCAACATAGTGATGTTCACCATTGAATACTACTCCATCTCACGTGATGATCGGACATGGTTTAGTTGATATGGATCACATGATCATTTAGATGACTAGAGGGATGTCTATCTAAGTGGGAGTTCTTAAGTAATATGATTAATTGAACTTTAATTTATCATGAACTTAGTACCTGATAGTATTTTGCATGTCTATGTTATTGTAGATAAATGGCCCGTGTTGTTGTTCCATTGAATTTTAAATGCATTCCTAGATAAAGCTAAGTTGAAAGATGATGGTAGCAACTACACGGATTGGGTCCGTAACTTGAGGATTATCCTCATTGCTGCACAGAAGAATTACGTCCTGGAAGCACCGCTAGGTGCAAAGCCCGCTGCAGGAGCAACACCAAATGTTATGAATGTCTGGCAGAGCAAAGCTGATGACTACTCGATAGTTCAGTGTGCAATACTTTACGGCTTAGAATCGAGACTTCAGTGACATTTTGAACGTCATGGAACATATGAGATGTTCCAGGAGTTGAAGTTAATATTTCAAGCAAATGCCCGAATTAAGAGATATGAAGTCTCCAGTAAGTTCTATAGCTGCAAGATGGAGGAGAATAGTTCTATCAGTGAACATATACTCAGTATGTCTGGGAACCACAACCACTTGACCAAACTAGGAGTTAATCTTCCTGATGATAGTGTCATTGACACAGCTCTTCAACCACTCCCGCCAAGCTACAAAAGCTTTGTGATGAACTACAATATGCAGGGGATGGACAAGACAATTCCCGAGCTCTTCGTGATTCTAAAAGCTACGGAGGTAGAAATCAAGAAGGAGCATCAAGTGTTGATGGTCAACAAGACCACTAGTTTCAAGAAGAAGGGCAAAGGGAAGAAGGGGAACTTCAAGAAGAACGGCAAGCAAGTTTCTGCTCAAGTGAAGATGCCCAAGTCTGGACCTGTAACATCCCAAATTTTCAATTTGGAATGTTATACATTAGATCATCGTTGCATATCATATTTTATTGCATTTTGGTTGATCCTAGAAATTCTACGCAACTCAATGACCCACGGAGAGAGTTGGGGATTTCGTTATTTTCATATTCGAGTTTTTCTCGAATTTTGAAAAGAGGATCGTTTGATTTTAATTATTTACTCTTCGATTATTTCTTTTATAAAAATAAAAGAGAGAGGATAAAATGACTTCCTCAAAATAGATAAATATCGAAGATTTAATATTAAAATCAAATAAGATTTTTATTCGGTGTTTTATTGCTATTTTATTTGAATTAGGAAAAAGTGCGTTTTTCAAAATTGTATTTTAGGCCCAAATAAATGTTCACCTTGTCTGGCTTATTTTTAGAGGACGGGGAAAATTTATTTCGGGATTTTTGGATCCCTTTAGTATTTCTTTTCTTTTATTTTCTGAGCGTCGGAATTATTTTTTTTAAAAAAAAGGTGAACCGACTCCGGGCCGTAAGCGGCCAGGACTCCTCGGGCCGGCCCTTATAAGCCGTGGCCCCGAGCCCCTGACCAGCCCAAGCCGCCACCGCGCCTTAACCCTAACCCTAGCCCCGATCCGCCGCCGCTGCCCGCGCCGCGCTGCCTGCCACCCGCCGCCGTGCCGCGCCCCGCGCCAGAGCGCCGGACCCTTGCCGGACCTCGAGGTAGTTGCCTCGGTTTTCGTGAGAAAACCATTTTGGTTTTTTTCGAAAATCCTAGATCCGTTTTTTTATTTAGATCCGGTTCTATTTATTTTTTTCGGTTTAGTTATTTAGCGAACGCCCGTTTTTACATTCATTTTAGCGAACGGTTTTCACCATTTAGCCGCAGGCAGCAAATGTTCGTTCGTTAGCCTGTTCGTCAGTTTTTCTTTTTCTCGGATTTTCCGTGATTATTTTCGATCGTGATTTCTGATCCAATTTTCGTTTTAGTATAACTTTTCGCTTGTTTAACGGAATCAAGCGATTCAAACACCTAGAGTTTCTTGTCGAAACCCTCTTTCCGTTTAATCAACTTAAACAAGTTTTTGCTAATGTAAAATTTGACTTTAGTCCAGATTAGTAAATGAAGCCTGTTTCTTTCGCCGTTTGAGTTTGTTGCTTCGTTTGATTTGATTCTTTTTGCAAACCGGAGTTCTTAAGTTGAACTTTCTGGTTAGATCTCTTATTCGAGTTTTACCCGTGCCCTTGCTTGATTGCTTATTGTATGCTTGTTTGTTTGAGATAGAACACCTGGAGTGCAAAGCGTGCTACTACGAGTCTCTAGGTTTCGCGGATCATCAGCAAGGCAAGTAACACTTTGATCATACCTCTTACTACCCAGTTTTTATTGCATTAGATCAACCCTCAAACATTTCATGGTTAGGATCTGAATTAAACTGTGGGTTGGGAAGTAGTTGATGTGGTAAGAACCTATTGCCCTGTTTACTATCAAACCCTGGGAGTTACTTCTACGTTATGCTTATACTACTATGCTATGCTCGTAGACGTGGATTGGGTTTGAGAGTTTTCATGACAGATGTGAGTATTGTTAATTAATGGTTCAATTTAAGGTGGCAACTTTAATACACATCTGGGTGGATTGAGGCACCTGGGGAACCCAGTGATTGCCTGTATTTTTTGGAAATCCCGGGGTACCGTGTGATTTTCCAATGGACTGCCACTCAGGCTCAAAGGGATCATAAGATTATTCATACTGGAAACTTCCGTGTGTGGCCACATGCTATTATGGGCTCTAGCATAGTTGATTAAGTTGTGTGAACTCTTAAAGTGGTAGACTAGCAGATGTAGGGGATGTAGGTGTGCCGGTCTACCCATCGTAAGGTGCTAACGCTTCTGAAAGACTGTGTCTCGGTCATCCGTTTCTCAAACATTATGTAGTGCGAGAAATCCAACGGAGGAGATCGAGTCTTGTGGGGAAAAGTGCACAAACCTCTGCAGAGTGTACAAACTAATCATGGTTAGCCGTGTCCCCGTTTATGGACATCTTGAGTATCTAGTTCTTGGATTATCATGTGGATCTCACCACTCTTAATTATATAATTTTTTTTGGGTTAATGATTACTTTTAATTGGGTTTGAGATGGGTTTTACCATTCTCAATGTTTTCAACAAATTTTGTAGTTAAATAAAATATATTCCTTTGTAGTAGGGAAAAATTGGCTTTACGCAGAACATATCAACCATACAGACTCCACTAGCCATATATGCATATAGTGATAGCTTTATTCTGTTCATTATTCTCTTGTGTTACCTTGCCAGCATATTCTATGTGCTGACCCGTTTTCGGGCTGCAACGTATCATGTTGCAGACTTTTCAGACGACGAGTAAGGAGCCTTAGGTCGTGGTCTTTCACTCAGTGATGCTGTTGGAGTTGATGGACTCACTTTATCTTCCAAGCCTTCCGCTGTTATTGTATTAGATGGCCTTAAGCCATATTTATTGTAATAAGTTCTCTTTTGAAACATTCAATGTAATAAGTGTGTGATTGTCACTCTGTTATAAACTTCAAGTACTGTGTGTATCAGCATTACCGATCCAGGGATGACACTTATACACAGAGATCAGACTGTTTGAGGTCTGGTCGCTACAGAACCGAAGCCTGAGACTGGGTGCTTCTACTGCAAAGGGACTAGTCACTAGAAGCGGAACTGCCCCATGTATTTGGCGGATAAGAAGGATGGCAAAGTGAAAGATATATTTGATATACATGTTATTGATGTATACCTTACTAATGCTCATAGTAGCGCCTGGGTATTTGATACTGGTTGTGTTGCTAATATTTGCAACTCGAAACAGAGGCTACAGATTAAGCGAAGATTGGCTAAGGATGAGGTGACGATGCGCGTGGGAAATGGTTCCAAAGTCGATGTGATCGTGGTCGGCACGCTACCTCTACATCTACCTTCGGGATTAGTATTAGACCTGAATAATTGTTATTTGGTGCCAGTGTTAAGCATGAACATTATATCTGGATCTTGTTTGATACGAGACAGTTATTCATTTAAATCAGAGAATAATGGTTGTTCTATTTATATGAGTAATATCTTTTATGGTCATGCACCCTTGATGAGTGGTCTATTTTTATTGAATCTCGATAGTAGTGATACACATATTCATAGTATTGAAGCCAAAAGATATAAGTTTAATAATGATAGTGCAACTTATTTGTGGCACTGCCGTTTAGGTCATATTGGTGTAAAGCGCATGAAGAAACTCCATGCTGATGGGCTTTTGGAATCACTTGATTATGAATCACTTGATGCTTGCGAACCATGCCTCATGGGCAAGATGACTAAGACTCCGTTCTCCGGAACAATGGAACGAGCAACAGACTTATTGGAAATAATACATACTGATGTATGTGGTCCGATGAGTATTAATGCTCGTGGCGGTTATCATTAGTTTCTGACCTTCACATATGATTTGAGAAGATATGGTTATATCTACTTGATGAAAGATAAGTCTGAAACATTTGAAAAGTTCAAAGAATTTTAGAGTGAAGTGGAAAATCATCGTAACAAGAAAATTAAGTTTCTACGATCTGATCGTGGAGGTGAATATTTGAGTTATGAGTTTGGTCTTCATTTGAAACAATGTGGAATAGTTTCGCAACTCACGCCACCTGGAACACCACAGCGTAATGGTGTGTCCGAACGTCGTAATCATACTTTATTAGATATGGTGCGATCTATGATGTCTCTTACTAATTTACTGCTATCTTTTTGGGGTTATGCTTTAGAGACGGCTGCATTCATGTTAAATAGGGCACCATCGAAATCCGTTGAGACGACACCATATGAACTGTGGTTTGGCAAGAAACCCAAGTTGTTGTTTCTTAAAGTTTGGGGATGCGATGCTTACGTGAAAAGGCTTCAACCTGATAAGCTCGAACCCAAATCGGAGAAATGTGTCTTCATAGGATACCCACAAGAGACTGTTGGGAACACCTTCTATCACAGATCTGAAGGAAAAATATTTGTTGCTAAGAATGGATCCTTTCTAGAGAAGTAGTTTCTCTCGAAAGAAGTGAGTGGGAGGAAAGTAGAACTTGATGAGGTAACTGTACCTTCTCCCTTATTGGAAAGTAGTTCATAACAGAAATCAGTTCTAGTGATTCCTACACCAATTAGTGGGGAAGCTAATGATGATTATCATGAAACTACTGATCAAGTTACTACCGAACCTCGTAGGTCAACCAGAGTAAGATCTGCACCAGAGTGGTATGGTAATCCTGTTCTGGAGGTCATGTTACTTGACCATGACGAACCTACGAACTATGAGGAAGCAATGTTGAGCCAAGATTCCGCAAAATGGCTTGAGGCCATGAAATCTGAGATGGGATCCATGTATGAGAACAAAGTGTGGACTTTGGTTGACTTGCCCGATGATCGGCAGGCCATAGAGAATAAATGGATCTTCAAGAAGAACACTGACGTTGACGGTAATGTTACTGTCAACAAAGCTCGACTTGTTGCTAAAGGTTTTCAACAAGTTCAAGGAGTTGACTATGATGAGACCTTCTCACCCGTAGCGATGCTTAAGTATGTCTGAATCATATTAGCAATTGCCGCATTTTATGATTATGAAATTTGGCAAATGGATGTCAAAACTGCATTCCTTAATGGATATCTTAAAGAAGAGTTGTATATGATGCAACCAGAAGGTTTTGTCGATCCAAAAGGTGCTAGCGATCCATTTATGGACTGGTGCAAGCATCTCGGAGTTGGAATATATGCTTTGATAGTGTGATCAAAGCATATGGTTTTATACAAACTTTTGGAGAAGCCTATATTTACAAGAAAGTGAGTGGGAGCTCTGTAGTATTTTTGATATTATAAGTGGATGACATGTTGTTGATCGGAAATGATACTGAATTTCTTAATAGCATAAAAGGATACTTGAATAAGAATTTTTCAATGAAAGACCTCGATGAAGCTACTTATATATTGGGCATCAAGATCTATAGAGATAGATCAAGACACTTAATTGGACTTTCACAAAGCACATACATTGATAAAGTTTTGAAGAAGTTCAAAATGGATCAAGCAAAGAAAGGGTTCTTGCCTGTGTTACAAGGTGTGAAGTTGAGTCAGGCTCAATGCCTGACAACTACAGAAGATAGAGAGAAAATGGAAGTCGTTCCCTATGCCTTAGCCATAGGTTCTATAAGGTATGCAATGTTGTGTACCAAACCTGATGTGTGCCTTGCTATTAGTTTAGCAGGGAGGTACCAAAGTAATCCTGGAGTGGATCACTGGACAGTGGTCAAGAACATCCAGAAATACCTGAAAAATACTAAGTATATGTTTCACGTTTATGGAGGTGACAAAGAGCTCATCGTAAATGGTTACGTTGATGCAAGCTTTGACACTGATCTGGATAATTCTAAGTCACAAACCGGATATGTATTTTTATTGAATTGTGGAGCTGTAAGTTGGTGCAGTTCTAAGTAGAGCATCGTGGCGGGATCCACGTGTGAAGCAGAATACATAGCTGCTTCGGAAGCAGCAAATGAAGGAGTCTGGATGAAGGAGTTCATATCTCATCTAGGTGTAATACCTAGTGCATCGGTGTTGGCGAACGCAGTATTTCAAAAAATTCCCTACGATCATGCAAGATCTATCTAGGAGATGCATAGCAACGAGAGGGGAGAGTGTGTCTACGTACCCTCGTAGACTGAAAGCGGAAGCGTTAAGTAACGCGGTTGATGAGTCGAACGTCTTCACGATCCAACCGATCAAGTAACGAACGCACGGCACCTCCACGATATGCACACGTTCAGCTCGGTGATGTCCCTCGTACTCTTGATCCAGCTGAGGTCGAGGGTGAGTTTCGTCAGCACAATGGCGTGTTGACGGTGATGATGAAGTTACCAACGCAGGGCTTCGCCTAAGCACTACGACAATATGACCGAGGTGGGAAACTGTGGAGGGGGGCACCGCACACGGCTAAAGATCAACTTGTGTGTCTATGGGGTGCCCCCCTCCCCCGTGTATAAAGAAGGGGAGGAGGAGGAGGGTCGGCCTCAAGGGGCGCGCCCAAAGGGGGATTCCTACTCCTAGTAGGAGTAGGTTTCCCCCTTTCCTAGTCCAAGTACGAGAAGAAGGATGGAGAAGGAGAGGGAGAAAGAGAGAAGGGGGCGCCCCCCTCCTAGTCCAATTCGGACCAGGCCATGGGGGGCGCTCTGCCTCCCCTTGTGGACCTTCTCTCCTTTCCACTAAAGCCCAATAAGGCCCAATACTTCCCCCGGTGAATTCTCGTCACTCCCTGGTTCTCCGAAAACTACCCGAATCACTCAGAACCTTTCCTATGTCCGAATATAGCCTTCCAATATATGAATCTTTACCTCTCGACCATTTCAAGACTCCTCGTCATGTCTGTTATCTCATCCGAGACTCCGAACAAACTTCGGAATCAAATCACATAACTCATAATACAAATTGTCATCGAACATTGATGTGCGGACCCTACGAGTTTGAGAACTATGTAGACATGATCGAGACACATCTCCGGTCAATAACCAATAGCGGAACCTGGATGCTCATATTGGCTCCTACATATTCTACGAAGATCTTTATCTGTCAAACCGCATAACAACATACATTGTTCCCTTTGTCATCGGTATGTTACTTACCCGAGATTCGATCGTCGGTATCATCATACCTAGTTCAATCTCGTCACCGGCAAGTCTCTTTACTCGTTCCGTAATGCATCATCCCATGACTAACTCATTAGTCACATTGCTTGCAAGGCTCATAGTGATGTGCATTACCGAGAGGGCCTAGAGATACCTCTCTGATACATGGAGTGAAAAATCCTAATCTCGATCTATGCCAACTCAACAAACACCATCAGAGATACATGTAGAGAATCTTTATAATCACCCAGTTACATTGTGATGTTTGATAGCACACTAAGTGTTCCTCCGGTATTCGGGAGTTGCTCAATCTCATAGTTATAGGAACATGTATAAGTCATGAAGAAAGAAATAGCAATAAACTAAACGATCATAGTGCTAAGCTAATGGATGGGTCTTGTCCATCACATCATTCTCTAATGATGTGATCCCGCTCATCAAATGACAACACATGTCTATTGTTAGGAAACATAACCATCTTTGATTAACGAGCTAGTCAAGTAGAGGCATACTAGGGACACTTTGTTTGTCTATGTATTCATACATGTACTAAGTTTCCGGTTAATACAACTCTAGCATGAATAATAAACATTTATCATGATATAAGGAAATATAAATAACAACTTTAATATTGCCTCTAGGGCATATTTCCTTCAGTCTCCCACTTGCACTAGAGTCAATAATCTAGTTCACATCGTCATGTGATTTCACACCAATAGTTCACATCTTTATCTGATTAGTTCACATCTTCATGTGACTAATACCCAAAGGGTTTACTAGAGCCAATAATCTAGTTCACATCGCTATGTGATTAACACCCAAAGAGTGATCAAGTTTTGCTTGTGAGAGAAGTTTAGTCTACGGTCTGCAACATTCAGATCCATATGTATTTTGCAAATTTCTGTGTCTACAATACTCTGCACGGAGCTACTCTAGATAATTATTCCCACTTTCAATATGTATCTAGATCAAGACTTAGAGTCATCTAGATCGGTGTAAAAAGCTTGCATCGACGTAACTCTTTACGACGAACTCTTTTATCACCTCCATAACCGAGAAATATTTCCTTAGTCCTCTAAGGATAGTTTTGACCGCTGTCTGGTGATCTACTGCTAGATCACTATTGTACTCTCATGCCAAAATTATGCTAAGGTATACAATAGGTCTGGTACACAGCATAGCATACTTTGTAGAACTGTCGGTGTACAAAAGTAGGGGATCTCCATTTGCCCCCTTTACTTGTGCATGGGCAATCAAAGCCGCACCCACGACCACACTGAGTAGGGCAGAGGAGGGATGCCAGAGCATAAGACGACTAGAGCAACGCCAAGACCAGAGACGCAAAGATTAGTCGGTATTGGAGGGACTGATCGTTCCTCTCAACAAACTGATGACGAACCATAGCATTATAATCTAAATAAGCAGGAGGCAACTCAATATCATCCCCACGTATGGGTATCTCAAGAAAATCAGCTAAACGGGTTGCATAAATTCCACCAAAGAAATCTCCATTAATACTATTATTATGCAACCTACGTGCAACAATGGCCCCCAAGTTATATTGTCTATCTCCTAATACAGGACTCTTGAGAACACTAAGATCAGGAACACACATGTGACATGCCTCATCCTTACCGTTAATGCATCTACCCACGAAGAGAGCAAAATAATGTATGGCAGGAAAATGAATGCTCCCTATGGTAGCTTGTGTTATTTCTCTAGATTCCCCCATAGTGATACTAGCAAGAAAATCTTTAAATTCAAATTTGCGAGGTTCACTAGCACTACCCCACTGCGGGAGTTTACAAGCAGTATAAAAATCTTCTAGGTCCATGGTATAAGATTTATCATAAAGATCAAATAGGACATTATGAGAATTGCGTGAGGATGTAAATTTAAACCTTCTCACAGAATCAGTTAAGTAGAGGTATTGCCGGTACTTATCTGCCTCGAAGCTCTCTAGATCAGCGTTACGCACATATGCGTCAAATTCTTCCTTGATGCCTGCCCGAACCATGAAATCCTGTGACAGCCATTCACAAGGTTGCACTTGAGCCTCCCTTGGTAGTTCATTGTCCGGCTCGCATATTGCGGGCCTTGGGCCTTGCTTCCTTGAGGAACCACCTTGGTACATTTTCCTAAACATATTTCTTCCTTTGAAAAATTTCTGAAATTTTTAGTGACTCAAAATAAAAGTGAACCAAACTCAACAAAATTGATAGCAACTACTCCTACAAGTGCCTAGAGGCTATATCATGCATTAAAACTACTCTTAACGACATAAATTTGACATGCAAGCTCAAGAACAGGGTCACCTAATCAGCAAAAAATTGCAATGAATAAAGAACTAGAACAACAACTAATTGGACCATTGGAGGAGTCACATACCGAAGAACAATCCCCCAAAGCAGTTTTGTGAATGGAGCTTTGAGCAAGGAGATCGAAAATGGCAGCAAGATGAGCTAGAACTCGGGTTTGAGTTGGCTAGTGATTTTTTTCTGCAGGAAGAGGGAGTGTGTGGGTGCTGGAATAAGTGGAGGGGACCCACATGGGGTCCACGAGGCCGGGGCCGCGCCCAGGGGATAGGGTGCACCCTCCATCCTCGTGGGCACATGGTGAGGCCCCCTGGTGTGTTCTCAGTGCCAATAATTCTTAAATATTCTAGAAAAAAAATCATATTTCATTTTCAGGGCATTTGGAGAACTTTATTTTTGGGGTATTTTTTATTGCAAGGATAATTCAGAAAACAGACAGAAAAATACTATTTTTGCTTTATTAAATATAAATAACAGAAAGTAAAAAGAGGGTACAGAAAGTTGTGCTTTCTAACTTCATCCATCCCATGCTCATCAAAAGGAATCCACTAACAAGGTTGATCAAGTCTTATTAACAAACTCATTCCGAATCGCATGAAACCGGAGAAATTTCGAATAACACTAGGTTACGTCAACGGGGATATGCATGTCCCAAACAATAAGAATATCATATTTCTTCTTGACGGTAGGAAGAAGAAACTTAAAACCTCCAATAGTGATCGTTGAAATTTTTCCAATAGAATTAATACTATGGACTTGAGGTTGTTTCCTCAGAAAATGTACCGTATGCTCATTACCATTAACATGAAAAGTGGCATTCCCTTTGTTGCAATCAATAACAGCCCCTGCAGTATTCAAAAAAGGTCTTCCAAGAATAATGGACATACTATCGTCCTCGGGAATATCAAGAATAACAAAGTCCGTTAAAATAGTAACGTTTGCAACCACAACAGGCACATCCTCACAAATACCAACAGGTATAGTAGTTGATTTATCAGCCATTTGCAAAGATATTTCAGTAAGTGTCAAATTATTCAAATCAAGTCTACGATATAAAGAGAGAGGCATAACACTAACACCGGCTCCAAGATCACATAAAGCAGTTTTAGCATAGTTTCTTTTAATGGAGCATGGTATAGTTGGTACTCCTGGATCTCCAAGTTTCTTTGGTATTCCACCCTTAAAAGTGTAATTAGCAAGCATGGTGGAAATTTCAGCTTCCGGTATCTTTCTTTTATTAGTAACAATATCCTTCATGTATTTAGCATAAGGGTTCATTTTAAGCATATCAGTCAAATGCATACGCAAAAAGATAGGTCTAATTATTTTAGCAAAGCACTCAAAATCGTCATCATCCTTTTTCTTGGATGGTTTAGGGGGAAAAGGCATGGGTTTCTGAACCCATGGTTCTCTTTCCTTCCCGTGCTTCCTAGCAACGAAGTCTCTCTTATGATAACGTTGATTCTTTGATTGTGGGTTATCAAGATCAACAGCAGGTTCAATCTCTACATCATTGTCATTGCTAGGTTGAGCATCGACATGAACATCATCATTAGCATTATCACTAGGTTCATGTTCATTACCAGATTGTGTTTCAGCATTAGAAATAGAAATATCATTGGGATTCTCAGGTGTGTCAACAACAGGTTCACTAGAAGCATGCAAAGTCCTATCATTTTTCTTTTTCTTCTTCTTAGAAGAACTAGGTGCATCAACATTAGTTCTCTGAGAATCTTGCTCAATTCTCTTGGGGTGGCCCTCAGGATACAAAGGTTCCTGAGTCATTTTACCCCCTCTAGTCATAACTCCAACAACATTATCATTTTTCTTATTGTTCAATTCATTGAGCAAATCACTCTGAGCCTTAAGTACTTGTTCTACTTGAGTGGTCACCATAGAAGCATGTTTACTAATAAGTTTAAGTTCACCTTTAACTCTATACATATAATCACTCAAGTGTTCAAGAATATCAGCATTGCGTTTCAATTGTCTACGAACATAAGCATTGAAGTTTTCTTGTTTAACAATCAAATTATCAAACTCATCTAAGCACTGGCTAGCAGACTTATAACGAGGAATATCACCTTCATCAAATCTATAGAGAGAATTTACCTTTACTACTTGTGTCGGGTTATCAAGACCATGTATTTCTTCAATAGGTGGTAAAGTCTTAACATATTCATCTTTAATACCTTTTTCTTTCATAGATTTCTTTGCCTCTTGCATATCTTCAGGACTGAGAAATAGAATACCCCTTTTCTTAGGAGTTGGCTTAGGAGTTGGTTCAGGAAGTGTCCAATCATTTTCATTACTCAACATATTATTCAATAGCAATTCAGCTTGATCAACAGTTCTTTCCCTGAAAACACAACCATCACAACTATCAGATGGTCTCTGGAAGCAATGATTAGTCCATTATAAAAGATATCAAGTATTTCATTTTTCTTGAGAGGATGATCAGGCAAAGCATTAGGTAATCGAAGAAGCCTCCCCCAAGCTTGTAGGAGACTCTCTTCTTCAATTTGCACAAAATTATATATTTCCCTTAAGGCAGCTTGTTTCTTATGAGCGGGGAAATATTTAGCAGAGAAGTAAAAAATCATATCCTGGGGACTACGCACACAACCAGGATCAACAGAATTAAACCATGTTTTAGCATCACCCTTTAATGAGAACGGAAACAACTTAAGGATAAAGTAATAGGGAGTTTTCTCATCATTAGTGAATAGGGTGGCTATATAATTTAATATTTAGTAAGATGTGCCACAATAGTTTTAGATTCATAGCCATAGAAAGGATCATATTCAACCAAAGTAATTAACTCAGGATCGACAAAGAAATCATAATCCTTGTCAGTAATAAAGATAGGTGAAGTAGCAAAAGCAGGGCCATATTTCATTCCAGCATTCAAAGACTTTTATTTAAGCTTAGCAAATAATTTCTTAAGATCAGATCTATCATTTCAAGCTAAGAAGTCCCTAGCAGTTTCTTCATCCATAACATAACCCTCAGGAACAACAGGCAATTCATATCTAGGGGGAGAATCTTCATCATCACTTTCATCAATATTATCAGTTTCAATAATTTCATTCTCTCAAGCCCTAGCAAGTTGTTCATCAAGAAATTCACCTAATGGCACGGTAGTATCAAGCATAGAAGTAGTTTCATCATAAATATCACGCATAGCAGAAGTGGCATCATCAATAACATGCGACCTATCGGAATCAATAGCAGCAGTAGGTGTCGCAAGTTTACTCAAAACAGAAGGTGAATCAAGTGTAGAGCTAGATGGCAATTCCTTACCTCCCCTCGTAGTTGAGGGAAAAATCTTGGTTCTTTGATCTTTCAAGTTCTTCATAGTGATCAGCAGATATAAATCCCAAGTGACTCAAAGAATAGAGCTATGCTCCCCGGCAACGGCGCCAGAAAATAGTCTTGATAACCCACAAGTATAGGGGATCGCAACAGTTTTCGAGGGTAGAGTATTCAACCCAAATTTATTGATTCGGCACAAGGGGAGAAAAAGAATATTCTCAAGTATTAGCAGCTGAGTTGTCAATTCAACCACACCTGGAAACTTAATATTTGCAGCAAAGTATTTAGTAGCAAAGTAATATGATAGTAGTGGTAACGGTAGCAAAAGTAATATTTTTGGTTTTATAGTGATTGTAACAGTAGCAACGGAAAAGTAAATAATCGAAGAACAATATATGAAAAGCTCGTAGGCAATGGATCTGTGATGGTTAATTATGTCGGATGAGATTCCTCATGCAATAGTTATAACATAGGGTGACACAGAACTAGCTCCAGTTCATCAATGTAATGTAGGCATCTGTTTCGAATATAGTCATACATGCTTATGGAAAGGAACTTGCATGATATCTTTTGTCCTACCCTCCCATGGCAGCGGGGTCCTATTGGAAACTAAGGGATATTAAGGCCTCCTTTTAATAGAGTACCGGTCCAAAGCATTAACACATAGTGAATACATGAACTCCTCAAACTACGTTCATCACCGGTAAGTATCCCGATTATTGTCTTTTCGGGGTTAATGGATCATAACAGATAATAGGTGACTATAGACTTCCAAGATAGGATCAAGAACTCACATATATTCATGAAAACATAGTAGGTTCAGATTTAAAATCATGGCACTCGGGCCCTAGTGACAAGCATTAAGCATAGAAAAGTCATAACAACATCAATCTTAGAACATAATGGATACTAGGGATCAAAACCTAAGAAAACTAACTCGATTACATGATAAATCTCATCCAACCCATCACCGTCCAGCAAGCCTACGATGGAATTACCCACGCACGGCGGTGAGCATCTGATACGTCTCCAACGTATCTATAATTTTTTATTGTTCCATGCTATTATATTATCTATTTTGGATGTTAATGGGATTTATTTTACACTTTTATATTATTTTTAGGACTAACCTATTAACCGGATGCCCAGCCCAAATTGCTATTTTTTGCCTATTTCAGTGTTTCGCAGAAAAGGAATATCAAACGGAATCCAAACGGATGAAACCTTCGGGAGAGTTATTTTTGGAACAAACTTGATCCAGGGGACTTGGAGTGGATGTCAAGAAACAATCAAGGAGGCCACGAGGCAGGGGGGCGCGGCCTCCACCCTCGTGGGCCCCTCATTGTTCCACCGACTTACTTCTTCCTCCTATATATATATATTCATATACCCCGAAAACATCCGAGAGCACCACGAAACCCTATTTCCACTGCCGCAACCTTCTGTACCCAAGAGATCCCATCTTGGGGCCTTTTCCGAAGCTCCGTCGGAGGGGGGCATTGATCACGGAGGGCCTCTACATCAACTCCATGGCCCCTCTGATGATGTGTGAGTAGTTTACTTTAGACCTTCGGGTCCATAGCTAGTAGCTAGATGGCTTCTTATTTCTCTTTGGATCTCAATACAAAGTTCTCCTTGATTCTCTTGGAGATCTATTCGATGTAATCTTCTTTTGCGGTGTGGTTGTCGAGATCCGATGAATTGTGGGTTTATGATCAAGTTTATCTATGAAAATATTTGAATCTTCTTTGAATTATTTTATGTATGATTGGTTATCTTTGCAAGTCTCTTCGAATTATCAGTTTGGTTTGGCCTACTAGATTGATCTTTCTTGCAATGGGAGAAGTGCTTAGCTTTGGGTTCGATCTTGCGGTGCTCGATCCCAGTAACAGAAAGGGAAACAACACGTGTTGTATTGTTTCCATTGAGGATAAAAAGATGGGGTTTATATCATATTGCATGCGTTTATCCCTCTACATCATGGCATCTTGCTTAAGGCGTTAGTCTGTTCTTATGAACTTAATACTCTAGATGCATCTTGGATAGCGGTCGATGTGTAGAGTAATAGTAGTAAATGAAGGCAGGAGTCGCTCTACTTGTCACGGACGTGATGCCTATATACATGATCATACCTAGATATTCTCATAATTATTCTCTTTTCTATCAATTGCTCGACAATAATTTGTTCACCCATCGTAATACTTATGCTATCTTGAGAGAAGCCACTAGTGAAACCTATGGCCCCCGGGTCTATTCTCCATCATACAAGTTTCCAATATATTTTATTTTGCAATCTTTACTTTCAATCTATATCATAAAATACCAAAAATATTTATCTTATTATTATCATCTCTATCAGATCTCACTCTTGCAAGTGGCCGTGAAGGGATTGACAACCCCTTTATCGCGTTGGTTGCGAGGTTCTTATTTGTTTGTATAGGTACGAGGTGACTTGCGCGTGGTCTCCTACCGGATAGATACCTTGGTTCTCAAAAACTGAGGGAAATACTTATGCTGCTTTGCTGCATCACCCTTTCCTCTTCAAGGGAAAACCAACGCATACTCAAGAGGTAGAAAGAAGGATTTCCGGCGCCGTTGCCGCGGAGATCTACACCAAGTCAAGACATACCAAGTACCCATCACAACTCTTATCCTTCGCATTACATTATTTGCCATTTGCCTCTCGTTTTCCTCTCCCCCACTTCACCCTTGTCGTTTTATTCGCCCTCTTTCCTTTCGCCCTCTCTTTCCATTCGCCTTTTCTTCGCTTGTTTGCTTGTGTGTTGGATTTCTTGCTTGTCACGATGGCTCAAGATAATACTAAATTGTGTGACTTTGCCAATACCAACAATAATAATTTTATTAGCACTTCGATTGCTCCTCTTACCGATGCTGAAACTTGTGAAATTAATACTGCTTTGCTGAATCTTGTCATGAAAGATCCGTTTTCTGGCCTTCCTAGTGAAGATGCCGCTACCCATCTAAACAACTTTGTTGATTTGTGTGATATGCAAAAGAAGAAAGATGTGGATAATGATATTGTTAAACTTAAGCTATTTTCGTTTTCGCCTAGAGATCATGCTAAAGCTTGGTTTTCGTCTTTGCCTAAAAATAGTATTGATTCATGGAATAAGTGCAAAGATGCTTTTATATCTAAGTATTTTCCTCCCGCTAAGGTCATCTCTCTTAGAAACGATATTATGAATTTTAAGCAACATGATCATGAGCATGTTGCACAATCTTGGGAGAGGATGAAATTAATGATACGTAATTGCCCTACACATGGTTTGAATTTATGGATGATTATACAAAAAAATTATGCCAGATTGAATTTTGCTTCTAGAAATCTTTTAGATTCGGCCGTGGGAGGCACTTTTATGGAAATCACTTTAGGAGAAGCTACCAAACTCGTAGATAATATTATAGTTAATTATTCTCAATGGCACACTAAAAGATCTACTAGTAAAAAGGTGCATGCAATTGAAGAGATTAATGTTTTGAGTGGAAAGATGGATGAACTTATGAAATTGTTTGCTAATAAGAGTACTCCTACTGATCCCAATGATATGCCTTTGTCTACTTTGATTGAGAATGATAATGAATCTATTGATGTGAATTTTGTTGGTAGGAACAATTTTGGTAACAACGCGTATAGAGGTAATTTTAATTCTAGGCCATTTCCTAGTAATTCCTCTAATAATTATGGTAACTCCTACAACAATTTTTATGGAAACTATAATAAGATGCCCTCTGATTTTGAATCTAGTATTAAAGAATTTATTAGTTCGCAAAAGAGTGTCAATGCTTTGATTGAAGAAAAATTGCTTAAGATGGATGAGTTGGCTACGAATGTGGATGGAATTTCTCTTGATGTTGATTCTTTGAAACTTAGATCTATCCCACCTAAGCATGATATCAATAAGCCTCTCAAAGCCATGAGAATTTCCATTGATGAGTGCAAAGAAAGAACCGCTAGGATGCGTGCTAAAAAAGATTGCTTCATAAAAGCGTGTACTTCTAGTTTTCATGATAATAAGGATGAAGATCTAAAAGAGATTGATGTGTCCCCTATTAAATATTTTTGTTGCAATATGAAACTTGATAATGATGGGACTACAGATGAGTCAATTTTAGTTAGAAGGCATCCCAAAAATTCAGAGTTTTTAGATCTTGATGCTAAAATTGTTAAAAGTGGGATTGAAGAGGTCAAAACTTTAGATAGCAATGAACCCACTATCTTGGATTTCAGGGAATTTAATTATTATAATTGCTCTTTGATAGATTGTATTTCCTTGTTGCAATCCGTGCTAAATTCTCCTCATGCTTATAGTCAAAATAAAGCTTTCACTAAACATATCATTGATGCTTTGATACAATCTTGTGAAGGAAAACTTGAGTTGGAAGTTTCTATCCCTAGAAAACTTTATGATGAGTGGGAACCTACAATTAAATATAAAATTAAAGATCATGAATGCTATGCTTTGTGTGATTTGGGTGCTAGTGTTTCCACAAACCCAAAAACTTTGTGTGATTTGCTAGGTTTCCGTGAAGTTGATGATTATTCTTTAAACTTGCACCTTGCGGATTCCACTATTAACAAACCTATGGGAAAGATTAATGATGTTATTATGGTTGAAAATAGGAATTATGTGCCCGTAGACTTCATTGTTCTTGATATAGATTGCAATCCTTCATGTCCTATTATTCTTGGTAGACCTTTCCTTAGAACGATTGGTGCAATTATTGATATGAAGGAAGGGAATATTATATTCCAATTTCCGTTAAGGAAAGTCATGGAACACTTCCCAAGAAAGAAAATTAAATTACCATATGAATCTATTATGAGAGCCACCTATGGATTGCCTACCAAAGATGTAAATACCTAGGTCTATCCTTGCTTTTATACCTAGCTAGGGGCGTTAAACGATAGCGCTTGTTGGGAGGCAACCCAATTTTATTTTTATTACTTGCTTTTTTCTATTGTTTAGTAATAAATAATTTATCTATCCTCTGTTTTTTTTTATTTTTTTGTGTTTAATTAGTGTTTGTGCCAAGTAGAACCGTTGGGAAGACTTGGGGGAAGTCTTTTTGATCTTGCTGTAAAAAACAGAAAGTGTAGCGCTCGCGAGAATTGCTGCCATTTTTTAATGGAGAGTGATATTTAGTTAATTCTTTTTGAATATTATTAACAGATAAATTCCTCACGTTCAGAAATTTATTTTAGAATTTTTGGGGTTCCAGAAGTTTTCGTTAGTTACAGATTACTACAGACTGTTCTGTTTTTGACAGATTCTGTTTTTCGTGTGTTGTTTGCTTATTTTGATGAATCTATGGCTAGTAATGGAGTCTATAAACCATATAGAAGTTGGAATACAGTAGGTTTAAAATCAATATAAATAAATAATGAGTCCATTACAGTACCTTGAAGTGGTTTTTTGTTTTCTTTCGCTAACGGAGCTCACGAGATTTTCTGTTAAGTTTTGTGTTGTGAAGTTTTCAAGTTTTTGGTAAAGATTTGATGGATTATGGAACAAGCAGTGGCAAGAGCCTAAGCTTGGGGATGCCCAAGGCACCCCAAGGTAAAATACAAGGACACCAAAAAGCCTAAGCTTGGGGATGCCCTGGAAGGCATCCCCTCTTTTGTCTTCGTTCATCAGTAACTTTACTTGGAGCTATCTTTTTATTCACCACATGATATGTGTTTTGCTTGGAGCGTCTTGTATAATTTGAGTCTTTGATTTTTTTAGTTTACCACAATCATCCTTGCTTTACACACCTTTTGAGAGAGACACACATGAATCGGAATTTATTAGAATACTCTATGTGCTTCACTTATATCTTTTGAGCTATATAATTTTTGCTCTATGTGCTTCACTTATATCTTTTAGAGCACGGTGGTGGTTTTATTTTATAGAAATAATTGATCTCTCATGTTTCACTTATATTATTCTGAGAGTCCTTTAGAACAATATGGCAATTTGCTTTTAGGCATTATAAAAACCTTCATATAAGTGCATTGAATACTAAGAGAAGTTTGGTACTTGATAATTGTTTTGAGATATGGAGATGGTGATATTAGAGTCATGCTAGTTGAGTAGTTGTGAATTTGAGAAATACTTGTGTTGAAGTTTGTGATTCCCGTAGCATGCACGTATGGTGAACCGTTATGTGATGAAGTCGGAGCATGATTTATTTATTGATTGCCTTCCTTATGAGTGGCGGTCGGGAACGAGCGATGGTCTTTTCCTACCAATCTATCCCCCTAGGAGCATGCGCGTAGTACTTTGTTTCGATAACTAATAGATTTTTGCAATAAGTATGTGAGTTCTTTATGACTAATGTTGAGTCCATAGATTATATGCACTCTCACCCTTCCACCATTGCTAGCCTCTCTAGTACCGCGCAACTTTCGCTGGTACCATAAACCCACCATATACCTTCCTCAAAACAGCCACCATACCTACCTATTATGGCATTTCCATAGCCATTCCGAGATATATTGCCATGCAAATTTCCACCATCCCGTTTGTTATGACATGCTTCATCATTGTCATATTGCTTTCCATGATCATGTAGTTGACATCGTATTTGTGGCAAAGCCATCTTTCATAATTTTTTCACACATGTCACTCTTAATTCATTGCATATCCCGGTACACCGTCGGAGGCATTCACATAGAGTCATATTTTGTTCTAAGTATTGAGTTGTAATCCTTGAGTTGTAAGTAAAAAATAAGTGTGATGATCATCATTGTTAGAGCATTGTCCCAGTGAGGAAAGGATGATGGAGACTATGATTCCCCCACAAGTCGGGATGAAACTCCGAACGAAAAAAAAGAGGCCAAAAAAAGGGAGAAGGCCCAAATAAAAAAATAAGAGAAAAAGAGAGAAGGGACAATGTTACTATCCTTTTACCACACTTGTGCTTCAAAGTAGCACCATGATCTTCATGATAGAGAGTATATTCCAATGATGGGCTTCCTCAAATTGGTAGTGGGAATTTTACCACACTTTATGTTGTCACTTTATGTTGTCACACTTTATGTTGTCACTTTCATAAACTAGTGGGAATTTTCCATTATAGAACTTGGCTTGTATATTCCAATGATGGGCTTCCTCAAATTGCCATAGGTCTTCGTGATTAAGCAAGTTGGATGCACACCCACTTAGTTTCTTTTGTTGAGCTTTCATACACTTATAGCTCTAGTGCATCCGTTGCATGGCAATCCCTACTCACTCACATTGATATCTATTGATGGGCATCTCCATAGCCCATTGATACGCCTAGTTGATGTGAGACTATCTTCTCATTTTTGTCTTCTCCACAACCACCATTCTATTCCACCTATAGTGTTATGTCCATGGCTCATGCTCATGTATTGCGTGAAAATTGAAAAAGTTTGAGAACATCAAAAGTATGAAACAATTGCTTGTCTTGTCATCAAGGTTGTGCATGATTTAATATTTTGTGTCATGAAGATAGAGCATAGCCAGACTATATGATTTTGTAGGGATAACTTTCTTTGGCCAAGTTATTTTGAGAAGACATAATTGCTTAGTTAGTATGCTTGAAGTATTATTATTTCTATGTCAATATTAAACTTTTATCTTGAATCTTTCGGATCTGAACATTCATGCCACAACAAAGAAAAATTACATTGAGAAATATGTTAGGAAGCATTCCACATCAAAAATTCTTTTTTATCATTTACCTACTCGAGGACAAGTAGGAATTAAGCTTGGGGATGCTTGATACGTCTCCAACGTATCTATAATTTTTGATTGTTTCATGCTATTATATTATCTGTTTTGGATATTAATGGGCTTTATTTTACACTTTTATATTATTTTTGGGACTAACCTATTAACCGGAGGCCCAGCCCAAATTGTTGTTTTTTGCCTATTTCAGTGTTTCGCCGAAAAGGAATATCAAACGGAATGAAACCTTCAGGAGAGTTATTTTTGGAACAAATGTGATCTAGGGGACTTGGAGTGGACGTAAAGAAACAATCGAGGAGGCCACGAGGCAGGGGGCGCGCCTACCCCCCTGGGCGCGCCCTCCACCCTCGTTGGCCCCTCGTTGCTCCACCGACCTACTTCTTCCTCCTATATATATTCATATACCCCGAAAACATCCAAGAGCACCACGAAACCCTATTTACATTGCCGCTACCTTCTGCACCCAAGAGATCCCATCTTGGGGCCTTTTCCGGAGCTCCGTCGGAGGGGGCATTGATCACGGAGGGCCTCTACATCAACTCCATGGCCCCTCTGATGATGTGTGAGTAGTTTAATTCAGAACTTCGGGTCCATAGCTAGTAGCTAGATGGCTTATTCTCTCTCTTTGGATCTCAATACAAATTTATCCTTGATTCTCTTGGAGATCTATTTGATGTAATCTTCTTTTGCGGTGTGTTTGTCGAGATCTGATGAATTGTGGGTTTATGATCAAGTTTATCTATGAACAATATTTGAATCTTATCTGAATTCTTTTATGTATGAGTGGTTATCTTTGCAAGTCTCTTCAAATTATCAGTTTGGTTTGGCCTACTAGATTGATCTTTCTTGCAATTGGAGAAGTGCTTAGCTTTGGGTTCAATCTTACGGTGCTCGATTCCAGTGACAAAAAGGGAAACGACACGTATTGTATTGTTACCATTGAGGATCAAAAGATGGGGTTTATATCATATTCCATGAGTTTATCCCTCTACATCATGGCATCTTGCTTAAGGCGTTACTCTGTTCTTATGAACTTAATACTCTAGATGCATGCTGGATAGTGGTCGATGTGTGGAGTAATAGTAGTAGATGCAGGAAGGAGTCGGTCTATTTGTCACGGACGTGATGCCTATATACATGATAATACCTAGATATTCTCATAATTATTCGCTTCTCTATCAATTGCTCGACAGTAATTTGTTCACCCACCGTAATACTTATGCTAGGCCATTAGTGAAACCTATGGCCCCCGGGACTATTCTCCATCATACAAGTTTCCAATCTATTTTATTTTGCAATCTTTACTTTCAATCTATATCATGAAAATACCAAAAATATTTATCTTATTATTATCATATCTATCAGATCTCACTCTTGCAAGTGGTCGTGAAGGTATTGACAACCCCTTTATCATGTTGGTTGCGAGGTTCTTTTTTGTTTGTGTAGGTACGAGGTGACTTGTGCATGGTCTCCTACTGGATTGATACCTTGGTTCTCAAAAACTGAGGGAAATACTTACGCTGCTTTGCTGCATCACGCTTTCCTCTTCAAGGGAAAACCAACGCATGCTCAAGAGGTAGCAGCATCATGAAATTGGTGATGGAGGAAGGTTGATGATGACGATGGCAACGGATTCCCCTCTCCGGAGCCCCGAACAGACTCCAGATCAGCCCTCCCAAGAGAGTTTAGGGCTTGGCGGTGGCTCCGTATCATAAAACGCGATGAATCCTTACCTCTTTTTTTTCTCCAAACACGAATATATGGAGTTGGAGTTGAGGTCGGTGGAGCATCAAGGGCCCACGAGGTAGGCGGCGCGCCCAGGGGGGTAGGCGCAACCCCCACCCTCATGGATAGGGTGTGGGCCCCTGGCCTTGATTCTTTCGCCAGTATTTTTTATATATTCCAAAAATAACCTCCGTTGATTTTCAGGTCATTCCAAGAATTTTATTTCTACACAAAAATAACACCAGGGCAATTCTGCTGAAAACAGCGTTAGTCCGGGTTAGTTCCATTCAAATCATGCAAATTAGAGTCCAAAACAAGGGCAAAAGTGTTTGGAAAAGTAGATACGGCGGAGACGTATCAACTCCCCCAAGCTTAAACCTTTGCTTGTCCTCAAGCAATTCAGTTGATAAACTAAAAGTGATAAAGAAAAACTTTTACAAACTCTTTTTGCTCTTGTTGTTGTAAATATGTAAAGCCAGCATTCAAGTTTTCAGCAAAGATTATGAGCTAACCATATTCACAATAACATTTAGGTCTCATGTTTACACATATCAATGCCATAATCAGCTAGCGAGTAATAATAATAAATCTCAGATGACAACACTTTCTCAAAACAATCATAATATGATATAACAAGATGGAATCTTGCTAGCCCTTTCTGAGACCGCAAAACATAAATGCAGAGCACCTTTAAAGATCAAGGACTGATTAGACATTGTAATTCATGGTAAAAGAGATCTAGTCAAGTCATACTCAATGTAAACTAACGATAATACATGCAAATGACAGCGGTACTCTCCAACTGGTGCTTTTTAATAAGAGGATGATGACTCAACATAAAAGTAAATAGATAGGCCCTTCGCAGAGGGAAGCAGGGATTTGTAGAGGTGCCAGAGCTCAATTTTGAAATAGAGATGAATAATATTTTGAGCGGTATACTTTCATTGTCAACATAACAACTGAGAGATCTCGATATCTTCCATGCTACACACATTATAGGCGGTTCCCAAGAAGAATGGTAAAGTTTATACTCCCCCACCACCAACAAGCATCAATCCATGACTTGCCCGAAACAACGGGTGCCTCCAACTAACAACAATCCTGGGGGAGTTTTTTTTGCAATTATTTTGATTTGATTTGAGCATGGGACTGGGCATCCCGGTGACCAGCCATTTTCTTGTGAGTGAGGAGTGGAGTCCACTGCTCTTGAGAATAACCGCCCATTAACCTCCCGGGGGGTTCCGGTAACCCCCCGGTACTCCGGTAAAATCCTGATTTCACCCGGAACACTTCTGATATCCAAACATAGGCTTCCAATATATCAATCTTCATGTCTCGACCATTTCGAGACTCCTCGTCATGTCTATGATCACATCTGGGACTCCGAACAACCTTTGGTACATCAAAACATATAAACTCATAATATAACCGTCATCGAAACGTTAAGCGTGCGGACCCTACGGGTTCGAGAACTATGTAGACATGACCGAGACACGTCTCCGGTCAATAAACAATAGCGGAACCTGGATGCTCATATTGGCTCCCACATATTCTACGAAGATCTTTATCGGTCAGACCGCGTAACAACATACGATGTTCCCTTTGTCATCGGTATGTTACTTGCCCGAGATTCGATCGTCGGTATCTCAATACCTAGTTCAATCTCGTTACCGACAAGTCTCTTTACTTGTTCCGTAATACATCATCCTGCAACTAACTCATTAGTTGCAATGCTTGCAAGGCTCATAGTGATGTGCATTACCGAGAGGGCCCAGAGATACCTCTCCGACAATCGGAGTGACAAATCCTAATCTCAAAATACGCCAACCCAACAAGTACCTTCGGAGACACCTATAGAGCACCTTTATAATCACCCAGTTACATTGTGACGTTTGGTAGCACACAAAGTGTTCCTCCGGTAAACGGGAGTTGCATAATCTCATAGTCATAGGAACATGTATAAGTCATGAAGAAAGCAATAGCAACATACTAAACGATCGATTGCTAAGCTAACGGAATGGGTCAAGTCGATCACATCATTCTCCTAATGATGTGATCCCGTTAATCAAATGACAACCCAATGCAATGGCTAGGAAACTTAACCATCTTTGATCAACAAGCTAGTCAAGTAGAGGCATACTAGTGACACTCTGTTTGTCTATGTATTCACACATGTATTATGTTTCCGGTTAATACAATTCTAGCATGAATAATAAACATTTATCATGATATAAGGAAATAAATAATAACTTTATTATTGCCTCTAGGGCATATTTCCTTCAGTCTCCCACTTGCACTAGAGTCAATAATCTAGATTACACAATAATGATTCTAACACCCATGGAGCCTTGGTGCTGATCATGTTTTGCTCGTGGAAGAGGCTTAATCAACGGATCTGCAACATTCAGATCCGTATGTATCTTGCAAATTTCTATGTCTCCCACCTGGACTAAATCCCGGATGGAATTGAAGCGTCTCTTGATGTGCTTGGTTCTCTTGTGAAATTTGGATTCCTTTGCCAAGGCAATTGCACCAGTATTGTCACAAAAGATTTTCATTGGACCCGATGCGCTAGGTATGACACCTAGATCGGATATGAACTCCTTCATCCAGACTCCTTCATTTGCTGCTTCTGAAGCAGCTATGTACTCCGCTTCACACGTAGATCCTGCCACGACGCTTTGTTTAGAACTGCACCAACTGACAGCTCCACCGTTCAATGTAAATACGTATCCGGTTTGCGATTTAGAATTGCCCGGATCAGTGTCAAAGTTTGCATCAACGTAACCATTTACGATGAGCTCTTTGTCACCTCCATAAATGAGAAACATATCCTTAGTCCTTTTCAGGTATTTCAGGATGTTCTTAACCACTGTCCAGTGATCCACTCCTGGATTACTTTGGTACCTCCCTGCTAGACTTATAGCAAGGCACACATCAGGTCTGGTACACAGCATTGCATACATGATAGAGCCTATGGCTGAAGCATAGGGAACATCTTTCATTTTCTCTCTATCTTCTGCAGTGGTCGGGCATTGAGTCTTACTCAACTTCACACCTTGTAACACAGGCAAGAACTCTTTCTTTGCTTGATCCATTTTGAACTTCTTCAAAACTTTTTCAAGGTATGTGCTTTGTGAAAGTCCAATTAAGCGTCTTGATCTATCTCTATAGATCTTGATGCCCAATATATAAGCAGCTTCACCGAGGTCTTTCATTGAAAAACTCTTATTCAAGTATCCCTTTATGCTATCCAGAAATTCTATATCATTTCCAATCAGCAATATGTCATCCACATATAATATTAGAAATGCTACAGAGCTCCCACTCACTTTCTTGTAAATACATGCTTCTCCAAAAGTCTGTACAAAACCAAATGCTTTGATCACACTATCAAAGCGTTTATTCCAACTCTAAGAGGCTTGCACCAGTCCATAAATGGATCGCTGGAGCTTGCACACTTTGTTAGCTCCCTTTGGATCGACAAAACCTTCCGGTTGCATCATATACAACTCTTCTTCCAGAAATCCATTCAGGAATGCAGTTTTGACATCCATTTGCCAAATTTCATAATCATAAAATGCGGCAATTGCTAACATGATTCGGACAGACTTAAGCATCGCTATGGGTGCGAAGGTCTCATCGTAGTCAATCCCTTGAAGTTATCTAAAACTTTTCGCAACAAGTCGAGCTTTATAGAAAGTAACATTACCGTCAGCGTCAGTCTTCTTCTTGAAGATCCATTTATTCTCAATTGCTTGCCGATCATTGGGCAAGTCAACAAAATTCCACACTTTGTTCTCATACATGGATCCCGTCTCAGATTTCATGGCCTCAAGCCATTTCGTGGAACCTGGGATCACCATCGCTTCTTCATAGTTCATAGGTTCATCATGGTCTAGTAACATAACTTCCAGAACAGGATTACCGTACCATTCTGGTGCGGATCTTACTCTGGTTGACCTACGAGGTTCAGTAACAACTTGATCTGAAGTTTCATGATCATCATCATCAACTTCTTCACTAATTGGTGTAGGTGTCGCAGAAACCGGTTTCTGCGATGAACTACTTTCCAATAAGGGAGCAGGTACAATTAGCTCATCAAGTTCTACTTTCCTCCCACTCATTTCTTTCGATAGAAACTACTTCTCTAGAAAAACTCCAAATTTAGCAACAAAATTCTTGCCTTCGGATCTGTGATAGAAGGTGTACCCAACAGTCTCCTTTGGGTATCCTATGAAGACACATTTCTCCGATTTGGGTTCGAGCTTATCAGGTTGAAGTTTTTTCACATAAGCATCGCAACCCCAAACTTTCAGAAACGACAACTTTGGTTTCTTGCCAAACCACAGTTCATAACCCCAAAACGACAACGGATTTCGATGGTGCCCTATTTAACGTGAATGCGGCCGTCTCTAAAGCATAACCCCAAAACGATAGAGGTAAATCAGTAAGAGACATCATAGATCGTACCATATCTAGTAAAGTACGATTACGATGTTCGGACACACCATTACATTGTGGTGTTCCGGGTGGCGTGAGTTGCAAAACTATTCCGCATTGTTTCAAATGAAGACCAAACTCATAACTCAAATATTCTCCTCCACGATCAGATCGTAGAAACTTTATTTTCTTGTTACGAAGATTTTCAACTTCACTTTGAAATTCTTTGAACTTTTCAAACGTTTCAGACTTATGTTTCATTAAGTAGATATACCCATATGTGCTTAAATCATCTGTGAAGGTGAGAAAATAACGATATCCGCCACGAGCCTCAACATTCATCGGACCACATACATCTGTATGTATGATTTCCAACAAATCTGTTGCTCTCTCCATAGTTCTGGAGAACGGCGTTTTAGTCATCTTGCCCATGAGGCATGGTTCGCAAGTACCAAGTGATTCATAATCAAATGATTCCAAAAGTCCACCAGTATGGAGCTTCTTCATGCGCTTTACACCGATATGACCTAAACGGCAGTGCCACAAATAAGTTGCACTATCATTATCAACTCTGCATCTTTTGGCCTCAATATTATGAATATGTGTATCACTACTATCGAGATTCAACAAAAATAGACCACTCTTCAAGGGTGCATGACCATAAAAGATATTACTCATATAAATATAACAACCAGTATTCTCTAATTTAAATGAATAACCGTCTCGCATCAAACAAGATCCAGATATAATGTTCATGCTCAATGCTGGCACGAAATAACAATTATTTAGGTCTAATACTAATCCCGAAGGTAGATGTAGAGGTAGTGTGCCGACTGCGATCACATCGACTTTGGAACCATTTCCCACGCGCATCGTCACCTCGTCCTTAGCCAATCTTCGCTTAATCCGTAGCCCCTGTTTCGAGTTGCAAATATTAGCAACAGAACCAGTATCAAATACCCATGTGCTACTGCGAGCATTAGTAAGGTACACATCAATAACATGTATATCACATATACCTTTGTTCACCTTGCCATCCTTCTTATCCTCCAAATACTTGGGGCAGTTCCGCTTCCAGTGACCAGTCTGCTTGCAATAGAAGCACTAAGTCTCAGGCTTAGGTCCAGACTTGGGTTTCTTCTCCTGAACAGCAACTTGCTTGCCGTTCTTCTTGAAGTTCCCCTTCTTTTTCCATTTCCCTTTTTTCTTGACACTGGAGGTCTTATTGACCATCAACACTTGATGCTCCTTTTTGATTTCTACCTCCGCAGCCTTTAGCATTGCGAAGAGCTCGGGAATCATCTTATCCATCCCTTGCATGTTATAGTTCATCACGAAGCTCTTGTAGCTTGGTGGCAGTGATTGAAGAATTCTGTCAATGACGCTATCTCCCCTCATAGAGATGCAAAATACTATCAGGTACTAAGTTCATGATAAATTAAAGTTCAATTAATCATATTACTTAAGAACTCCCACTTAGATAGACATCTCTCTAATCTTCTAAGTGATCACGTGATCCATATCAACTAAACCATGTCCGGTCATCACGTGAGATGGAGTAGTTTCAATGGTGAACATCACTATGTTGATCATATCTACTATATGATTCACGCTCGACCTTTCGATCTCCGTGTTCCGAGGCCATATCTGTTATATGCTAGGCTCGTCAAGTTTAACCTGATTATTCCGCGTGTGCAACTGTTTTGCACCCGTTTTATTTGAACGTGGAGCCTATCACACCCGATCATCACGTGGTGTCTCAGCACGAAGAACTTTCGCAACAGTGCATACTCAGGGAGAACACTTATACTTTGATATGTTAGTGAGGGATCATCTTATAATGCTACCGTCAATGAAAACAAGATAAGATGCATAAAAGATAAACATCACATGCAATCAATATAAGTGATATGATATGGCCATCATCATCTTGTGCTTGTGATCTCCATCTCCGAAGCACCATCATGATCACCATCGTCACCGGCGCGACACCTTGATCTCCATCGTAGCATCGTTGTCGTCTCGCCAATCTCATGCTTCTACGACTATCGCTACCGCTTAGTGATAAAGTAAAGCATTACAAGGCGATTGCATTGCATACAATAAAGCGACAACCATATGGCTCCTGCCAGTTGCCGATAACTCGGTTACAAAAACATGATCATCTCATACAATAAAATTTAGCATCATGTCTTGACCATATCACAACACAACATGCCCTGCAAAAACAAGTTAGACGTCCTCTACTTTGTTGTTGCAAATTTTATGTGGCTGCTACGGGCTTAGCAGGAACCGTTCTTACCTCAGCATCAAAACCACAACGATAGTTTGTCAAGTTGGTGTTGTTTTAACCTTCGCAAGGACCAGGCGTAGCCACACTCGGTTCAACTAAAGTTGGAGAAACTGACACCCGCCAGTCACCTATGTGCAAAGCACGTCGGTAGAACCAGTCTCGCGTAAGCGTATGCGTCATGTCGGTCCGGGCCGCTTCATCCAACAATACCGCCTAACCAAAGTATGACATGTTGGTAAGCAGTATGACTTATATAACCCACAACTCACTTGTGTTCTACTCATGCACATGACATCTACGCATAAAACCATGCTCTGATACCACTGTTGGGGAACGTAGTAATTTCAAAAAAAAAATCCTACGCACACGCAAGATCATGGTGATGCATAACAATGAGAGGGGAGAGTGTTGTCCACGTACCCTCGTAGACCGAAAGCGGAAGCATTAGCACAACGCAGTTGATGTAGTCGTACGTCTTCACGATCCGACCGATCAAGTACTGTCGTGGTTTTGTCACGGCAGATGTCAGGACCTCAATTCCAAGTCACATCGATCTAGCCGGTAACACCTCATATCACTTTGCGGCCTCACGCACGGTATTCCCACGGGTGTCGCCTTACCATGGCCTGGGACCGTATGCGCCTTTTGGCTCACGTATATGATAGTGTTGCTAGCATCCATATGACAGAGAACCCGGGCCGACATGGCTAGTCGTGAACCCAAAGCGGCACTAACCTATGGGGACAGGCATACATGAATCACATCAAGCATGTCGGTCAGCAGCGTGTGAATCCGGGCTGTAGCACTGGGCTAACAGGACTCCGGGAACTTGGGCTGTAGCAGGCTAGGCAGGACTCTGGATGTCATCGCGTGACATTTCCCCAAAGGGACAGACACAGGAACGAAGTGAAATCCATGCCGGCCAGTCAAGTGTCCTGAGCAGTAGTGCTGGGCTAGCAGGACTCCGGTGAACCGGGCTGTAGCGGACTACTATGGCTCATGGAAGCACTAGACTACGTTTCCCCATAAGAGAGGCTGCCAAGGTTAAACAACTAGATTGTCGGATCCCACACATACCAAGCATTTCAATCATACACACAATATGCTCGATATGTGTAAATACAACATGGCATCACAACATAACTCTACAACTTAAGTATTTATTCATTAGACTCCGAGGAGCGAGAAATTACAAACATGGGTCTCATGACCCAACAAACATAGCATACAAATCAAGGCACAAGCGGAAGCTTAACATGTCTGAGTACAGACATGGACAAATGAAAAAGGCTAAGAAGCCTGACTATCTACCAGATCCTGCCGAGGGCACAAGATCGTAGCTGAGGTATCAAGCTAAAGTCGAAGTCCACACGAAACTACTAGCGAGACAGGAGTCTCTCTGCAAAACATAAATTAAGCAAACGTGAGTACAAAAGTACTTAGCAAGACTTACATCAGAACTAGCTACATATGCATCGGTATCAACAAAGGGGGGGTGGTGGATTTTAACTGCAGCAAGCCAGCTTTGACTCGGTGGCTATCTTAAACTATGACTTCAAGTAACTCTTTTGAGGTGGCGCACACGATTCCACATATTCACCATATCAATACACCACTATGGATCCGCTCCTGTCTCCCTACGAGAATGCCATCCATAGCACTCACACTTATCTTGCGAGTTTTAGAGTATCCACTTTCACTTGTCTATGAACTATGCAAGGGGTCCAAGTTTCCATATCCGAGGAATCCGGCTATTCAAATAGATAATGATAACCTTGTAGGGGTGTACTTCTTCACACACGCTCCCACCACTTACCGTTGTTTACACTACATGTACTCGGCAACCTTCAAGCGGAAGCCCAACGAGGGTGTCGGCCACGGCCTACCTAAACACCTAAGTCTCTAGTCTAGGTTTATCGCCTATTCAGGTTCCATCCGCAGGGAGTCCGGCCGGGGTTTCCACATACGGCCCCGAACGATGTGAACAGGGTTCCCGAGACACCAAACGGGCGCCCGGTACACCGTGCCACGGTGTATCTACCGCAACATAGCCCACCCCTAGGGTCAGCGCTACGCACGGGCGCCAACACATAACCTACAAACACCAGAAACTAGTTGCAACTCCTGGACAGAGTACTAGGGTGATTAAGAAGCCGAGAGGGTCAATTAAGGATCCCAATGAGTGGTAGTAGCTGTTCATGGATCACAAACACAGAACTCAGTTCCTGAGGACGGTTTCAATGAGACAACCCACCATGTACTCCTACGTGGCCTCGCACCGCTACCTTTACCAAATCATGTTCACACACTTAGCTCTCAACAGTAGGACATGTTTACACACCTCCGATTCATCCCCGATAAATCAGACCTGACTCAACTCTAAGCAGTAGCAGGCATGACAAACAAGCATGAATGAGTAGGCACATCAGGGCTCAAACAACTCCTACTCATGCTAGTGGGTTTCATCTATTTACTGTGGCAATGACAGGTCATGCAGAGGAAAGGGGTTCAACTACCGCAACATGTAACAGTTGAATCGTTGTCGTCCTAATGCAGTAAAAGAGAGCAGGAGAGAGAGAGCGGGATTGTATCGGAATGAACAAGGGGGTTTTGCTTGCCTGGCACTTCTGAAGATAGTTTAGTTCTTCATCGGTGTCATCGAACTCGTCGTCGGAACCACGTCTATCAAGAGGGGACAAATACTGGCAAACAAAGAGGAACACAATCAATGCAATGCAACAATTATGATGCATGATAATGTCATGGCAATATGCTATTGATTGAGCTAATGCAACTAGCAACCATATTAAATGAAGTTGGTTTGAACCAAGGGTTCAAATTCAAACTCCATATGTGCTTATTTAAATGTCATTTATGCAAATTGCCCTGTACAGCAACCCTAGGTTGTTCAAACATGCATGCAATTTCCATAAACGGATTCCTTGAATTTTTCTGATAATTTTTCATATATAATTTATCTTATTTGGAGTTATAGATTAATTTCTATGATTTTTCAAAGTTTTGGATATTTTCTAAAAATAAATAAATCATTTAGATTTATTTAAAATCCAGAAAAGGTTTTACTGCGTCAGCATGACATAAGAGTGACGTCATCAGGTCAACTGTGGCTGGCCAGGTCAAAGCTGACCAGTGGGGCCCACTGGTCAGTGACACACCGCTGGCCTGAGTCACTGACGTGTGGGGCCGGTCAAAGGCCACGTCAGCAAGGTCAAAGCTGACGCGTGGGTCCCGCGGGGTTGGATTAGTTCTAACTAATTTCGTTGGCTGGCTAACTAAACTGGTGGGGCCCGTGTGTAAGTGGGTCAGGGGGTTAATTAGTGGGCGATTAGCCCTAACTAGGTGGCCACGTCAGCGCACCGGCGGCTAGCCGCCGGCGACCAAACGGGGCGGCGGAGGCGCTCGGGATTCGCCGTCTGGCGACCGTTCGACTCGCGGTTTGGCCCTATGGGCTACTGGACGTGCGCCGCATCCAACGAAGCATGCGGCTAGGCGAGAGGAGGCCGGAAACGACGACTACAACGACGGCTGGCGGCGGCCGGAGTTCGGCTTAGCACGGGCGAGGCGCTGCGCTAGGCTGACGAGCGAGCTAAGCGGCGGGGCGGATTCCTGGGAGCTCCAGGAGCACGCTGGTGCCACTAGACCGAGCGGAGATGCTCAGGAGCGAGGACATCATCAGCCATGGCGGACGGCGGCTTCGGTCGTCAGTGAAGTAGGAGCTACGGCATGAAAACGGGACAACGGAGAGGAGGGTTCGAGGGAGAGGCTTACGGCGGTTGCAATGGTGCAGACGGCATGCTCGGAGGAGGCCAGGAGTGGTCGGGGCGGCGAGATGGATCTCTGGTGACTGAGGAGGAAGAAGGGGTCGGGGACGGTGAGACGAGGCACGTCCGCTCGCGCGGCTTGACGGAGACGATGTAGAGGTCGACGGAGGAGCTCCTTGGCGCGTCGGGGAGGCGAGGGGAGCACGGTGGCTGCGAGCTTCACAGTGGCGAGCGCTGGGCAGCGTCGGCCATGGCGATCAGAGGAGAGGGAAAGGACGAGGGGGAGAGCAGAGAGTGAGGGAGAGGAGCGAGGGGGACCAGGGGGCTGCGTGGCGTCGTGGAGGCGTCCAGGCCCTCGGCGGCAAGCAGGAGGTGGCGTGCGGTGGCCGTGCGCGTGCCGGCGTGCGGTGGCCACGCACCTCGGTCCTTCTGGCAGAGGAAGGAGAAGACACGGGTGCCCCTGGTGGGCTGGGCCGCCAGCTGGGCCTCCAGGTGGGCTAGAAGGCCAGGTAGGTTGGCCCAGGTAGATCTCTCTATTTTTTTAATTCTGTTTTCTATTTATGTTATTTTGTTTTGATTTAGTTTATAACCCAAATCATTTTAATAAATCCTGAAAATAATTGTGGGCATTAAATGAATTATTACATAGGCCCTTAACCATTTTCAGAATTATTGGAGCATTTTAAAAATATTAATAGTATTTAAATGCCCCAATTCAAATACAATATGGGTTATTCAAAAATCCAGAATGGCCTAAAAAATATGTGCATCATTTTTGGCAGAGGTTTTCACCTTTATGAAAAATAATGAACTTTTCTAAAGGGCATTCTGGGTTCATTGAAAATATTTTTATTTTGATCCTAATTGCATTTCATTTAGTGCTAGGGCTTGTCATCCCCATTTCAAATTTCAAACAAATATAGACATGATGCATGGATGCTTATGATACTAATTGTAATCAAATTCTAGGGCTGTGACAACTCGCCCCCACTAAACAAGAATCTCGTCCCGAGATTCAAGACATGAGGTAAGAAGACAGAGGGGATACACAGCTAACACGACCTTCACGATCCAGACGTCTTTCTCGAGGATGTTGATTCATTGCATCACCTTGATCTCGACGTCTTGCTTTGAGAACTACATCCAACATGACAACGAGTAGAAAGGGAGAATTTAAGAAGAATCGACCTCCCTGAGGTTCGAGCAACTTAGGATCATCTTAATGATCACAAGATCAACTCATGGAATGAGACATAGTAACATCTCTCGAGCTGAGACATGAAACACAGATCAGGAGTGATGGAAAAGAGGTAGATGACAAGGTTCTACTGGGTAGGCAAAAATTCCACGCTGAAAAGGATGGTGCATGAATTTCAAAGTAGCAAGGAGATATTTGCCATGATTTCGTAGCGTGATACCCCGGGGAAGGTGACTCGTAGAATTATTCCCTTAAGTGGCAAAAAGAATTACTTTTGATTCGGAGATCATTGAAACTCTTTATACCAGCCTAAGGCAATCACAACGATCGTTTGAAGAAGTTCGAAGAATGGCATACTCCGACTAGAATGGATGATGTGGACTATCTTGTTGAAGACAACGCAATGGATGATTTTCGCTTATCATCGGAAATGGATGGGACCCATGGTAAGTACACTTTTGAAGATGATCCTGAACAACAACTACTGAGGTGCAGGCTGGGAACAAAATGCAAATGTTGGGAATGATTCTGGTAACTGGGGAAGAGCTCAACAGTCGAGAGTGAGTCCACTGTTTGAAAAGGGTTATAACATAACCGAGGAAACTGGAAGCAAATCCCAGTTAACGCCAACGGTAAAACCTAGTGCTAGCGCGTGCTCTCAAGAACTTGAGCATCTCCATATTCATCAAGGTTTTACCAATATCCGTGTCAAGGATCCTGGCAACACAACATACCACCATGATGAATGGTGATGGATAATGCAGATGCAAAGGAAGATAACACTTTCTCGGATTTCACCTTAGCGAGGCCAAGGAAACAAAATCTGGATGATCGACCGAGAGACATTTAGCACTCCGCTTCTAATGTTCTCCTTGATGTGCTAGGATAACCCATTTATTGATATGGTTTGGTATCTAGGACATCAAGTAAAAGGTCGGACTTCGGGAGCACAAGAATCCATAAGGATTAACTACGGAGGTAAATCCTATGAAATCCTCATGGGAAGGTGGCCAACTTTCTTCAATCGAGATACTACAATAATAGGTCTTCCGGCTGGATGTGTTGGCCACGACATCCACTTTACCGGTTATCGAGAGACCAATATTATAGTTCTTGGAAAATGCTCCAACCATCATATCTGCCTGAGATTCAGATATGGTTGGTGTCAGGATATTCCAGACTCATCGAGTCTAGAAAGGAAAAGGAAGGTTTGCAACACAAATCGACGAGACGACGTTGCGAGATTCTCGGGGGAATGAACTATGGTAGTAAGCTCCAAAACATGAGTTGGTTCTGCTACAAGCATGTGAACACGTTGTCCTAGACAAGCATGGTCACCTGGTAGTCTTAAAATGAAACACTACCGAGTTCAGGGGGAACCATCAACGAGGATATCGAAGTTCTTGCGTAGGTCTAACTCTTAAGAAGAAACTTCTTCTCCTTGAACAAATCAATCAGTGGCTTGGTGTGCTAGGGATACGTATAGAATGTAGATGATCAGTATATTAGACCATAGAATACTTTGCACATGCATGACTGACTTGGGATGATTCCAGAGGAAGCAAAAACAAACTTTCTCGAATTCACGGCGGCAACTTACATCAGATGCACATGAATTAGAGGAAGTCACATCTTTCAACCGGACATATGCTTCATGATCGGGACATGAGGGCAATGCTTATAAAGTTTCCAACACTAGTGTAATGTTCAACGTGAATCATGGGGGAGACAAAATGCTGCTGATGGGCTCAACAGCAACTCATTGGAATCTCCATATCACTGGACTTCCACCATCATGTGAACACGGTGATAGCATTGGTCAGACCAAGAGATGTAATGGTGTATGCTCGAGGGATCAACCAATAGTAAGACAACATTACGAGCATCGTTGGTTCTGATTTGATTTGACGATAGCCCACACTCAAATCAAGGGATTGATAAGGCAATAGCGCCAACAATTGATCACGTGGATCAATCGACGAAGACATTATCTTTCTTCAACACAGATACAAGATATCCCTTAGGGATGAGCGTGGTAGGACAAGCTTTTATCTTCCAACTCTCCAAGTTGTTGTTAAGCTTAACCAACTAGCTCAGGGGTATCCAACACAGATTCCTAGAGAAGAGGGTGGCTACAAGAAACCAACTTGATCACAAACTCAACATAGCGATCAGGTGACAGCCGGGTGATACCTCCGAGAAGATATTCGGAAAATCACGAACCACCGATATGTTATTAAGATCGAGAACAATCTTGCTTTTCAGGGCAAGACGATATGATCAAGGAGCGAGGGATTCACAGTCCTAACTCATTGGTCGATGAGTGCACCCGGAAATATGGACTAGGTAGCACGATCAATCTTAGGATGGTGATTTAATTACCAGCACACTAAGAATGAGAGTATTGTCCATTAACTACCAAGCAACGGAGTTGCTAGGAATATTGCTTTCACACATCACGGTTCACTTGTCGGCATTCCGGTTATAATAACACGGAACTGAGGAATGAACAATGATGGCAAGAAGTATTACTGTGTCAAGAATTCATAAGAGGTGGTGCAATTCTCATGATAGTCCTGACATAAAAGGGGTAATACTCCAGGGTAGAACAGAGCAAAAGATGGATGGCATTTGATCTGCAGAACACAACTACTTTGACCCAATCCTGGATATGGATGAGGTACTGGAGTTTGTTTCTCCTAGTCATTTTGAAATAGAATGGCTTGACGGACCACAAGAATAATAGGCATCGATGAACACGAATGCACAATTATTCCTGACTATCAATTGATAGAAGATTGTCGGAATACAACTGAAGAGGAACAACTTGAGGAACATATAATTTTCTGAGTTGTGGATGCATATATTAGTATGTCGAGCAAAGCTCAACATTTCTTCCAGACAACCCATGCAGATAGGTAGGACTGGTAAATTCACAATGTAGAATGGAGAACTCATTAAGAGCACTCTAGTTGTGATCTTTTGATACAACAAACTTCTGCCATAAGTGGTTCATAGTATTTGGAAGAAGGAAATACCACGGACCTCCAGGACTATCGCAAAGGTTACTAATATCCTAAAGGAAGTAGCAACACTATCAACATGATGTAAGTAGGGTGAATCTCGGGTTCAAGAACCCATGAATAGAATACCTACCACTACATGGCATCACGGGATGCTTTCGAGAATGGTGGCCAGAATCATCACACCGGGAACACAAAAGATGGCTAGATTACTAGGTGACTCCCTAAAACACCTAGGGTCATAATAATAGCTCCAACATATATGTCGAGGCAATAGAGTACCTCAACTGACCGGTTAGTGTGCTTATTCTGACCAAAAGGACATTGGGAATGGAAAGAAAGGATTTGCAAATGCATCAGACTATTTAGAAACCTGGGATGACTCGGACAGCATAATGACTGTGAATGCTCAAAATATTTGAGACATCCTGCAAGATAGTGGCATGACCACTCAACATCATCATATCAAGGTTCTGGGATCAACTGTCAACACACAGAAATAGTAGGAACTGAACTAAGAATTGCATCCATCAATCCTATAAGTCTATGGATTAGTAACACGTCATCCTGATAGATAGATTAGAAGGCCTAGTTCTTAAACCCCATAGAAGAGAAGAGGATGACTCAGATCAGAAGGCCATAAGGTAAAGGAGTAAAAAGAGCCTTACGTTCCCTTCCACAATCAATTCCCTTATATAACTAAAGCATTTCTAGACTCAACTTCGACCAGTTTGGCTTGGTAATCCTACAGGCAGTCAGGCTCTGATACCAACGCTGTCAGGACCCTGATTCCAAGTCACATCGATCTAGCCGGTAACACCTCATATCACTTTGCGGCCTCACGCACGGTATTCCCACGGGTGTCGCCTTACCATGGCCCGGGACCGTATGCGCCTTTTGGCTCACGTATATGATAGTGTCGCTAGCATCCATATGACAGAGAACCCGGGCCGACATGGCTAGTCGTGAACCCAAAGCGGCACTAACCTATGGGGACAGGCATACATGAATCACATCGAGCATGTCGGTCAGCAGCGTGTCAATCCGGGCTGTAGCACTGGGCTAACAGGACTCCGGGAACCCGGGCTGTAGCAGGCTAGGCAGGACTCCGGATGTCACCGCGTGACATTTCCCCAAAGGGACAGACACAGGAACGAAGTGAAACACATGCCGGCCAGTCAAGTGCCCTGAGCAGTAGTGCTGGGCTAGCAGGACTCCGGTGAACCGGGCTGTAGCGTACTACTATGGCTCATGGAAACACTAGACTACATTTCCCCATAAGAGAGGCTGCCAAGGATAAACAACTAGATTGTCGGATCCCACACATACCAAGCATTTCAATCATACACACAATATGCTTGATATGTGTAAATACAGCATGGCATCACAACATAACTCTACGACTTAAGTATTTATTCATTAGACTCCGAGGAGCGAGAAATTACAAACATGGGTCTCATGACCCAACAAACATAGCATACAAATCAAGACACAAGCAGAAGCTTAACATGTCTGAGTACAGACATGTACAAATGAAAAAGGCTAAGAAGCCTGACTATCTACCAGATCCTGCCGAGGGCACAAGATTGTAGCTGAGGTATCAAGCTAACGTCGAAGTCCACGCGAAACTACTAGCGAGACAGGAGTCTCTCTGCAAAACATAAATTAAGCAAACGTGAGTACAAAAGTACTCAGTAAGACTTACATCAGAACTAGCTACATATGCATCGGTATCAACAAAGGGGGGTGGTGGAGTTTAACTGCAGCAAGCCTGCTTTGACTCGGTGGCTATCTTAAACTACGACTTCAAGTAACTCTTTTGAGGTGGCGCACACGAGTCGGCATATTCACCATATCAATACACCACTATGGATCCGCTCCCGTCTCCCTACGAGAATGCCATCCATAGCACTCACACTTATCTTGCGAGTTTTAGAGTATCCACTTTCACTTGTCTATGAACTATGCAAGGGGTCCAAGTTTCCATATCCGAGGAATCCGGCTATTCAAATAGATAATGATAACCTTGTAGGGGTGTACTTCTTCACACACGCTCCCACCACTTACCGTTGTTTACACGACATGTACTCGGCAACCTTCAAGCGGAAGCCCAACGAGGGTGTCGGCCACAGCCTACCTAAACACCTAAGTCTCTAGTCTAGGTTTATCACCTATTCAGGTTCCATCCGCAGGGAGTCCGGCCGGGGTTTCCACATACGGCCCCGAACGATGTGAACAGGGTTCCCGAGACACCAAGCGGGCGCCCGGTACACCGTGCCACGGTGTATCTACCGCAACATAGCCCACCCCTAGGGTCAGCGCTACGCACGGCCGCCAACACATAACCTACAAACACCAGAAACTAGTTGCAACTCCTGGACAGAGTACTAGGGTGATTAAGAAGCCGAGAGGGTCAATTAAGGATCCCAATGAGTGGTAGTAGCTGTTCATGGATCACAAACACAGAACTCAGTTCCTGAGGACGGATTCAATGAGACAACCCACCATGTACTCCTACATGGCCTCTCACCGCTACCTTTACCAAATCGTGTTCACACACTTAGCTCTCAATAGTAGGACATGTTTACACACCTCCGATTCATCCCCGATAAATCAGACCTGACTCAACTCTAAGCAGCAGTAGGCATGACAAACAAGCATGAATGAGTAGGCACATCAGGGCTCAAACAACTCCTACTCATGCTAGTGGGTTTCATCTATTTACTGTGGCAATGACAGGTCATGCAGAGGAAAGGGGTTCACCTACCGCAACATGTAACAGTTGAATCGTTGTTGTCCTAATGCAGTAAAAGAGAGCAGGAATGAGAGAGTGGGATTGTATCGGAATGAACAAGGGGGTTTGGCTTGCCTGGCACTTCTGAAGATAGTATAGTTCTTCATCGGTGTCATCGAACTCGTCGTCGGAACCACGTCTATCAAGAGGGGACAAATACCGGCAAACAAAGAGGAACACAATCAATGCAATGCAACAATTATGATGCATGATAATGTCATGGCAATATGCTGTTGATTGAGCTAATGCAACTAGCAACCATATTAAATGAAGTTGGTTTGAACCAAGGGTTCAAATTCAAACTCCATATGTGCTTATTTAAATGTCATTTATGCAAATTGCCCTGTACAGCAACCCTAGGTTGTACAAACATGCATGCAATTGCCATAAACAGATTCCTTGAATTTTTATGATAATTTTTCATATATAATTTATCTTATTTGGAGTTATAGATTAATTTCTATGATTTTTCAAAGTTTTGGATATTTTCTGAAAATAAATAAATCATTTAGATTTATTTAAAATCCAGAAAAGGTTTTACTGCGTCAGCATGACATAAGAGTGACGTCATCAGGTCAACTGTGGTTGGCCAGGTCAAACCTGACCAGTGGGGCCCACTGGTCAGTGACACACCGCTGGCCTGAGTCACTGACGTGTGGGGCCGGTCAAAGGCCACGTCAGCAAGGTCAAAGCTGACGCGTGGGTCCCGCGGGGTTGGATTAGTTCTAACTAATTTCGTTAGCTGACTAACTAAACCGATGGGGCCCGTGTGTAAGTGGGTCAGGGGGGTTAATTAGTGGGCGATTAGCCCTAACTAGGTGACCACGTCAGCGCACCGGCGGCTAGCCGCCGGCGACCAAACGAGGCGGCGGAGGCGCTCGGGATTTGCCGTCCGGCGACCGTTCGACTCGCGGTTTGGCCCTACGGGCTGCTGGACTTGCGCCGCATCCAATGGAGCATGCGGCTAGGCGAGAGGAGGCCGGAAACGACGACTGCAACGATGGCTGGCGGCGGCCGGAGTTCGGCTTAGCACGAGCGAGGCGCTGCACTAGGCTGACGAGCGAGCTAAGTGGCGAGGCGGATTCCTGGGAGCTCCAGGAGCACGCTGGTGCCACTGGACCGAGCGGAGATGCTCAGGAGCGAGGCCATCATCGGCCATGCCGGACGGCGGCTTCGATCGTCAGTGAAGTAGGAGCTACGGCGTGAAAACGGGACAACAGAGAGGGGGGTTCGAGGGAGAGGCTTACGGCGGTTGCAATGGTGCAGACGGCATGCTCGGAGGAGGCCAGGAGCAGTCGGGGCGGCGAGATGGATCTCCGGTGACCGAGGAGGAAGAAGGGGTCGGGGACGGTGAGACGAGGCACGTCCGCTCGCGCGGCTTGACGGAGACGATGTAGAGGTCGACGGAGGAGCTCCTTGGCGCATCGGGGAGGCGAGGGGAGCACGGTGGCTGCGAGCTTCACGGTGGCGAGCGCTTGGCAGCGTCGGCCATGGTGATCAGAGGAGAGGGAGAGGGCGAGGGGGAGAGCAGAGAGTGAGGGAGAGGAGCGAGGGGGACCAGGGGGCTGCGTGGCATTGTGGAGGCGTCCAGGCCCTCGGCGGCAAGCAGGACGTGGCGTGCGGTGGCCGTGCGCGTGCCGGCGTGCGGTGGCCACGCACCTTGGTCCTTCTGGCAGAGGAAGGAGAAGACACGGGTGCCCCTGGTGCGCTAGGCCGCCAGCTGGGCCACCAGGTGGGATGGAAGGCCAGGTAGGTTGGCCTAGGTAGATCTCTCTGTTTTTTTAATTCTGTTTTCTATTTATGTTATTTTGTTTTGATTTAGTTTATAACCCAAATCATTTTAATATATCCTGAAAATAATTGTGTGCATTAAATTAATTCTTACAGAGGCCCTTTCAGAATTATTGGAGCATTTTAAAAATACTAATAGTATTTAAATGCCCCAATTCAAATACAATATGGGTTATTCAAAAATCCAGAATGGCCTAAAAAAATATGTGCATCATTTTTGGCAGAGGTTTTCACCTTTATCAAAAATAATGAACTTTTCTAAAGGGCATTCTGGGTTCATTGAAAATATTTTTATTTTGATCCTAATTGCATTTCATTTAGTGCTAGGGCTTGTCATCCCCATTTAAAATTTCAAACAAATATAGACATGATGCATGGATGCTTATGATACTAATTGCAATGAAATTCTAGGGCTGTGACAGCAGATGTCCTAGAGAAAGGACTTAATCGTGAGGCCATCGCAACGGGTTAGCTCGAAGGGGTTAAAGCGGACACAGGGATGCAAGAGGGTTTATAATAGTTCTGCCCCTTCGATGAATGTAAAAGCCTATGTCTAGTTGTGATGGGATTGATGAGGTTTCGATGACTAGGGAGCAAACAAGCTTCGCCTAAGTCTCGAGTTGTTGTCTCTCCTCCTAAACCGCCGCCGGATCGTCCCCTTGTATATACGGGTGACGCCCGTCGGTTCACAGAGTCCTAACACTGGTTCATATTCGTATCCGGGTTGGTCTCTCCTTATTCCTATCTTACAATACAAGTTTACATACAGATGCCAGTTTACGGCTACAAGTCTTAAACCAACTGCGGGCCTCACGCCCTCATCGATCTTCTTGGGCTTTAACACTCTTGAGTTACTGATGAAGTTAATCCGGCCACATAGGACGGTTTACGACCAATAGTAATATTCCCAACATTAGGCCCCAGATTGATTTGAACGGGTTCATGTCAATCCTTAGCAAAATCTTCATCTTCAACATCTTCTCGTAGTTGCTGAACCGCCATCATGTCATCCTCTCCAGTTGCTGTAAGCCGAGGTGATGTCATCTGTCATAACGAAAACATCCATGATATCTCCTTGTTTAATAAACTCACAACAACCGAGGCGACAGCTCCGCTTCCGAAATTTTCGGTTCCTGGATTCACGCGCCTGACACATGTCTTTTTGCCTTATAAATAGGGCCGAAGGGTCATTTATTTTCTCCCCTTCGTGCCCTTCCTCTTCGTCTTCCTCGTGTCGCCAGTTTCAGAGCTCCGCCGCCGCCGTCGTCTTCTGCATCGACTTTGGCCGCTGCATCAACCTGAGCGTACCAGAAAACTGCGGCGACCTTCCACATCTTCCTCAGCTCTGGTAGGTCTTCTGCTCTTCTCAACATAGATCTGTTCTAGGGTTTCGTGTTCTTGCTGCGTTCATCACCTGTTCATGTTCATATGCTAGCTCCTGGATACATCTGTGAACCCCTTCTCTGTGTAGTGATAACTTTTAGTATCCGCCTTTAGTTTCATGCCTAAAACCATAGATCTCACATATATTTCCGCCCATTGATTCAATACTGTTCTGCTTTGAGCTTTTGAATATTTTCCTTCTTTTCTGAACTTGCGTCAGATCCATCGCTGTAGAGAAATCTTGTGAAATCTGTTTCTGTACACTTACCCATCCGCAATCTCAACTGTTTCAATGCTTAGATCCGGCGGTTTAACTTGGTGTAGAAAAAATTAACAAACCGTATATACCATTAGTCCCCTTGTTGAACCGCCAGATGTTGTTGCTTCATAAAACTCCGGTTTAGATAGAGTTGTCTCCGGTTTAACATTGTACATACCAGTGTACTTTAATCAATGCATTCTTGAACCGGAATCACCTATATTGTAGATTTCATCATGGCCAAGGAAGTATATGAGTGCAACTGGGTTCCTTCTCGCATCACAGAGACTCAACTGAACAATTTAGTCCTGATCGGCGCCTTAGGCAGCAAAAATACCATCCATTGGAGGGTCCCTGGCAAAGAATGCCCTCCCACACCTCAAGAAGGAGAGTTCGTCATTTTGTAGATCACTTAGCCCGGGGCTTTAAGCCGCCCGGTTCTAAATTTTACCGGGATGTTTTAACCAACTTTCAACTCCGCCCACAAGACACTGGCCCCAACTCTGTTACAAACATGTATCACTTCCAAGTGCTCTGTGAGGTGTTCTTTCAAGAGGAGCCCACAGTTGAGTTGTTCAGAGACTGCTTCCATCTAAACCGTCGCACTGAGTTTACTGACGGTTCCAATACGGAATTGGGTGGTGTGGCGATTCAGAAAAGGAAAGAGGTCACATACCCTCATGCCAAACTGCATAGCCACCCCAAAGAGTGGAATCAAACATGGTTCTATTGCAAAGACACCTCCCCTGCTGATGAAAATCCTTTGCCTGGCTTTCGTCCGGAGCGGCTTAGCAATACACACCCCTTTCTGCAAAGGTTGACTGCCAAGGAGAGAAGCAAATACGCTCCTCAACTGTCCAAGCTCAGAGCCTTCATGGCCAACGGTTTGACAGGGGTTGATCTCGCTCGCTGTTGGATATCGTGGAGCATACTGCCCCTTAGTCAGCGCCCCGGTTTGATGTGCGAGTATACTGGCAGTGTTGATGACCCACTGCGACATGCTAACATCCAGCTCACCGATGAAGAAATCACAGAGGCTGTGAATAAAATGCTGAATCATCCGGAACACATCTGTGCTCGAACCGGCCTGCTTCCCTTCTGTGCCACCAACAAACCGCCAGCTGTAAGAGTTTGATTTTTCTTTTTACTGAACCTGTTATTGGTATATCTGGTCATTGTTTAATATCAATGTCTGTTTAAACAGGGCAATGATCCGTTTTGGAGCAAGAAGCTTCCACAGGAGAAGCCAGAAAAAACAGACAAACCGGAAAGACCAACCCGGCCAAAGACTAAAGTCGTGAAATGGCCTACTCATAAGAAGAAAACCACTGCATCTTCTTATCCGGCCGCTGATGATGATGTGGGTAATCCGGACCTTGAGGTAGAGCTTGACTCACTTGGCTTATTTTTCACATGCCTTATTGATGATGATATTTGTCAGGATGATGCCGAAACTAGCCATGCTGATGCTGCAGAGGTAATTACTCTCTCTTCCGATTCAAGCCCTTTGCCTTCGCTAAAAATCCGTCAGGCAAACCGGAAGGTTAAATTTTCTCATCCTCTTGCTTACTTGGATCCCAAATTTCTTATGAAGACCCAACAGCACGAAGCTCGCCGCACAACCCGGCACAGCGGCCAGGTAGTTACCTCCGCCGGTTTACCGAACAGTCCGGTTCAGAAACGCCATTCAGAGGTCTCTAATTTGCTTGTCAGTGCTTGTCCTAAAGCGGGCTGTTTTCATCAACCTCTTAATCCATCTGACTCCGATTATCAGGTTACTTCCCACTCATCCTCTGGCGAGTCATCGGCTACTCAGCTGCCACCGCTCAAAACGGTGCTTGGGTAAGCTATACTTATCATAATATTTCTGGTACATCACCTTGGAACATATGCTGTATTGGACTTTGTTATTCCTTTCAGGGCCAAGCCTAGGCCGAGCAAGAAGGCTCGCCTGGATAAAGCAGCCGAGGAAGACGCCATCCCTGAACCGGGTAAAACACCAGATCTTGAAGCGGCTATTCATGAAGATATACCCAATGATCCACCACAGCAGGATGATGATTTTATTGCTGAAGAAAGGCCTATTGACACCTCAGGCCCTGTCAACCAGCCCACAAGCCACATCCGGATTGAGAAATCCACCAGTCCATCAAAGCCAACTGATAAGCCAACGGCCCCAGTGCAAACCGGTGATGCCAAGGATGATGAGGTTGTCATTACTGGCATTGGTCGCACAGAGCCAGGCAATCCTGTTGCTTTATCCAGACACACTGCCAAGGAAGAATTTGCTGCCATTGGAAAGGGAAAATGGAATGCCGATCTGACAACTTATGCCGCTCTGAACGCCCAAGATCTCCATTCCGGCTATCTGAACCGGCTATACACCAGCCGTGACTATGAAGCTGGTTTGGTTAATATGATGAAAGAGAAATATGAGGTAACTTCCATATGCTTATCTGCGTATGTACTTCAATCTGTCAACTCTCCTAGCCCCCAAGGGCCGGTTTAGAATCTCCGTTCAAACCGGGACTTGTCAATGCAGACTTCAATGTTTTCTGAATTTGCTGATGTAGCCCCCAAGGGCCGGTTCAACTTAGTGTAGTTAAATCGGGACTTTAGGTAATCAAGATTGTAGCAGCAGTATTAACTGAACAAATAGCCATTAGCCCCCAAGTGCCAAGTTGAATACTTGTATTGAGCTTGGGACTTTTCTGAATAATTGAAGAGCAAATATGCATTAGCCCCCAAGTACCAAGGGCATAACTTGTTATGTGGTTGGTACTTCAATTCTTGTACCGTTATCTAAATCGTACGACTGTCTATATGCAGGCTGAGCTGAACAAAAGGGAAAACCAAATCGCTGATCTGCAAGAAAATCTGAAGTGCCAACAAGCTGAAACCTCCAAAGCAAAAGATGAATTAACCAGCGCTTTAAGCGCCATGGAACAGCTTAAGGAGGGCTTCAAGAAGAAGCGGGCGGATTGGGCCACTGAAAAATCCGCTTTAACCAAACGAGCAAAAGATGCCGAGGCTGCACTGAAACCGGTGGTGGACGAACTGACCAGCATAAAGCGGCAAGTGCATGCCATGACCGCTGCTATCTTTGGTAAGCTGGTTTGATTTCTGGATTGATTCGGCTGTCTTATAGAGCTGCCGGTTTGTTAACCCTTTGTAATATTTCAGGGACACGCATTGGTCACATGGGGTCAGATGTGTGGAAGAAATTGAAAGCCGCCTACACATTGATCGAACAACTGTACACTGGTGCACAGCGGATCATCTCTACTGCATCCCACAACAATCCGGGGCCCACTTTGATTCAGGACACTCTGAAGAGACTGTCGATGCTTCCTGCCTGGGTTGAAGAGCTGAAGAAATCTGCTGCTCAAACCCGTGCGATCAATACCTTAATCCAGGCAAAAGCTTGGGTGCCGGATTTTGATCCTGTTGAAGCGGCTCAGGGCTATCCCAGCTTGAAGGAAGATGGGTCAGAGTTTAGTGAAGCGGATCTGCGAGCAATAATCCGGGAGATGCGTCCGCTAGCTTGTCAATTGGTTGAAGAAGCAGACTTGTCTCATTATCAAGCCCAATATGACAACCAAAACAAGCGAGTAGTTGCACCAATTCCTGAAGCGGAAAATCTTATCCCTCCAATCCGTAAGCATACTTACGCTCCCGATATTGAACCGTCGTTGCTGATCCATGATGAAGCTATCTTTCAAGCATTAATGGGAATCGACTGGACAACTGTTGATTTCCAGCCGCTGGGTAGAGAAGCTGAAGTTGAAGCGGCGCGGGATGACCCACAACCATCAGGCCAGGCTGGTGACCAAGCTTGAACCGGAAGCCGGTTTAAAATGCTTCTCCTTTGCGAAAAAACAATGATCTTATTTTGGGCACCGTGTTGCCTTGTAATAGGCTAGCCGATACTCTTGATTTTGATTTGCCCTCGTGCATAATTACTGCAACTTGTTCTTCCTTTGGGTGATGAACTTTCCAAAGTATTTTCTGCAATACAAAAAATCTTAAAGTGCCACCGCGGTTGTACCGTCAGGCGGAGTATGATGTCTGCATATGTGAAATCAAAATATCTAAAATTTAAGCATATGATCAAATCTTTGGGATACATAATACCTGCCATCGTTGGGCATGAAGTTGGCTTGGCCAATCTTGAAGCGGAGGTTTATAAACCCACACTATTGGAGGAGATAGCAGCTCCTGTATATATATAATGCCGGTTTCCCATGTAAACCATGTCGGGTTATAATAAAACACCGTGTTACTCCGTAATAGGATGTTAATAAAAAATCAAACCGAGCAAATAGTCTCCGGATTAAAAATGGACCGTGTTCCGTCAATTGATAGTTTGAACCGGTTTAAAACTCTGTCGGTTTAAAAAACGCAACAAAAAGAAAGAAATATCTATCAAAGAAAATTGTGAAGCAAAGGCAATGATAAAACTGTTTGCAAAAAGAGGCTTATTTGAGCCGATCAGATGGCGTTACCATGGTCGGACACAACCAAGCTCCCGATAGGTGTAGCTATGGTTCAAGTCAGCCAGGTCCCCAAATGAAACCGTGGCATTTATGCCGATCAAGAGGCGTGGCAATGGTTCGGGTTCGACCAAGCCCCCAAGTGATTCTGTGGCCTTAGGCCGATCAAGAGGCATGACTGGTTCAGACTTGACCATGTCCCCAAGTGATCTAGTGACTTTCACCTATCAAAAGGTGTTGCATTGGTTCGGATACAACCAAGCCCCCAAGTGATATTACATGATGCTTTGAAAAGCTAACTCAAGGGGTAAACCGGAGGCTGCTTTAGAACAACTCCGTGTAACCACACATGATGTAAAAGAACAGATACCCCGCTTTAGCTGAGGTTCTGGTTTATTATATTAATCATAATATATACATCGTCGTAATATGTACATAAGTAGAGCCAATGGCTCAGGTATAGTAAGGCCAAAGATGAGCTATGTTCCACGGCCTGTTGATCTCCTCCTCTGATGTACGTGAGTCTTTATGCTCTCGAATATCGATCAGATAGTATGACCCGTTGTGCAGATTCTTGCTGACCACGAAAGGTCCCTCCCAAGGTGGGGATAACTTATGCATATCAGTCTGATCTTGGATGAGCCGAAGCACCAAATCTCCCTCTTGAAAGGTTCTGCTTCTAACTCGGCGACTGTGATAACGACGAAGATCCTGTTGGAAAATCGCCGAGCAAGCAGCTGCTATGTCACGCTCTTCATCCAACTGGTCCAAAGCATCTTGCCGTGCTGTCTCGTTGTCCGCTTCAACATAAGCCGCCACACGAGGTGAATCATGACGGATATCACTAGGGAGAACCGCCTCCGCTCCATAGACCATGAAGAATGGTGTGTATCCTGTTGATCTGTTGGGGGTGGTATTGATGCTCCATAACACAGATGGTAACTCTTCCACCCAACAACTCGGTGTTCTCTGCAAAGGAACCATAAGCCGGGGCTTGATGCCTCTCAAGATCTCTTGATTAGCCCTTTCTGCTTGACCATTGGACTGTGGGTGCGCTACGGATGAAACGTCAAGCCGGATGTGCTCCCATTCGCAGAACTCCTTCATGGCACCCTTGGACAAATTGGTACCATTATCTGTGATGATACTGTGTGGAAAGCCAAACCGGAAAATCACTTTTTTGATGAACTGAACCGTCGTGGCTGCATCACACTTGCTAACAGGTTCTGCCTCCACCCACTTTGTAAACTTGTCAACCGCCACCAGGAGGTGGGTCTTCTTATCTTTGGACCTTTTGAAAGGCCCAACCATATCTAGCCCCCAAGTCGCAAACGGCCAAGTAATTGGAATCATTCTCAATTCTTGAGCTGGCACATGAGCACGTCTTGAAAACTTTTGGCAACCGTCACATCGTCTGACCAGATCCTCCGCATCAGCATGAGCAGTTAACCAATAGAAGCCATGGCGGAACGCTTTAGCCACCAAAGATTTTGAACCGGCGTGGTGACCACAATCTCCTTCGTGGATCTCACGCAAAATTTCACAGCCTTCTTTAGGAGACACACAGCGTTGAAACGCCCCTGATACACTGCAACGATGCAACTCGCCATTGACAATAGTCATGGACTTGGACCGCCGGATTATCTGTCGGGCCAGAGTCTCATCCTCTGGTAACTCGCCCCGGTTCATGTACGCCAGGTAAGGAAGCGTCCAATCCGGAATGACATGAAGAGCTGCCACCAATTGAGCCTCCGGATCAGGAATAGCCAAATCCGCTTCACCAGGGAGCTTGACCGACGGGTTGTGAAGCACATCCAGAAAAACATTGGGTGGGACCGGTTTGCGCTGAGAGCCCAGCCGGCTTAAAGCCTCCGTCGCTTCATTCTTCCGTCGGTCCACGTGGTCCACCTGATAGCCTTTAAAGTGACCTGCAACAATATCCACCTCACGACGATATGCTTCCATGAGTGGGTCCTTGGAATCCCAAGTGCCAGGCACTTGTTGAGCCACGAGGTCTGAGTCACCGAAGCACTTAACTCGACTTAGATTCATCTCCTTAGCCATCCGGAGACCATGGAGCAAGGCTTCATACTCAGCTGCATCGTTAGTACAAGGGAACATTAAGCGGAGAACGTAACAAAACTTATCACCTCATGGGGAAGTTAATACGACTCCAGCTCCCGAGCCTTCCAATTGCCTGGATCCGTCAAAATGGATGGTCCAATATGTGTGATCCGGCTTTTCTTCAGGTGCTTGCAGTTCCATCCAATCATTGATGAAATCAACAAGTGCTTGAGACTTAACCGCCGTCCGAGGCACATACTTCAACCCGTGCGGCCCAAGCTCTATAGCCCACTTGGCAATCCGGCCAGTCGCTTCTCGGTTCTGGATGATATCCCCCAAGGGAGCAGAACTGACCACCGTAATGGGGTGCCCTTGGAATTATTGCTTAAGCTTCCGGCTTGCCATAAAAACTCCATATACCAGCTTCTGCCAATGCGGATACCTTTGCTTGGACTCAATGAGTACCTCGCTGATATAATAGACCGGACGTTGAACCGGATGCTCCTTGCCTGCCTCTTTTCGCTCCACCACAATAGCCACACTGACCGCACGAGCATTAGCAGCAACATATAGCAGCAACGACTCCTTGTCAATGGGAGCGGCGAGCACAGGCGGATTGGCCAATTGCCGCTTTAAGTCCTCAAATTCTTTATCAGCAGCAGAACTCCAGACGAATTGATCCGTCTTCTTCAACATCTGATACAAAGGGATTGCCTTCTCACCAAGGCAGCTGATAAACCGGCTTAACGCGGCAATCCGGCTTGCCAGGCGTTGAACATCATTGATACACTTCGGTTTAGCTAGGGAGGTGATGGCTGTGATCTTCTCCGGATTAGCCTCGATTCCCCTGTTGGACACTAGAAAACCCAATAACTTGCCTGCCGGTACACCAAAGACACACTTGGCTGGATTAAGCATCATCTTGTACGTCCTCAGGTTATCAAAGGTTTCCTTCAAGTCGTCAACCAGAGTCTCCTTCTCCCTTGACTTAACCACGATATCATCCACGTAAGCATGTACATTACGGCCAATCTGCTTGTGAAGACAATTTTGTACACACCATTGATAAGTTGCCTGGGCACTCTTGAGCCCAAAGGGCATAGACACATAGCAGAAGGCTCCAAAGGGAGTTATGAATGCCGTCTTCTCCTGGTCCTTAACTGCCATTTTGATCTGATGATAGCCAGAATATGCATCCAAAAAACTCAAACGCTCACAACTCGCCGTAGCATCAATAATTTGATCAATACAGGGGAGGGAAAAAGGATCTGCTGGACAAGCCTTATTAAGATCTGTGTAATCCACACACATGCGCCAGGTGCCGTTTTTCTTAAGGACCAGCACCGGATTGGCAAGCCACTCAGGGTGGAAAACGTCAATAATAAAGCCAGCTGCTAAGAGCCTGGCTACCTCTTCTCCAATCGCCTTGCGTCTTTCTTCGTTAAACCGGCGGAGGAACTATTTCACCGGTTTGTATTTAGGATCCACATTAAGGGTGTGCTTAGCGAGTTGCCTCGGTACACCTGGCATGTCAGAGGGCTTCCATGCAAAAATGTCCCGATTCTCACGGATGAACTCGATGAGCGCGCTTTCCTATTTCGGATCCAAGTTGGCACTGATGCTGAACTGCTTGGACGAATCGCCAAGCACGAAGTCAACAAGCTTAGTTTCAGCTACCGATTTGAACTTCAGGGCCGGATCATGCTCCGTAGTTGGCTTCTTTAATGGAGTCATGTCCGCCGGATCAACATTGTCCTTATAATGCTTCATCTCCTCGGTGGCACAAACCGACTCTGCGTAGGCCGCATCTCCTTCCTCGCACTCCAAAGAGATTTTACGGCTTCCGTGAATCGTTATTGTCCCCTTGTGACCCGACATCTTGAGCTGCAAATACACATAACAGGGCCGTGCCATAAACTTGGCGTAGGCCGGTTGCCCAAATAGGGCATGATATGGACTTTGGATTTTCACCACCTCAAACGTCAATGTTTCCGACCTGGAATCATGTCATCTCCAAAGGCCACTTCCAGAGCTATCTTACCAACAGGATATGCTGACTTGCCAGGTACCACACCGTGGAACACCGTATTGGACGGTTTGAGATTTTTATCTGTTAGTCCCATACGACGGAAGGTCTCATAGTACAAGATATTAATGCTGCTCCCTCCATCCATGAGCACCTTGGTGAACTTGTAACCTCCCACCTGAGGCGCCACCACCAGAGCCAACTGACCCGGATTATCAACCTGGGGAGGGTGATCCTCTCTGCTCCATATGATTGGCTGTTCAAACCAGCGTAGATAACGGGGCACGGCCGGTTCAACAGAGTTGACTGCCCGCCTCTAAACCTTCCGGTCTCGCTTGTCCAAGCTAGTGGTGAAGACATGGTACTGCCCACTATTCAACTGCTTTGGGTTGCTCTGGTAACCCGACTGTTGCTGCTGCTGGTTGTAACCACCCTGGTTGTTCTGATTATTTTGATTGTTATGTCCGCCAGGATTACCATTAAATCCTGAACTGGAATTTCCTCCACCATATCCCGGCCCGAATCCTGAGCCACCGCCGGAGCCGTGATCATACCGGAAAGCATTAGAATTCTTGAACTCTTGCATAATGTAGCAATCCTTCCAAAGGTGGTTTGCTAGCACCTCCTTCGTCCCATGTCTTGGACAGGGCTGGTTCAGTAGATAATTTAGGCGGTCCGGGTTAGGGTTGGGTGCCCCACTGCGATTTGGCGGTTTACCCTTGCGTCGCTGGCCCTTGTCCTGCGCATTGGTATTAGCCACAAAGTCCATGTTACCATCCGCTTTACGCTTGCCTCCGCTACCATTGCCCGCCGAGTGATGCTGCTGACCTTTGGAGTTGCTGTTCCTCTTTCCCTTCCCTGCCTTGTCATCATCAGATTCGGGATCCTTGGTACTATCATAATCAACATACTTTACCAAAGCAGCCATGAGGGTCCCCATGTCAGTGCAATGGCGCTTCATCCGTCCCAACTTCAGCTTTAGGGGCCCAAACCGGCAGTTGCCTTCTAGGGTTATGACTACAATGTCAGCGTTGATGCGGTCTGATGAATGCAACACTTGTGAGACCCGCCGCACCCAATGAGTCGTCGATTCTCCTTCCTCCTGGACGCAGGCAGCTAAGTCCACTATCGACATAGGCTGCTTACATGTATCCTTGAAATTACTGATAAACCGGGCTCGTAATTGGGCCCATGAACTGATAGAATTGGCCGGTAAGCTTTTTAGCCAAGTACGGGTCGTTACTTTGAGCATCATGGTGAAGTATTTCGCACATGCCGCATCATCCACATCAAGCATCTCCATGGCCATCTCATAGCTCTCCACCCATGTCTCTGGAGGTTGATCCGCCGTGTAATTTGGTACCTTGCGCGGGCCTTTGAAATCCTTGGGCAGGCGCACATTGCGTAAAGCGGGGACAAGGCAAGGCACCCCCAAAGAACTAGAAGTAACACCAGGTTCGACCGAGATAGTTGGACGAACCGGCGTAAGCTGCCGAGCCTGATACTGTGCGGCTAACTCGGCCTCCCTACACGCTCGGGCCCGGTCCACTACTTCCTGAGCGTTATCAGCACCACCCGTCGGGTTGTTGCCGTGGGGTGCTCCACGTCGTTCATTACTTGACATTGCCGGTTCATCCATATGCCTGCTATAGCTCCGGCTTGGACGAGGGGTCGAGTGGATCCGGTCGCGGCTGTACGAGTATGCTTCCTGTTGGACCAAAGCTGTCCTAAGAAGCTCCTTGACCCGTCGCATCTCTACCGCCTGCGGAGAGTCACCTTCAATTGGAATGGCCTCCAGCCGTGCAGCAGCGGCAACGAGATTGTCCATCGGGTTGGAGTAGTGACCCGGAGGTGTTGAAACAGTCTGAGGTATAACAGTGTTTTGATGAGGCAGATCCATCAGACGGGGCTGAACCGGCGCACCAGTCCCAGGAGCTTCCGCCCGGTTTACCTCCAGCGGATTACTGGCTCCTGCTCCTGGGGTGTTGAAAAGGTCTCTGGCCTCGAAAACCAAAGGCAAACGGGATCGGTACTTCCTCTTCATGACTTCATGCGACGCGTTCTGGTCCAACATGAGCCTGTAGGCTTGTGCGTCTAGAGCGGCCCGCTCTACGGTCATCCTGGCATTCTCAGCTACCAGGTCCGCCTTGGCCTAGGTGATCTGTTCCCTCACCTTTGCAATCTCCGCATTGTGGACGTCCTGATCCGCTGGGTTAGCTTCTGCCATAAGCACAGCCAATGCATCAAATAAATCTGATAGAACTTGAGCCGGCGGGCGTACAGAGCCTCCTGCCCCGGCAGCCGTCGCCGCTGCTGAACCGGAGGTTATTGGCGCAGCGGTCGAAGAATGAAGCGCTGCTTGTGTGCCGGCCATGAATATTCCAACTCGGTTGGGTAGATCAGAGGGGTCCGGAATACTGTCGCCATCGGAACAGCCCCCAATCCGGCCATCTTGTAGTTGATATAGAGATTTGGTTTCTCTGGTTGATGACTCGTCGCCGGAATAAACGACGGTCTCGCCGTGAGATTCCGATCCATCCTCATAACTTCCTCCATGGATGACTCCCACGAAGGCACGCTTCATGGCCGGTTTAACCCGGGCGGATCGCGCACGCTGAGCCGTTTCGACGGGGTCGGTGCAGATGTCCGGCTCAGGGCCTGGTTCACCGATCTTGCCGATGAAAACGTGTATGCCACCAAAGGGGACCCGGTACCCGTACTCAACTGAGCCGGCCTCGGGGCCCCAGCCTGCATCGTCGATGTAGAGCTTGCGGTGACGACTCTTAGTCATCCGGCCCACAGCGTAGCCCTCGAGTCCTTCAAAGCGGCCCTCCAAGAACTTGAAACCATCGTGCGATAGCCCCACGGTGGGTGCCAACTGTCGTGGTTTTGTCACGGCAGATGTCCTAGAGAAAGGACTTAATCGTGAGGCCATCGCAACGGGTTAGCTCGAAGGGGTTAAAGCGGACACAGGGACGCAAGAGGGTTTATACTAGTTCGGCCCCTTCGATGAAGGTAAAAGCCTACGTCTAGTTCTGATGGGATTGATGAGGTTTCGATGACTAGGGAGCAAACAAGCTTCGCATAAGTCTCGAGTTGTTTTCTCTCCTCCTAAACCGCTGCCGGGTCGTCCCCTTATATATACGGGTGACGCCCGTCGGTTCACAGAGTCCTAACACCGGTTCATATTCGTATCCGGGTTGGTCTCTCCTTATTCCTATCTTACAATACAAGTTTACATACAGATGCCGGTTTACGGCTACAAGTCTTAAACCGACTACGGGCCTTAGGCCCTCATCTATCTTCTTGGGCTTTAACACTCTTGAGTTACTGATGAAGTTAATCCGGCCCACATAGGCCGGTTTACGCCCAATAGTAATATTCCCAACAAGTACCGAACGCACAGCACCTCCGAGTTGAGCACACGTTCTGCGCGATGACGTACCTCGAATTCCGATCCAGCTGAGTGTTGAGGGAGAGTTACGTCAGCACGACAGCATGGTGATGATGATGATGTTCTACCGACGCAGGGCTTCGCCTAAGCACTGCTACAGTATTATCGAGGTGGACTATGGTGGAGGGGGGCACCGCACATGGCTAAAAGATCAAACAATCAATTGTTGTGTCTCTAGGGTGCCCCCTGCCCCCGTATATAAAGGAGCAAGGGGGGGTGTGGCCGGCCAGGAGAGGGGCGTGCCAGGAGGAGTCCTACTCCCACCGGGAGTAGGACTCCCTCCCTTTGCCTAGTTGGATTAAGACTTGGGGGGAAAGAGGTGGAGGAGAAGAAGGAAAGGGGGGGCGCCGCCCCCCTCTCCTTGTCCTATTCGGACTAGGGGGGAGGGGCGCACGGCCCTTGCCCTGGCCGCCTCTCCTCTCTTCCACTAAGGCCCACTATGGCCCATTAAACTCCCAGGGGGTTCCGGTAACCCCCCGGTACTCCGGTAAAATTCCGATTTCACCCGGAACACTTCTGATATCCAAACATAGGCTTCCAATATATCAATATTCATGTCTCAACCATTTCGAGACTCCTCGTCATGTCCGTGATCACATCCAGGACTCCGAACAACCTTCGGTACATCAAAACATATAAACTCATAATATAACCGTCATCGAAACGTTAAGCGTGCGGACTCTACGGGTTCGAGAACTATGTAGACATGACCGAGACACGTCTCCGGTCAATAACCAATGGCGGAAACTGGATGCTCATATTGGCTCCCACATATTCTACAAAGATCTTTATCAGTCAGATCGCATAACAACATACGTTGTTCCCTTTGTCATCGGTATGTTACTTGCCCGAGATTCGATCGTCGGTATCTCAATACCTAGTTCAATCTCGTTACCGGCAAGTCTCTTTACTCGTTCCGTAATACATCATCCTACAACTAACTCATTAGTTGCAATGCTTGCAAGGCTTAAGTGATGTGCATTACCGAGAGGGCCCAGAGATACCTCTCCGACAATCGGAGTGACAAATCCTAATCTCGAAATATGCCAACCCAACAAGTACCTTCAGAGACACCTGTAGAGCACCTCTATAATCACCCAGTTACGTTGTGACGTTTGGTAGCACACAAAGTGTTCCTCTGTTAAACAGGAGTTGCATAATCTCATAGTTATAGGAACATGTATAAGTCATGAAGAAAGCAATAGCAACATACTAAACGATCGAGTGCTAAGCTAATGGCATGGGTCAAGTCAATCACATCATTCTCCTAATGATGTGATCCCGTTAATCAAATGACGACCCATGTCAATGGCTAGGAAACTTAACCATCTTTGATCAACCAGCTAGTCAAGCAGAGGCATACTAGTGACACTCTGTTTGTCTATGTATTCACACATGTATTATGTTTCTGGTTAATACAATTCTATCATGAATAATAAACATTTATCATGATATAAGGAAATAAATAATAACTTTATTATTGCCTCTAGGGCATATTTCCTTCATTGTCCACTTGGAATGGAACAAATTTCGACCCACAAATTAAAGTGCTACAAACTACACACCGAGGCGCCCACATGTCATGAAACAAATTTGGACCCATATACAAATTAAAAAATAAAGGACGAGGATCGAACATGCGAGCAGGTCCTTCAAGCCGCACAACATACGTAGAACATCAATGTTTGTTGTACCTCCCTTTGTTCACATAATGTTTTTATATTACCACAGCCTATTTAATGGATAACATGTAATATTATTTTTAGTACTATTCGCCTTCACTTACTGGTGGGTTCCATGTGTGCTCTCTCTCTCTCATCCCCTTCTGCGTTTAGACGCACGGGCAAACACGAAGAACTCGCGGGCGATGTTGCCGTTGACCATATCTGGACGCGTTCACAAGTTACGGCACCAGTTTCACGTACTAGCAGCATTAGTCAGTGTGTACGTGCAATGCACGTTAATTTGGAAGTATATTAAGTGCATGCGGATATTAAGTAGGATATTATTTGCGTGTTATTATGTGATTAGCACTATTTTTGGCATGAAATTAACTGCATGCTAAACGTGTTGAGTGCTCGACATTGAAGCAGTCTCGGTCGTTGGATGACAAGGAATACATGTGGCTTGATGACATTTCATATTTAATTTGATACGGCTCTAGCAGAACATTCAATTGATCAAACCATAGATTTCGCTCAGTCTAACTCCTACTTTAAATTATACGACGGTCGATCTAAAATAAACGGAAATGATAAACATTCCGATTTTAAGCATGGCAATCCGAACATTTTTCATGGCAAATTTAGATTACGCAGCGGCGGCGGCGTCTTGTGGTGGGAAGCGGCTCCTCTGCCGTGCTCTGTGTGTCGTCGAGCCACTGACCGACGACGACGGTGGCGCCTTGCGCCATTGTAAGCGTACTCCTCGACGTTGGCCTAACTTCAAGGAAGGCCAAAATGTTCTGGACTTCGAAGCGAGTCAACTGGCGGGAGGAGGCGACTGGCGTTGGTGCAAGGAAGCGGTCAACGGCAGCCATCCATGCCACTGAGGGGGCCACTTGCACCCGCGCGGGGAAAGGCGTTGTCAACGGCGCGGCGGAGACATTCGTGTGCACAAGCACTAGCATGGGCGCGCACGTCAGTGCACGCGCAGGCGCATACGCTGGCAGGTGCACGGGCACTGGCATGGGCGTGCGCGTCAGTGCACACACAGGCGCATGCGCTGGCAGGTGCATAGGCGCGTGAAAGTTGGCGGGGACCTCATGGAACCCCGTGGCATCAAGCTCGGCGACAATGTGCGGCTCCTAGCCCATCAATGCCACGGGGATGGGCGCTGGCGCAGTCAGGGCAACAGGAGCCGGAATGGGAGTGGGGATAGGTGCGGCGTCTTCCCGAGATACGTTGGAGACGTATCAACATCCCAAATCTTAATTCCTGCTCGTCCTCAAGTAGGTAAATGATAAAAACAGAATTTTTGATGTGGAATGCTACCTAACATATTTATCCATGTAGTTCTCTTTATTGTGGCAAGAATATTCAGATCCATAAAATTCAAGACAAAAGTTTAATATTGACATAAAAATAATAATACTTCAAGCATACTAACTAAGCAATTATGTATTCTCAAAATAACATGGCCAAAGAAGGCTATCCCTACAAAATCATATATTTTGGCTATGCTCCATCTTCACCACACAACGTATTTAAATCATGCACAACCCCGATGACAAGCCAAGCAATTGTTTCATACTTTTGATGTTCTCAAACTTTTTCAATCTTCATGCAATATATGAGCGTGAGCCATGGATATAGCACTATAGGTGGAATAGAATGGTGGTTGTGGAGAAGACAAAAAGGAGAAGATAGTCTCACATCAACTAGGCGTATCAATGGACTATGGAGATGCCCATTAATAGATATCAACGTGAGTGAGTAGGGATTGCCATGCAACGGATGCACTAGAGCTATAAATGTATGAAATCTCAACAAAAGAAACTAGTGGGTGTGTATCCAACTCGCTTGCTCACGAAGACCTAGGGCATTTTGAGGAAGCCCATCATTGGAATATACAAGCCAAGTTCTATAATGAAAGATTCCCACTAGTATATGAAAGTGACAACATAGGAGACTCTCTATCATGAAGATCATGGTGCTACTTTGAAGCACAAGTGTGGTAACAGGATAGTAGCATTGCCCCTTCTATCTTTTTCTCTCATTTTTTTATTTATTTTATTTTATTTTTTTCATTTGGGCCTTTTCTCTTCTTTTTTATGGCCTTTTTTCTCTTTTTTTATTTTTCGTCCGGAGTCTCATCCCGACTTATGGGGGAATCATAGTCTCCATCATCCTTTCCTCACTGGGACAATGCTCTAATAATGATGATCATCACACTTTTATTTACTTACAACTCAAGAATTACAACTCGATACTTAGGACAAGATATGCCTCTATATGAATGCCTCCGGCAGTGTACCGAGATGTGCAATGACTCATGAGTGACATGTATGAAAGAATTATGAACGGTGGCTTTGCCACAAATACGATGTCAACTACATGATCATGCAGAGCAATATGACAATGATGGAGTGTGTCATAATAACGGAACGTTGGAAAGTTGCATGGCAATATATCTCGGAATGGCTATGGAAATGCCATAATAGGTAGGTATGGTGGCTGTTTTGAGGAAGGTAAATGGTGGGTTTGTGGTACCGGCGAAAGTTGCACGGCACAAGAGAGGCTAGCAATGGTGGAAGGGTGAGAGTGCGTATAATCCATGGACTCAACATTAGTCATAAAGAACTCACATACTTATTGCAAAAATCTATTAGTTATCGAAACAAAGTACTACGCGCATGCTCCTAGGGGGATAGATTGGTAGGAAAAGACCATCGCTCGTCCCCGACCGCCACTCATAAGGAAGGCAATCAATAAATAAATCATGCTCCGACTTCATCACATAACGGTTCACCATACGTGCATGCTACGGGAATCACAAACTTCAACACAAGTATTTCTCAAATTCACAACTACTCAACTAGCATGACTCTAATATCACCATCTACATATCTCAAAACAATTATCAAGTATCAAACTTCTCATAGTATTCAATGCACTTTATATGAAAGTTTTTATTATATCCCTCTTGGATGCCCATCATATTAGGACTAAATTCATAACCAAAGAAAATTACCATGATGTTCTAAATACTCTCAAAATAATATAAGTGAAGCACGAGAGTTCAACTATTTCTATAAAATAATACCACCATTGTGCTCTAAAAGATATAAATGAAGCACTAGAGCAACAACAAACTACTCCGAAAGATATAAGTGAAGATCAATGAGTAGTTAAATAATTATGTAGCTATGTGAAGACTCTCTCTCATTTAATAATTTCAGATCTTTATACTTTATTCAAGAAGCAAGCAAAGCAAAAGAAAATAAAATGACGCTCCAAGCAAAACACATATCATGTGGTAAATAAAAATATAGCTCCAAGTAAAGTTACTGATGAACGAAGACGAAAGAGGGGATGCCATCCGGGGCATCCCCAAGCTTAGGCTCTTGGTTGTCCTTGAATATTAACTTGGGGTGCCTTGGGCATCCCCAAGCTTAGGATATTTCCACTCCTTATTCCATAGTCCATCGAATCTTTACCCAAAACATGAAAACTTCACAAAACAAAACTTAACAGAAAACTCGTAAGCACCGTTAGTATAAGAAAATAAATCACCACTTGGGTAATGTTGTGAACTCAATATAAATTAATATTGGTGTAATATCTACTGTATTCCAACTTCTCTATGGTTCATACCTTCCGATACTACTCATAGATTCATCAAAATAAGCAAACAACACATAGAAAACAGAATCTGTCAAAAACATAACTGTCCGTAGTAATCTGGATCAAACGTATACTTATGGAAATCATAAAATTCTAAAATAAATTGGTGGACCTGATTAATTTGTCTATTAATCATATTAAAAATAATTAACTAAATAGCACTCTCCAATAAAAAATGGCAGCAATTCTTGTGAGCGCTAAAGTTTCAGTTTTTTACAGCAAGACCGCAAAGACTTCACCCAAGTCTTCCCAAAGGTTCTACTTGGCACAAACACTAATTAAAACATAAAACCACATCTAAACAGAGGCTAGATGAATTATTTATTACTAAAAAGGAGCAAAAAGTAAATAACAAGAATAGGATTGGGTTGCCTCCCAACAAGCGCTATCATTTAACGCCCCTAGCTAGGCAGGATGATTTCAATGATGCTCACATAAAGGATAAGAATTGGAACATAAAGAGAGCATCATGAAGAATATGAATAGCACAGTTAAGTCTAACCCTCTTCCTATGCATAGGGATTTTGTGAGAAAACAACTTGTGGGAACAAGAATCAACTTGCATAGGAAGGTAAAACAAGCATAACTTCAAAACTTTAAGCACATAGAGAGGAAACTTGATATTATTGCAATTCCTAAAAGCATATATTCCTCCCTAATAATAATTTTGAGTAGCATCATGAATGAATTCAACAATATAACCAGCACCTAAAGCATTCTTTTCATGATCTACAAGCATAGAAAATTTACTACTCTCCACATAAGCAAAATTCTTCTCAATCGGAATAGTGGGAGTATCATAAGAGACTCGAATACTATAAATTGTTTCCACATTAAAAGAGTAATGTTCAGAAAAGGGGTAATCATAATCATGACAAGTTTTATAAATATAATTATCACTACTTTTTATAGCATATGTATCATCACAATAATTATCATAAGTAGCAACTTTGTTCCCATCATAATCGATTGAAACCTCTTCCAAGATAGTGGAATCATCACTAAATAAAGTCATGACCTCTCCAAATCCACTTTAATAATTATCATAATAAGATTCAACATCCTCTAAAATAGTGGGATCATTACTTCCTAAAGTTGACACTCTTCCAAACCCACTTTCATCAATATAGTCATCATAAGTAGGAGGCATGCTATCATCATTATAAATTTGCATATCAAAACTTGGGAGACTAGAAATATCATATTCATTAAACATAGCATCCCCAAGCTTGGGACTAACATTAATTCAGCAAATATATTCTCAAAAACATCATCTTCATCAAACATAGCATCCCCAAGCTTGGGACTTTTCATATCATAAGCGTAATCACTCTCATCATCAATAGTATGGATAGCACCAATAGTATAGCAATTATCATATTCTTCGAAGAAAGTGCCAAAAATATTTTCAAGATCATAAGAAGTATCATTATCTTCACAATCATAATCATCACAACAAGCAATAGGCATAACGAGATCATCATCAAGTGCATCATCTTCCACAATTATTTTTGATTTATTTTCATGAGGCACAACAATAATGGGAGTAACATTATTTGGGAGAGATATATTTTTACCTCTGTTCCTTTTTCTTTTCTTCTTCTTCACCTCATGTGTGGGTTCAATCCTCTTTTTAGAGCTCCTTATTAATGAGATTGGTTGAATAGAAGGCTCCTCCTCGTTACCTGATTCATCATAAGAAATAATAGGAGAATATTGGGAAGTCTCTTCCCTTTCGTTAGTATTCTCTTCATCCTCTATTTGTTTTCTTTTCTTTATGTAATTGGCAATATAAGGATTTTCAATGCAACTCACCGCACAATACATATAAGTTTCCTCTAGATCAAAACCAAGAAGTTTATAAGGGGCAAATTCTGGAAGATGCTTAGTTATACGTTTTATTTCTTCGTAACCCATAAGCAAACTGAGTTCATTATAATGTGCAAGGGAAATCAAGTCATCACAATTTTTGGACACGATTAGATCATGAAACAATTTGCATCGGATAGCTAAATGATCCTGTTCATTGCAAAGTCCACTATGGCCAAGAAAATTTAAATTTTCAGCACAATCATCTAGCCTTTATTGCAACAATTTAGTTTCTAAGTACTTATGCCTCTTGCGATATCTATCTTCCCTATTTGGTGTGTACTTACAAACCCAATGCACTCCACAAAAATTGACATGTTTATAGGAGACATTTTCATCATAACTAGTGCAATCATCATTAGTACCATGGATATTCAAGGAGTTCATACTAACAACATTGCAATCATGCTCATCACTCAAAGATTTAGTGCCAAACATTTTAATGCATTCTTCTTCTAACACTTTGGCACAATTTTCCTTTCCATCATACTCACAAAAGATATTAAAAAGATGAAGCGTATGAGGCAAACTCAATTCCATTTTTATAGTTTTCTTTTATAAACTAAACTAGTGCTAAAACAAGAAACAAAAAGATTCGATTGCAAGATCTAAAGATATACCTTCAAGCACTCACCTCCCCGGCAACGGAGCCAGAAAAGAGCTTGATGTCTACTACACAACCTTCTTCTTGTAGACGTTATTGGGACTCCAAGTGCAGAGGTTTGTAGGACAGTAGCAAATTTCCCTCAAGTGGATGGCCTAAGGTTTATCAATCCGTAGGAGGCGTAGGATGAAGATGGTCTCTCTCAAGCAACCCTGCAACCAAATAACAAAGAGTCTCTTGTGTCCCCAACACACCCAATACAATGGTAAATTGTATAGGTGCACTAGTTCGGCGAAGAGATGGTGATACTAGTATATGGATAGTAGATAAAGGTTTTTGTAATCTGAAAATATAAAAACAGCAAGGTAACTAATGATAAAAGTGAGCTAAAACAGTATTGCAATGCTAGGAAACACGGCCTAGGGTTCATACTTTCACTAGTACAAGTTATCTCAACAATAATAACATAATTGGATCACATAACTATCCCTCAACATGCAACAAAGAGTCACTCCAAAGTCACTAATAGTGGAGAACAAACGAAGAGATTATGGTAGGGCACGAAACCACCTCAAAGTTATTCTTTCCAATCAATCCGTTGGGCTATTCATATAAGTGTCACAAATAGCCCTAGAGTTTGTACTAGAATAACACCTTAAGACAGAAATCAACCAAAACCCTAATATCAACTAGATACTCCAATGTCACCTCAAGTATCCGTGGGTATGATTATACGATATGCATCACACAATCTCAGATTCATCTATTCAACCAACACATAGGACCTCAAAGAGTGCCCCAAAGATTCTACCGGATAGTAAAGACGAAAACGTGTGCCAACCCCTATGCATAGGTTCATGGGTAGAACCAGCAAGTTGATCACCAAAACATACATCAAGTGGATCGATAGAATACCCCATTGTCACCACGGGTATCCCACGCAAGACATACATCAAGTGTTCTCAAATCCTTAAAGACTCAATCCGATAAGATAACTTCAAAGGGAAAACTCAATCCATTACAAGAGAGTAGAGGGGGAGAAACATCATAAGATCCAACTATAATAGCAAAGCTCGTGATACATCAAGATCGTACCACCTCAAGAACAAGAGAGAGAGAGAGATCAAACACATAGCTACTGGAACATACCCTCAGCCCCGAGGGAGAACTACTCCCTCCTCATCACGGAGAGCACCGGGATGATGAAGATGGCCACCGGAGAGGGATTCCCCCTCCGGCAGGGTGCCGGAACGGGTCTAGATTGGTTTTCGGTGGCTATGGAGGCTTCTGGCGGCGGAACTCCCAATCTACTGTGCTCCCCGATAGTTTTAGGGTATATGGACATATATAGGCGGAAGAAATACATCAGGGGAGCCACGAGGGGCCCACGAGGGTGGAGGGCACGCCCGGGGGGTGGGCGCGCCCCCTGCCTCATGGCTTCCTTGTTGATCCCCTAACGTGCACTCCAAGTCTCCTGTATTGCTTTCTTTCCAAAAATAACTTTTCCAAAGGTTTCATTCCGTTTGGACTCACGTTTGATATTCCTTTTCTTCGAAACCCTAAAACAAGGAAAAAAACAGAAACTGGCATTGGGCTCTAGGTTAATAGGTTAGTCCCAAAAATCATATAAAATAGCATATAAATGCATATAAAACATCCAAGGTTGATAATATAATAGCATGGAACAATCAAAAATTATAGATACGTTGGAGACGCATCATCCCTCAAGGCCAGTTCAAGCTCGTCCCAAAGCGCCTTATGTTCTTGAGACTTCGGCTGGGTGTCTTCCTCGGGAAACTGGAAGACTAAGGGCAGACCATCGTGATGCGGCATGGCATACGTTTAGGTCAGGCTGGTTGGAGGTAGACGATAGGAGAATCGGAGAGGAAGAGAGAAGATTGTAGCGATATCGGGTACTGCGGGGTTGATTTTAAACTAAGACGCTGACAACATAAAAGTGGGAGCAGTTGGGACGAAGGTGGGCGGCGGAGCCTGGTCAAAGGGCTCGCCTCCCGGTGAGCCTGCACACCGGTCTGCTCGCACGCCTCCCTGTCAGCCGGCCCAGCGGACTGCTCGCACGCCTCCCATCGACTCACACGCTTGCTCGGATGGCACCTGCCGATGAGAAGTGGGACTCGTGGTGGCATGTAAACGCCCACGTTTCAATAGTGAAAGTGTTCTCCTTAACGTGACAGGTCTTTGTTCCAAAATACCTTGGCACTTCATTTGTGCAACTTGTCATAAGCAGCTTGTCTCAAATTGAAGAAAAAAATTATGAAGTAATATGTGTGCCATATCACGTCACCATGCTTAGTTTCAAGAATTTATGGTCACTTTTGGATTTTCTAAAATTTAAGGTCCAGGATTCGAAACAATATCATAACCTGCATCATGCAATAAATTTTCAAGCCATGCATCTGTCCCGTTGTATTTCTTAAGAAAGGATTTGGTCAAACATTTTGCTTAGTTAGACTTCAGACAAGTTATATATGTAGAGTAAAAGGATAATCCCTCCGTACCAGTGCATTGCCTGATATATTAACTCAAGTACTAGGCACGAACAAATGGGCTCAATTATGTGCTCATCCTGCTGTAGTAGTAGTAGTACTAGGCAATGCAGTTGACCGGTGACCTAGGCAAGCGGCGACCGAGGGAATTGGACTGTGCTCGACACGGTAGGTAACATTTTCTACTTACTAAAGCATCCCTCCGTTGTTCATCGATAGTCATTATGGACCGGGGACATGAGTGGAATTTCCTAGGGGTGGATTCTGGCCGCCAGATATTTCGACTCGAAACGCGGAGGCTCGACTGGTTGGGGTTGCCTAATGTGCGTACCACGCACACCACCAGAAGGACACGAGGCCGGGTTTTTTAGGATCAACACGAGCCAACGTCTGGCTAGTACGCCATTTGGTCCTACCATTCGATAATACGAAAGGAACCTTTTAAATTGCCGAACGAATCTATGTGTATTACAATGCCTGTATTTTCCTTGCAAATACTAATCTCAACATGGTAATTGATTTATGACGAGTTGTTGAATTAGAGTGAGTTTGTGATATAGTGATCTCAACGTGGATTTTGCATTTCATGGTATCCCTAGTAAGTTTTTCAATGCAAATTCAAATTTAAAAGATGAACAATATGGAGGTGAGAAAAATTTGTATCTATCAAGCATATGACCACACACACACACAAACACAACAACAATCCAATAAGTATAGTGCATCTATTTTTCCAAACCATGCATGTATGACACGAATTCAAAAATACTCCTTCTGTTCCTAAATATTAGTCTTTTAGATATTTCAACAAGTGACTACATACGGAGCAAAATGAGTGAATCTACACTCTAAAATATGTCTATATACATCCGTATGTGCCAGTCCATTTGAAATCTCTAAAAAGACTAATATTTAGGAACGAAGGGAGTAAAATATAAGACATGCATGGTCCTCAATTCAATATTTAAAATGAACATGAAACTGAAACATGAATATTAAGTCTAGTACTACAATACATGCAAATGTTGTGTTTAATTAGGCGGAGTTATGATTGTCGGGGGTCAACCCCTCGACCTTAGATAAAATTGTGAAGCTCTGTTTAGGGTTGTTTAGATTATATTTGTCCCCACCCTCCCAACCACCGATTGGTTGTGCACCCCCCACCCGTCCTCCCCGGGAGAATATCATGTGCCCCCATACCTTAGATGCTATATGCCGATACGAGTTGCTTGGAGCTTGTAGATCCGAGATATAGCAGCTCACATGATGTCTTAATATTTTTACAGGAAACCTTGATGAGTTTGAGAATTGCACACAATTTGTACAAAAACTACTCAGATGCCCTTGGATCCCATATCCAACGACCTCGAAGCTCGTATCACCGTAGAATCTAAGATGAAGGAGGACATCATATTCTCCTGTATGTAAGAATATCATGTGCTACCACACCTTAGATGCTTTGGTGATACAAGCTCTTCTGAGCCGTTGGATTTGTGACCCAACACCTCCTCGGTGGTTCGAATGGTTTTTTGCAGAAAAGCCCCCAAAGAGTTCGGCCACTACTTACAAGCACAAAGACTGCTCAGATGCCATTTGATCTCAGATCAAACGACCTCGAAGCTCGTATCACCGTAGCATCCAAGCTGCGAGAGCACCTTATGTTTTCTCGCACGGGAGAATATGAGGTGCTCTCGCACCGTAGATTCTATGGTGATACAAGTTCACAAAGATCTAACGGCCATAGTAGGAGGTTTGAATGTTTTTGCAATATACGGCTAAGAGAGTTTGGGAATTGCGCAGAAAGTACAAGTACTGCGCATGTGCCATCTGATCACTGATCATACGACCTAGATGCTCATATCACCGTAGCGGGTAATTAAGCTACGGGGAGCACCTAATGTGAGCAACGGGGAGCCGTTGGATCCAAGATGCAGCATCACACACGAGGCATGAATGTTTTTTGCAAAAAAACCTTTGGAGAGTTTGGAAATTGCGCATAATTACAAAGACTACTCCCAAGCCATTGGATCTCACTTCCAACGTTGTAAAAACTTGTATCACCATAGCATCTAAGCTGCGGGGTGGATGTGATATTCTATGCCGCTGTCATTTTTGTTCGTAAACTTGCAAAATACGTGTAACTCGTGTCGTTACTTGTCTAACCGTGCAAAGTGTTTGTTCAAGAAAACCATCCTACACTGAAATATCGGAACAACACACGGGGGTCCCACTTGTCATTAATCAAATTTGGACCTAAAACTAACAAATCTGAAAGACAAGATTCGAACTGGCAACCTGGACTACAAAGCGTAAGTCGATAGCCTGAAACAACAACGGTTGTTGGCTTTGTCCCATAACTTGATTTTATACAATATTACGTTGAGTAGAGTAGAGGAAGTGCCTCGTCAACACGTGCATGACCGTTGACTCACTTACTGGTGGGTCCCAGGTCTGCGATCTCTCTCTTCTCTCCATCATCTAACCTTTGCATGGGCACACACGAAGAGCGGCGCTAGCTTGCCGTGGTGTTATTACAACTAAACAAAGCTTGGAAAACAGAAGGATCGCCTAGAACAAGTGACGTTGTGGCTGGTCGAGACGGAGCTAACCACACCTATCCTCCTTGCCACGTTAGCATCATGAAGCTGTGTGGCTAGTGGGGTATTTTAGACCGACTGGCTGGGTCCCGAGGTCGAACCATAGGTACTACGTTTGATACAGTATATTTTTACACGCACATTTTTCCTCCGTGCTGAGACATGGCACACCCTACCGCGCGGTTTCGGGGTCCTCCCGGGTGGTGCACACATATATTCTTCCTGACGTGGGACGCCCTACCGTGCGTTTTCGCCGAAGCAAGTAAATGTGTCGTCAAATCACGAAAGACCACCTTTCCCACCGAGTACATCAGTGAAGCACGATGGCTAGCTAGTTGGGCTAGTTCGACCGATTAGCTAGGCCTCCGCCACATTTGTTTTTTCACCCCTTTTTTTATCTACTAGCCGGCAGGTAAATTTAAATATCCACCGCAGTGTTGCTCTAGTGTTTGGGTGTGGCAGGATTTTTAATTTTTTGATTAACGGGAGCAGGCGCGGCAGGATTTTTAATTTTTTGATTGACGGGAGCAGGCGCGGCAGCAATTAGTCATGATTAATCCGCCTATAAAACCCACTGCTCCCTGATGTGAGAAGTCGTTGACTGGTGTTTTACCATGGTGAAAACCAAAAGATTCCTCGCTCCTCGGCTGGCTCCCTCCGTCTTCCCATAGATTGCATTGCCTTTCAGCCGTTTCACCCCCTGCATCACCAACGTCGTGCGCCTCGAGAAGCAGAGGGACTTCGGTGGTGTTTAGGCGCCCTCTGCATGGGCATGTCCATGTCTCGGCGCAACATGACCGGTGGATCAAACTCAGACGGTGCAGATCAATCACTATAGCACAAAGCATGTGGGTGTGCTTGGTTGCATTCTCATCTCAATATAGTTGTTTCCTCTTCGTGTATTTGTGTTAACCTACTAGTGTGGACTCATGCACCCTTCATGCACTCTGCCAAACACCCAAAAGTGGGTCGAAAAGGGAACTTTTGCTCCCATCCCGTGCACCCTTCATACACCCTGCCTAACACTATTCGTGATTGGTTCATGTTTCGTGGAGTACTGTAGCACCGTACTCTCCGTGTGATGTAGACCTAATTCTGTTAACATTGATCTCACCGTTCATTCTTGACCGAATAGTCGAAAAAGCGGTACTATGTTACTACATTAATGTTCATATAGTTGACATGCGCACAACATCATTTGTTGTCGTCATATCTTACTACACTAGCAACAAGATTACGTAGTACTGACATATGAACCACTACACATGCCTAGTAGTAGGAGCACTGTGTATGTTCAAGTGGCTTCCGCGTTTCGCACTCCTCCATCGTAAGAGTGGAAACGCTTGCTGTAATCATTTTTTTTCTTTAGAAAAACAGTGGACACGCTCCAGCCATGCACTAAATAACTCCAGCCATGCACTAAATTACTCATTTTCGCCACGTGTGGGATAGCCAGCATCGGGGTCCACCAGCCATGCACTAAATTACTCCGTAGTAGAGTGACGGTAGACTACCCCGATCGAAGCGCCGCAGTAATGCCCAATGAGCCGTCAAATCACAAAACCCCCTCCTTTCCAGCAGTAAGTTGGACGGATGAAGCAACCGTCATTTCACTCTTCTCTCTCAGCTTCCTCTCTACCCAACTCGCTTCTCCCTCATCTTGTTCCTCATTTCTTCAAGAAAACCCTGACCTGCTTCTGCCATTGTTCTTCTCTCCCAAAGAAGGAAAGGTGAGCGCATCAATGGTGTTGATTCTGGCCAAGGCCCGGTCTTGCAACCCCGAGACTGATCCTATAACTCCCTCTCTATTCTTCTTTTGGGTTTTTGATTATGGTTTCTTTTCTTTTATTTCTATTTGACAGTTTCTTGATGGACGCTGGAGCACCGGCCGAAGTGATGTCTATGGCTCTGGCCAAAACCGTCGAGGCCCGTGGTACGAAGAAGCGCAAGCACCCCGCCGAGACTACCGCAGACAAGCTCAAAGCCATCGCCCTATCCAAGCCCCCCTCTCCGAGATCCCTCATTAAGCAAGTCCAGGTAATATCTCTTCTTGACAATCTTTTTCTCGATCTTGATCGTGTTTTTTCATCTAACACGCAGTACTAGTACTAGTAGTACAACTTTTTGGGTGATCTTGCATGTGATTTTTGTGTGCCAAATGACGGTTCTAAATTCCTCTTTTGACCAAAACATGCGAGAGATTGACACTGATTTCTTATAGATTACTTTCAACTGGAGTACTTTATGAACATCAATGCTACCTTTGAAGAGGGTATATTTGCCTCCGTAACTTGTTATGGATATTGCAAGTAATCCCTCTGCTCTCATGCCTTTGAAGACACGTTCTAGTGTCTTTGTTCACTCATTTTTGTGTGTATATGTAGTCATATATGGAGTATAATATCAAAAATCATCTTATATTTCGGAACGGAGGTAGTAATAAAATATGGTTTCTGTTTGAATTAGAACCAGGTCCACGGTGGAGATGAAGTTCTCAAAGTCATGCCGTGTGAACTGGAAGACTTGAGGATGAGTTCTACTGCTAAACTATCCAGCTGTTGTGTCCTTGTCGTCACGTGTCCTGAACTAGTGTTTTCATGTAGCATTGTTGTCAGGCGTGTTCTCGAGGCTATACTTGACCACAACAATTTCCTAGTTGTGCCTTTGATTACGAAGGGTGTGGTTCTTGTAAAGCTTCCCAACAAATCTGATGCGGCATGTCTTCATCATCATGCTTATGACTGGAAAGACCACTCTGTTAGGTTCTCCAAGGTTGACGAGATGGTGATGGTGCATGTAGACATCTCTCATGAAGTCCATGGCCTAGTCCGTCATGCAAGGTTCATCCCATAGGCCGGTGGCAAGAAATAGTCTGCAGAGTTTAATTAGTGCAACTTTGCTTGTCTATAGTAAGTGCTATTGTTGAGTACTTGATTTGTGTTTGTGAACCCTGTATTGTTTATTAGTACAACCTCTTTTGGTGCGTGGTCAGTCCTGAGAACTGTCTATTGATACATCCATTTTGCATCATGCTTTTATATCGATATTTATTGCATTATGGCCTATTATTACACATTATGTCACAATACTTATGCATATTCTCTCTTACTTTACAAGGTTTACATGAAGAGGGGGGATGCCGGCAGCTGGAATTCTGGGCTGGAAAAGGAGAAAATATTAGAGGCCTATTCTGCACATCTCCAAAAGTCCTGAAACTTCACGGGAGCACGTTTCAGAATATATAAAAAATATTGGGCGAAAGAAGTACCCGAGGGGGGCCACCCACCGTCCATGAGGGAGGGGGGCGCGCCCCCTGCCTCGTGGGCCCCTTGGTGGCCCTCCGATGCCCATCTTTGGCTATATGGAGTCTTTCGTCGAGAAAAAAAGGATAAGCAAGCTTTCGGGGAGAAACTCCGCTGCCATGGGGCGGAACCTTGGCGGAACCAATCTAGGGCTTCGGCAGAGCTGTTCTGCTGGGGAAACTTCCCTCCGGGAGGGGGAAATCATCACCATCGTCATCACCAACGATCCTCTCATCAGGAGGGGGTCAATCTCCATCAACATCTTCACCATCACCATCTCATCTCAAACCCTAGTTCATCTCTTGTATCCAATCTTTGTATCCAAACCTTAGATTAGTACCTGTGGGTTGCTAGTAGTGTTGATTACTCCTTGTAGTTGATGCTAGTTGGTTTACTTAGTGGAAGATCATATGTTCAGATCCATTATGCATATTAACACCCCTCTGATTATGAACATGAATATTCTTTGTGAGTAGTTACATTTGTTCCTGAGAACATGGGAGAAGTCTTGCTATAAGTAGTCATGTGAATTTGGTATTCGTTTGATATTTTGATGAGATGTATGTTGTCATCCATCTAGTGGTGTCATGTGAACGTTGACTACATGACACTTCATCATTGTTTGGGCCTAGAGGGAGGCATTGGGAAGTAATAAGTAGATGATGGGTTGCTAGAGTGACAGAAGCTTAAACCCTAGTTTATGCGTTGCTTCGTAAGGGGCTGATTTGGATCCATATGTTTCATGCTATGGTCAGGTTTACCTTAATGATTCTATTGTAGTTGCGGATGCTTGCAATGGGGGTTAATCATAAGTGGGATGCTTTTCCAAGTAAGGAAAGTACCTGAGGGAGTCCTATATTAGGGGGTCTCCGGACAGCCGGACTATCTCCATTGGCCGGACTGTTAGACTATGAAGATACAAGATTGAAGACTTCGTCTCGTGTCCGGATGGGACTCTACTTGGCGTGGAGGGCAAGCTAGGCAATACGTATATGGATATCTCCTCCTTTGTAACCGACCTTGTGTAACCCTAACCCTCTCCGGTGTCTATATAAACCGAAGGGTTTTAGTCCGTAGGACAACAACCATAACATACAATCATACCATAGGCTAGCTTCTAGGGTTTAGCCTCTCTGATCTCGTGGTAGATCTACTCTTGTACTACCCATATCATCAATATTAATCAAGCAGGATGTAGGGTTTTACCTCCATCAAGAGGGCCCGAACCTGGGTAAAACTTCGTGTCCCTTGCCTCCTGTTACCATCCGGCCTAGACGCACAGTTCGGGACCCCCTACCCGAGATCCGCCGGTTTTGACACCGACATTGGTGCTTTCATTGAGAGTTCCTCTGTGTCGTCACCGTTAGGCTTGATGGCTCCTACTATCATCGATAACGATGCGGTCCAGGGTGAGACTTTTCTCCCCGGACAGATCTTCGTATTTGGCGGCTTTGCACTGCGGGCTAATTCGCTTGGCCATCTGGAGCAGATTGAAAGCTACGCCCCTGGCCATCAGGTCAAATTTGGAAGTTTGAACTACATGGCCGACATCCGCGGAGACTTGATATTCGACAGATTCGAGCCACAGCCGGGCGCGCCGCACTGTCGTGATGGGTATGACCTAGCTCTACCGCCGAACAGTAACCCAGAAGCCGCGCCCGCATCAGCTCCGACCCTTAGTTCAAAGCCAACTGCGCCAATCGAGGACGGGTGGTTAGACACCGCCTCAGGGGCTGCAGTCTCAATGGCGATCGAGCCGAACACCAGCATAATCCTCTACGCAGCCCGTGACTCCAAGGTGCCGGACTCTTTTTCTGACTCCGAACCGCCCGCGCCCCTGCCAATCAAATCCGATTGGGCGCCGATCATGGAATTCACTGCCGCGGATATCTTTCAGCACTCGCCCTTCGACGACATTCTGAATTCACTAAGGTCTCTCTCTCTTTGTCAGGAGAGCCCTGGCCGGATTATGGCCAACAGGATTTGGATTCGGACGACGAAGAAATTCGACGCCCACCCACCACCCACTTAATAGCCACTGTCGATGACTCAACCGACATGCTCGACTTCGACTTCAAAGACATCGACGGTATGGACGACGATGCGGGAGGCGAAGAGGAACCACCGCCCACAGGGCGCTGGACGTCCACTTCATCATATGACGTATGCATGGTGGACACACCAAAAGAAGACGACGAGGAGGAATGAAAGGACGCACCGAAGGCTTGTTCCCTCGATAAGCAGTCAAAGCGGCGGCGCAAGCGCCGCCCCAAATCCCGCCTCGGCAGAAATAACGATCATATAGACCCAGCGTTGGAGCAGGGCGAACCACTACCGGACCACGGCAATACGGAGAATCAAACCAAACAAACCAATTCTGTCAAAGATAATAGTCCAGACGACATAACGCCGGACAGGCACCCGGAGCAGAAGAATGCCCGTCAAAGGCTTGTTGCCACCGCGAGGAGTCTGAAAAAGCAGAAGCAAAGGCTCAAGGTTGCGCAAGACACACTCCAAATCAGATGGAGTAAAGTACTCAACACAGCAGCGAGGTACGGCGACAATCGCCCCACCAAGAGCTACCCAAAGCAGAAATTGCTACCTGAATTCGATGAGGAGGCCTCAGACCCCCCACAACCAAAAATCAAAACAGCCACCTGGCCGGATAGACGACCTCACGGCCAACATCGAGCAGCAAACAATGCCACTCACACGCCAATACGTGATCCACGCGAGGGCTCGCACCAAAAGGACGGCGCAACCAGATCCATCTATGGACCAAGCAAGCACGCCCCAGCATACAATGTAACACAACAAACATCCGAACAACGCGGTACACCCAGATACAGGGGTGCCGCACATCCCCTATGTTTCACCGATGAGGTGCTGGACCATGAATTTCCAGAGGGATTCAAACCCGTAAACATAGAGGCATACGACGGAACAACAGACCCTAGGGTCTGGATTGAGGATTATATCCTCCATATCCATATGGCTCGAGGAGACGATCTCCACGCCATCAAGTACTTATCCCTCAAGCTCAAATGGCCAGCTCGTCACTGGCTTAAAGGCCTCCCCGAAAACTCCATTGGAAGCTGGGAAGATCTCGAAGATGCTTTTCGGGCAAATTTTCAAGGGACTTATGTCCGACCTCCGGACGCGGACGATTTGAATCATATAACTCAATAGCCCAGAGAGTCAGCCCGAAAACTTTGGAACAGGTTTCTTACTAAAAAGAACCAAATTGTCGACTGTCCAGACGCCGAAGCCTTGGCAGCTTTTAAGCATAGCGTCCGTGATGAATGGCTCGCCAGATACCTCGGCCAAGAAAAGCCGAGAACAATGGCAGCATTAACAAGCCTCATGACCCACTTTTGTGCGGGTGAGGATAGCTGGCTAGCCAGATGCAGCACCAGCAACCCCAGTACATCTGAAGCTAGAGATGGAAACAGGAAATCACGGCGCAACAGCAGCAACAAACTCTGGAACAAAGAAGACAGCACGAAGAGCACGGCAGTAAACGCTGGATTCAAAAGCTCTCGGCCAGGTCAGCAAAAGCTGCCCTCTAAAGGCGCCAGAGACGAACTGTCCAGCCTAAACAAAATTCTGGACCAAATATGTCAGATCCATAGCACCCCTGGTAAACCTGCTAATCATACCCACATAGAATGTTGGGTCTTCAAGCAGTCCGGTAAGCTCAACGCCATACACAAAGGGGAGGATACACCAAGCGAGGACGAGGATGAGCCTCTCAAGCAAGACACTGGGGAACAAAAGAAATTTCCACCAGAAGTCAAAACAGTAAACGTGTTACACGTGATCAAGGGAAGAAAAAAACGGCACTCCCAGAAAAATATGCCCAAGGGCCTATCACCGTGGAGTCCTTCCACTGGTCGTCTCAACCGATCACTTTCGACCATCGTGATTACTCAGCAAGTATCCGGCGTGCAGGATGGGTTGCCCTAGTATTAGACCCAATAATTGACGGATATCACTTCACACGAGTCCTGATGGATGGTGGCAGCAGTCTAAACCTGATATATCAGGATACAATCCGCGAAATGGGGATAGACCCAACAAAAATTTGCCATAGCAATACTACCTTTAAAGGAGTAACGCCAGGCCCAGGGGCTCATTGCACGGGCTCCCTGCTACTAAAAGTTATATTCGGCTCCCCGATAACTTCCGTAGCGAACATTTAACCTTCCACATTGCTCCGTTCCAAAGTGGCTATCAAGCACTACTCGGACGCGAAGCTTTCGCTCGCTTTAATGCAATACCGCACTACGCTTCCCTCAGACTCAAGATGCCCGGACCACGTGGCATCATTACAGTAAATGGAAGTATTAAGCGATCTTTGCACGCCGAAGAGAGTGCGGCTGCCTTGGCAGCCGCACACTAAAAACGGCCTCACCAACTAAAGCATTTAGCAGGTCGTCAAGACCTCGGACACGGTTAGACGAGTCCGGCACAGGTATATGTAATTCATACCGGATCAACGGTCACACCCCTATACAAGGGGCTCAACGCGCGCAGACAAGTGGCAATTTTTACTCATCTTGAATTATACTTGGTTCCTTTAAAAACTATCCTTTTGCACGACAACTTCTTCACCTAAGTTCCTCTCTTTTACAGATGATCATCGTGCTACACCCGTCCAGGATACGGCACAACGGAGACACAGGCGCAGACGTGCAGCAGGGACCCGCTCCAAGGATTCTTTTTAGATTAAGACCCTGCGTAAACCTTTTTTATTGTCTCTTGTCGATACATATCCACCGAATTCTCAGCACAGTTGAGAAGGATGCTGACGTCTTGGCATGTGGCCACGTCAGAATAATGCACTTACCTGGACAGAAGGGGCTTCTTACGAAGGGCACTATTCAGGCCCGGTTTATACCATAAAGACCGAATACCTTAGGGAGTGTTCGGCGTCGCGAGTTTGGCCTTATATGCATCAGCTCCGAATCATTGTCTTTGGTCAAATGTTGGGTTTGCCCGGCTCCTGTGTTTTGGTGCCTTACGTTCCGCTTTACCGGCTAAGGTAGCACCAAGAGAACTACTGTGATTGTGCCCTGGTTCATCCGGACGAGCACCTCAGTAGAGAAAGCCGAAAACTGACTGACATGATATAGCGTGAGACTGGTCAACCACTCGGTGACCTATCGGAATGTTAGAATTCCTCCGCCTTAACGAAGGGCCGTTTTCCAGCCAGGCATGTATGCACCCGGCGATCGGGAGAGTGCGGAGCCACCAGGGGCTATCTAGTAGCCCCACTGTCAAACTCCTATGGCTAAGTGAAAGTGTTAAAGCATTGTAGTCCGGTTGCCTCGCCCGCTATGCTATCACCTCCTTAATAGGACCAAGACATTGGGTTAAGTGTGAACACGCGTTTTTTGCGAGCACCCCCGCATTCTATGCGTGGGGGTTGAAGCCGACGGCTGCAATCTTTCAGGTCATACACAGGTATACATAAACGGCCGCATAGGAGGCATCATACTACTTTCAGGAAAAAGTATAAAAATAACCTTATAAAAATTTATAAAAGCATTGTGCTTACAATGAGAATACATATCACTCAAACATAATACTTTTCGAGCACTGGGCCTCTATCAAACGAGCACCCTCGAGAACCTCCTCCAAATAGTGCTCGGCAGCCACCCGGCCTATGGCCGAACCCTGCGCCGCAATAGTGGTAGCGTCCATCTCCCCCCAGTATGCTTTAACACGGGCAAGGGCCATCCGCGAGCCTTCTATGCATGTCGACCTCTTCATCGCATTAATGCGTGGCACAACATCAAGGAACTGCTACACTAAGCTGAAATAGTTGTTCAGCTTTGGCCTTTTCGGCCATAGCTGATCCACAACAGACCTCATGGCGAGTCCGGACAACCTATTCAGTTCGGCCCATTCGGCTAGCTGGTCAGTCAATGAAAGCGGACGCTCTGGAACATGGAATTGCATCCAGAACAGCTTGTCCACTTCACGATCCGTCTGACCTTGGAAGTACTTGGCCGCATCGGCAGCGCTCGCCGCCAAATCCAGTACGCATCTGCCGAACTCCACAGCCGATCCAGAGGGGCATACCGTGGATCTCCGAACTTCCTCCGTACCATGAAGGGTTTCCCAGCCACAATATCCCCAGCTTCCCGCAGCTCCTCCTTCTTCGCTCTCATAGCAGAACGGGTGTCTTTGTCCGCCACCGTGGCCTTCTCAAGGTCCGTTGCCTTCGCTCAGTTTTCTTTCTCAAGGACCCGGCAATGGTCGGCAATGTCTTTTAATTCTACGGCCATCTTGGCCATCTTCTCCTGGCTCTCGCAATGTGCGGCCTTCTCGGCTTTCAACTCTTCGGCCGCCTTCAAAGCAGCAGCATTACTAATCCTCGCTTGTTCCTTGGCTCGGGCAAGTTCCGCCCGCAAGGCTTCCACGGTGGCAGCTCCATCTGCAGTCACAACATATTAAAGATACTGGCATTATGCTACTCTTACTATGTGGCGTTCACCGGATAATAACACTTACCCTGTGCCTCGTCAAGCCTCTTGTTAAGAAGCTCGATGTCGGCGTCTGCCGCATCCAGTTGCCGTTTTAATTTGGCAAACTCACTAGTCCGGCTAGCCACTGGAGCTTCCACCACCTGCACATAGGGGCAGTCTGGTTATTGCCTGGGAATATGATCCTCTGTTTGCCGCCATTCTTGACGACAACCAGAGTCTCAGGGGCTACTATCTACACAGGGCACACCTAACATGTTCAGTACTATCACATATTATCTCACATACGTCAAAGCATGTCAGTAGACTCATAAAGGCTTCATGTAATCCGCTTTCAGCGGACGAGATTCTCTCCATCACCGTACCCATCAGCATACGGTGTTCTTCTGAGATGGCTGCTCGCCTCACCAACTCCCTCAGAACGTCCGACCACACACCAGACGGTGCCGGACTCTTTTGTATGCTCTCTTCGGGAGCCAGACACTGGGGACTTCGGGGGTCTACGAGATTATCTTCTAGCCTCACCGGATCCGGAGAGGCCCTCCGCGACGACACTTCTGGGTCGCCCGCTTCTGGAGCGGAGGAGTCCGGGGGAGGCGTTTCGCTCTCCATCATCTCTGGAAGAAGATCCCCCGAAGACGAGCTCATTTGAGAGGGGCTAAGGCCTGAACTGCAAGATATATGCGGTGGTTATTTTCTCAGAGAAAAAAGATAGCATACCTTTACTATTAAAGTATTTTGGATCACTTACGACTCGTTGGAAGGCTGATCCCCCCGCGGACTTTGTGCGGCAAAAGCACCCCCCGAGGCAGGACCCTCTGTGGGAGACTTCTTCTCCCGTTTGGAGGCTTCGACTTCCGGATCCTCGGAAGCAGTCCTTTTCCTCCCCCGGTCGTCCTCCTTCGTGGAGACGCTCGTTCCCTCGGTTGGAACGGGCAGCGATGGGGGCCCGCGTCCGCCCGTATTATCCCCCCCGGTATCTTCCTTCAAGGGCTCCGGGCAAGGTGCGACCTCGAGCATCTTTCCCAATACCGGATTTTCCAAACCCTCAGGGAGGGGTGCCAAACACCGAATCATCTTCGCCTTTGTTAGCCAGTCCTGGTCAAAAAGCAAACTCTCAGAAATAACTTCGAATAAAAGACAATGTGTTCAGCTAGAGGGTTTCTTACTTGTTCAGCGGCGCGGTTACTGCTCAGGCCCGCGTCCTCGGTAATATCCGGACATTCTACTTGAGGTCCGAAGAATGACTTGTACATCTCCTCGTGCGTCAGGCCGAGGAAACTTTGAATGGCCCGCGGTCCCTCTGGGTTGAACTCCCACAAGCAAAGGGGCCGGCGTTTGCAAGGCTGGACTTGACGAACCAGCATAACTTGTATTACCGCAACCAAATTAAAATCTCCCTCGAAGAGATCTCGGATGCGGCTTTGCAGTATAGGCACGTCCTTGGTTGGACCCCAGCTCAGACCCCTGCTAATCCATGACATCAGTTGTGGTGGGGGGCCCGAGCGGAAAGCGGGGGCAGCCGCCCACTTGGCACTTCTGGGAGCCGTGACGTAAAACCACTCCCGTTGCCATAATTCGGACACCTCTGGGAAGGAACCTTTCGGCCATGGAGCTCCTGCCATCTTGCCTATTGATGCACCTTCGCACGCTGCATGTTGCCCCTCGATCATCTTCGGCTTTACTTCAAAGGTCTTGAGCCACAGGCCGAAGTGAGGGGTAACGCGGAGGAAGGCCTCACACACGACAATAAATGTCGTGATGTGGATAAAGGAGTCCGGAGCTAGATCATGGAAATCTAGCCCGTAATAGAACATCAAACCCCTGACGAAAGGATCCAGAGTGAGGCCTAGACCTCGGAGGATGTGGGAGACGAACACAACATTCTCGTTGGGTTCGGGAGTATGGACGATCTGCCCTCGAGCAGGCAGCCGATGCGAAACCTCGGCGGTCAGATATCTGGCCTCCCTCAACTTCTTAATGTCCTCTTCCATAACGGAGGAGGGCGTCCATCGGCCTTGAAGGCTAGATCTTGACATGGTTGAAGATCCAGAGCACCTAACCTGGGCTTTGGGTGTTAGAACTCGAGGCGGGGGAAGGGTTTGATTGAGCACGAGAGGGAAAAGCGAAAACCTTGTCCCCTTATAAAGAGGGTGAATATCAAGCGTCCTCTCCGTAGTCGTTTGGGACTTGCCTATAATCTAGGAGTCCTAGACACGGTTGGGTTACCCACAACCGCATTAATGAGAATCCCATAATTAGGGGAGCACGATCTCCGCTTCGGCAAGACGTGTTAAGAAACCGCCTCGCGTTATGTGTGGAGCTGGTTAAAAGAAACGATTCAAATAATCACCAGGCCATGACATAATGTCGTGTTCCCAAAACAAGCCAGCAAATTAGATCTGCGAAAATATTATTCTCTCTACGGTGGAATGTGGAACTTATTTTGCAGGGTCGGACACTATCTCGTATTCAAATTCTTCTGTGATGTATTCGGAGAAGGAACCCACCTTGAAATGCCGAAGACAACTGCGCGCCGGACTCATCGTCATTGAAGCCTGGTTCAGGGGCTACTGAGGGAGTCCTATATTAGGGGGTCTCCGGACAGCCGGACTATCTCCATTGGCCGGACTGTTAGACTATGAAGATACAAGATTGAAGACTTCGTCTCGTGTCCGGATGGGACTCTACTTGGCGTGGAGGGCAAGCTAGGCAATACGTATATGGATATCTCCTCCTTTGTAACCGACCTTGTGTAACCCTAACCCTCTCCAATGTCTATATAAACCGAAGGGTTTTAGTCCGTATGACAACAACCATAACATACAATCATACCATAGGCTAGCTTCTAGGGTTTAGCCTCTCTGATCTCATGGTAGATCTACTCTTGTACTACCCATATCATCAATATTAATCAAGCAAGACATAGGGTTTTACCTCCATCAAGAGGGCCCGAACCTGGGTAAAACTTCGTGTCTCTTGCCTCCTGTTACCATTCGGCCTAGACGCATAGTTCGGGACCCCCTACCCGAGATCTGCCAATTTTTACACCGACAGTACCCAAGCACCGGTCCACCCACATATCAAATTTTCAAAGTACCGAACGTGAATCATATGAACGTGATGAAAACTAGCTTGACGATAATTCACATGTGTCCTCGGGAGCGCTTTCCTTTATATAAGAGTTTGTCCAGGCTTGTCCTTTGCTACAAAAAGGATTGGGCCATCTTTCTGCACTTTATTTACACTTGTTACTTGCTACTCGTTACAAATTACCTTATCACAAAACTATCTGTTACCGACAATTTTAGTGCTTGCAGAGAATACCTTACTAAAAATTGCTTATCATTTCCTTCTGCTCCTCGTTGGGTTCGACACTCTTACTTATCGAAAAGGCTACGATAGATCCCCTACACTTGTGGGTCATCAAGACTCTTTTCTGGCTCCGTTTCCGGGGAGTGAAGCGCCTTTGGTAGGTGGAATTTGGTAAGGAAAAGTTTATATAGTGTGCTGAAATTTACTGTCACTTGTTACTATGGAACATAATCCTTTGATGGGCTTGTTCGGGGTATCCTTCACCCCGACCAGTAGAGCAAAGAGTTGCTCCTCAACCTATTGAACCCACTGAAAATGTTTACTTTGAAATTTCTCCGGGTATGATAGAGAAACTGCTAGCTAATCCTTTCGCAGGAGATGGAACATTGCATTCTGATTTACACTTAATCTATGTGGATGAAGTTTGTGGATTATTTAAGCTTGCAGGTATGCCCGATTATGTTATCAAGAAGAAGGTCTTCCCTTTATCTTTGAAGGGAGAGGCACTGACATGGTATAGGCTATGTGATGATATGGGATCATGGGACTACAAGCGATTGATATTGGAATTTCATCAGAAGTTTTATCATATGCATCTTGTTCATCGTGATCGTAATTATATATATAATTTTTGGCCTCGCGAAGGAGAAAGCATCGCTCAAGCTTGGGGGAGGTTTAAGTCAATGTTATATTCATGCCGAAATCATGAGCTCTCAAGAGAAATAATTATTCAAAAAATTTATGCTCGGCTTTCTCTCAGTAATCGTTCCATGCTCGATACTTCTTGTACTGGATCTTTTATGATGAAGACTATTGAATTCAAATGGGATTTATTGGAAAGAATTAAACGCAACTATGAAGATTGGGACCTCGACGAAGGTAAGAAGTCAGGTATAACACCTAAGTTTGATTGTGTGAAATCTTTTATGGATACCGATGCTTTCCGTGAATTTAGCACTAAATATGGACTTGACTCTGAGATAGTATAGCTTCTTTCCGTGAATCCTTTGCTACTCATGTTGATCTCCCTAAGGAGAAGTGGTTTAAATATAATCCTCCCACGGAGGTAAAAGTAGTTGCTCCTATTAAAGTTGAAGAAAAGACTATCACTTATGATGATCCGGTTGTTCCTGCTGCTTATATTGAGAGGCCACCTTTCCCTATTAGAATAAAGGATCATGCTAAAGCTTCAACTGTGGTTAACAAAAGTAATATTAAGACACCTAAACCCCCTGAGCAAATTAAAGTTGAACCTAGTATTGCTATGGTTAAAGATCTCTTGGCCGATAATATTGATGGGCATGTTATTTACTTCTGCAATGAAGTTGCTAGAATTGCTAGACCTGATGCTAAAAATAAACATAGACCTGTTGTAGGCATGCCTGTTATTTCAGTTAAAATAGGAGATCATTGCTATCATGGCTTATGTGATATGGGTGCTAGTGCAAGTGCAAGTGCAATACCTCATTCCTTATACCAAGAAATTATGCATGATATTACACCTGCTGAGATAGAAGAGATTGAATTTACAATTAAGCTTGCCAATAGAGATACTATTTCACCAGTTGGGATTGTTAGAGATGTTGAAGTCTTGTGTGGGAAAGTTAAATACCCTACTGATTTTCTTGTTCTCGGTTCCCCACAAGATGACTTGTGTCCCATTATATTTGGTAGACCCTTCTTGAATACTGTTAATGCTAAGATAGACTACAATAAGGATATTGTTTCTATTGGTTTGGGGGATATGTCTCATGAGTTTAATTTTGCTAAATTTCATAGACAACCCCATGATAAAGAGTTGCCTAGTAAAGATGAAATTGTTGGTCTTGCTTCTATTGCCGTGCCTCCTACTGATCCTTTAGAACAATATTTGCTAGACCATGAAAATGATATGTTTATAATGAAAGAAGGGAAATATATCAAGTACTCTTTAAACAGGGACCTATTCTGAAACACAACTTGCCTGTTGAAACCCTAGGGGATCCTCCTCCACCCAAGGGTGATCCCGTGTTTGAGCTTAAACCATTGCCTGATACTCTTAAATATGCTTATCTTGATAAAAAGAAGATATATCCTATTATTATTAGTGCTAACCTTTCAGAGCATGAAGAAGAGAAATTATTGAAAACTCTGAAGAAGCACCGTGCTGCTATTGGATATACTCTTGATGATCTTCAGGGCATTAGTCCCACTCTATGTCAACACATAATAAATTTGGAGAAAGATGCCAAACCAGTTATTGATCACCAATGACGGCTAAATCCTAAGATGAAAGAAGTAGTAAGAAAGGAAATATTAAAGCTCCTTGAAGCAGGTATAATTTATCCCATTGCTGATAGTCAGTGGGTAAGCCCTGTCCATTGTGTCCCTAAGAAGGGAGGTATTACTGTTGTTCCTAATGATAAAGATGAATTGATTCCGCAAAGAATTATTACAGGCTATAGGATGGTGATTGATTTCCACAAATTAAATAAATCTACTAAAAAGATCATTACCCTTTGCCTTTCATTGATCAAATGCTAGAAAGACTATCCAAACATACACATTTTTGCTTTCTAGATGGTTACTCTGGTTTCTCTCAAATACCTGTGTTAGCTGATGATCAAGAAAATACTACTTTTACTTGCCCTTTCGGTGCCTTTGCTTATAGACGTATGCCTTTTGGTTTATGTAATGCACCTGCTACCTTTCAAAGATGCATGATGGCTATATTCTCTAAGTTCCGTGAAAAGATTTGTGAAGTTTTCATGGATGATTTCTCTGTTTATGGATCCTCTTTTGATGATTGCTTGAGCAACCTTGATCGAGTTTTGCAGAGATGTGAAGAAACTAACCTTGTCTTGAATCGGGAGAAGTGCCACTTTATGGTTAATGAAGGTATTGTCTTGGGGCATAAAATTTCTGAAAGAGGTATTGAAGTTGACAAATCTAAAGTTGATGCTATTGAAAAGATGTCGTGTCCCGAGGACATCAAAGGTATAAGAAGTTTCCTTGGTCATGCTGGTTTTTATAGGAGGTTCATTAAGGACTTCTCAAAAATTTCCCGGCCTCTGACTAACCTATTACAAAAAGATATTCCTTTTGTCTTTGATGATGATTGTGTAGAAGCATTTGAAATACTTAAGAAAGCCTTGATTTCTACTCCTATTGTTTAGACACCTGATTGGAATTTACCCTTTGAAATCATGTGTGATGCTAGTGACTATGTTGTAGGTGCTGTTCTAGGATAAAGAGTTGATAAAAAATTAAATTTTATTCAATATGCTAGCAAAACTCTAGACAATGCCCAGAGAAATCATGCTACTAATGAAAAAGAATTTTTAGTAGTTGTATTTGCTTGTGATAAGTTCAGACCTTCTATTGTTGATTCTAAAGTAACTATTCACACTAATCATGCTGCTATTAAATATCTTATGGAAAAGAAAGATGCCAAACCTAGACTTATTAGATGGGTTCTCCTGCTACAAGAATTTGATTTGCATATTATTGATAGAAAGGGAGTTGAGAACCCCATTGTAGACAACTTGTCTAGGTTAGAGAATGTTCTTGATGACCCACTACCTATTGATGATAGCTTTCCTGATGAACAATTAGCTGTCATAAATGCTTCTCGCACTGCTCCATGGTATGCTGATTATGCTAATTACATTGTTGCTAAATTTATACCACCTAGTTTCACATACCAGCAAAAGAAAAAGTTCTTCTATGATTTAAGACATTACTTTTCGGATGACCCACACCTTTATAAAGAAGGAGTAGATGGTGTTATTAGACGTTGTATACCTGAGCATGAACATGAACAGATCCTATGCAAGTGTCACTCGGAAGCTTATGGAGGACACCATGCTGGATATAGAACTGCACATAAGGCATTGCAATCCAGTTTTTATTGGCCTACTCTCTTCAAGGATGCCCGTAAGTTTGTCTTGTCTTGTGATGAATGTTAAAGAATTGGTAATATTAGTAGACGTCAAGAAATGCCTATGAATTATTCACTCGTTATTGAACCATTTGATGTTTGGGGCTTCGATTATATGGGACCATTTCCTTCCTCTAATGGGTATACACATATTTTAGTTGTTGTTGATTACGTTACTAAGTGGGTAGAAGCTATTCCAACTAGTAGTGCTGATCATAACACCTCTATTAAGATGCTTAAAGAAGTTATTTTTCTGAGGTTTGGAGTCCCTAGATACTTAATGACTGATGGTGGTTCACATTTTATTCATGGTGCCTTTCGTAAAATGCTTGCTAAGTATGATGTTAATCATAGAATTGCATCTCCATATCATCCACATTCTAGTGGTCAAGTAGAACTTAGTAATAGAGAGCTTAAATTAATTTTGCAAAAGACTGTTAATAGATCTAGAAAGAATTTGTCCAAGAAACTTGATGATGCACTATGGGCTTACAGAACTGCATATAAAAATCCTATGGGTATGCTCCATATAAAATGGTTTATGGTAAAGCATGTCACTTACCTCTTGAATTAGAACATAAGGCATATTGGGCTATTAAAGAGCTCAACTATGACTTCAAAATGCTGGTGAGATGAGGCTTTTTGACATTAGCTCACTTGATGAATGGAGAACCCAGGCTTATGAAAATGACAAGCTGTTTAAAGAAAAAGTTAAAAGATGGCATGATAAAAGGATACAAAAACGTGAGTTCAATGTAGGTGATTATGTATTGTTATACAACTCTCATTTAAGATTTTTTGCAGGCAAACTTCTCTCTAAATGGGAAGGTCCTTACGTTATCGAGGATGTCTATCATTCCGGTGCCATAAAAATCAACAACTTCGAAGGCACAAATCCGAAGGTGGTGAACGGTCAAAGAATCAAACATTATATCTCAGGTAATCCCATAAATGTTGAAACTAATATTATTGAAACTATAACCCCAGAGGAATACATAAGGGACACTTTTCAGAACGTTTCAAACTCCGAAAAGGAATAGGTGCGTGGTACGGTAAGTAAACCGACTCCAAAACAGTTCTAATGGCAATTTTTCTCTGTTCTTGGAATATTTAAGAAAATAGGAAAATAAGAAACAGATAGAAAAGGACACGAGGCTTCCACGAGGGTGGAGGGCGCACCCTACCCCCCTGGGTGCGCCCCCTGCCTCGTGGGCACCTCGTGTGCTCTCCGGACTCCGTTTTCTTGCATGATACTTCTTTTGGTCGGTAAAAATTCACTATATAATCTCCCGAAGGTTTTGACCACGTATCACGCAAATATCTCTTGTCTTTGTTTTGAGCTGTTTTTCTGACAGATCTAGGTCACCATGTCGTCTTCAAGTGCCCCCAAGGACAAGTTCTTCGAGAAGGTCGTCAACCCCTACCTCGCGGAGGTGCTGCAACACCCTCAAACCATTGAGATGCATGAGGGGTTGTTGCACATCCGCGATGTTGAGGGACTAAGGAGGACCGGAAGCATGGAGACAAGGCTCGAGGCAATGGAGCAACAAGTTTTCAAGTGTCAGGAGATGGTGGAGCGTGGACTCGACTCCAATCACATAATGATCACGGAGTTCACCAACAACCACAAGCTGGACGCCAAGGACATTGGGAAGGCCATCTTCAAGCTTCATGAGAAAATCGAGCACCTCCAAGCCCAGATCTATGACCTGCAAAATCAAAACTGTGAGTATGAATATAGATTCAAGAGGATGAGTTTGGCTGCAGATTTAAGGATCCCGGAGACTCGATCATCCTTCTATGATGGCGAGCCTATGCCTTGGAAGAGGGATGACAAGCCTACATCATCAACAACTCCATCTCCTTCACTAGCAAAAGAGACATAATCACATGGGTATGGGCACTCCCCTTGGCAATTGCCAAGCTTGGGGGAGTGCCCTGGTATCGTATCACCATCACTTTTATCTATACCATTTTTCTTAGTTCGATCCTTTTTGATAATGTCTTGATCTAGTAGAATAGACTTTTAGTATGATCTAGTTGTGAGTTTTTCTTTATGATCTTCCTATGTAATCAAGTCCGTGAGCTATATATAATAAAGAGCAGTGTTGAGTCAAGGGCTTGATTATTTTGCTATGATCTTGTGGGAATAAAATAAAAGAGAAGAAATAAAAAGAAATAAAGATATCATATGGATCTTATGGAGAGTAATGAGCTCACATATAGAGAGTATGATGAATAAAAGTTGTTGAGAGTTGACAAACATAGTTTTGGTCATCGTTGCAATTAATAGGAAGTAATAAAGAAATAGAGGTTTTCACATATAAATATACTATCTTGGATATCTTTTATAATTGTGAGCACTCATTAAAATATGACATGCTAAAGAGTTGATGTTGGACAAGGAAGACAACGTAATGGGTTATGTTTTCTTACATTTGAGATAAATTATATTGTCATGGATCATCCAACATGTTGAGCTTGCCTTTCCCTCTCTTGCTAGCCAAATTCTTTGCACCAAGTAGAGATACTACTTGTGCTTCCAAATATCCCTTAACCCAGTTTTGCCGTGAGAGTCCACCATATCTACCTATGGATTGAGTAAGATCCATCAAGTAAGTTGTCATCGGTGCATGCAATAAAAATTGCCCTCTAAATATGTATTACTTATTAGTGTGGAGAAAATAAGATTTATACGATCTTGTGATATGGAAGAAATAAAAGCGACGGACTACATAATAAAGGTCCATATCACAAGTTGCAATATAAAGTGACATTCTTTTGCATTAAGATTTCGTGCATCCAACCATAAAAGCGCATGACAACCTCTGCTTCCCTCTGCGAAGGGCCTATCTTTTATTCTTGTCTTATACTTCATGCAAAGATTCATGGTGATATTCACCTTTCCTTTTTACATTTTATCCTTTGGCAAGCACAATGTGTTGGAAAGATCCTGATATATATAGCTAATTGGATGTGAGTTTTCATGAACTATTATTGTTGACATTACCATTGAGGTAAAAAGTTGGGAGGCAAAACTATAAGCCCCTATCTTTCTATGTGTCCGATTAAAACTTCATAACCATAAATATTGTGTGAGGGTTAGAAATTATGAAAGACCTAAAGATGGTTGAGTATGTGGACTTGCTGAAAAGCTCTTATATTGACTCTTTCCTATGTTATGATAAATTGCAATTGCCTCGATGACTGAGATTAGAGTTTGTTGGTTCTCAATGAAGTTTATGATTCATACTTGAAATTGTGATTGAATTGTTACTCTAGCATAAGAGATCATATGACAATATATATATATATATTGATGTTCTAAGAATGATCATGATGCCCTCATGTCTGTATTTTATTTTTATCAACACCTCTATCTCCAAACATGTGGACATATTTTTCGATTTTGGCTTTCGCTTGAGGACAAGTGAGGTCTAAGCTTGGGGGAGTTGATACGTCCATTTTGCATCATGCTTTTATATCGATATTTATTGCATTATGGGCTGTTATTACACATTATGTCACAATACTTATGCCTATTCTATCTTATTTTATAAGGTTTTCATGAAGAGGGGGAATGCCGGTAGCTGAATTCTGGGCTGGAAAAGGAGCAAATATTAGAGGCCTATTCTGCACATCTCCAAAAGTCCTGAAACTTCACAGGAGCACGTTTCAGAATATATAAAAAATGTTGGGCGAAAGAAGTACCAGAGGGGGGCCACCCACCGTCCACAAGGGTGGGGGGCGCACCCTACCCCCCTGGGTGCACCCCCTGCCTCGCGGGCCTCCTGGTGGCCCTCTGTCGAGATGTGGGGTTCCGAAAAACCCTTAAGGTTCGAACACTAGGGTGCGCGCGAAGTCTTTCCCTCCAACCGATCTACGCTCTAGCTCGCTAAGATCTTGTGGACGAACTCGACAAACTCCCAACACAGAAGGACACAGGGTTTATACAGGTTCGGGCCACCATCGTGGTGTAATACCCTACTCCAGTGTGGTGGTGGTGGATTGCCTCTTGGGCTGATGATGAACCATACAAGGGAAGAATGGCCTCCTGAGGTTGAGACGTTCTTGAGCTCGGTGAGCTTGTGTGTGGGGGGGTGGTCTCCCTCTTTATTCTGTGGTGGCTAGTCCTATTTATAGAGGCCCTGGTCCTCTTCCCAAATATCCAGTGGGAAGGGAGCCAACAATGGCGGGCTAATTTAAAGGGGGATAGCTAGTACAAGCTATCCTGACAAAAGTAGTCTTCGCCTGCACAAAGTTATGGCGGTGACGCTATTCTGGGCTCCACGATGACCTCCGTCTTGCAGTACATGGTATTGGTCTTGTTGCACCGAAATGGCAACCTTTGCCTGAGGCCTCGGTACTCCGTGGCTGCGCTTGCCCCCGTTGCACCAAAGAGGAAACAAGGACGTTGTGCGCGCTGGCGCCCGCCTGGTGTCGATCGTCACGGCTCACGTCATGAGAGCCTCGTGAGGTTCGCGTCGCCTTGATATCTCTGCTCCTCGTGAGCCTGCCTAGCTAGCCCACCCCAGAGGAGGTCTTGCGTCGTCCACCTCGCGAGGCTTGGCCCCTCGCGAGGGGCTTGGGCACTTTGTCGGTGAAGATGGGTCGTACGGCCTGCTGGCTTAGCCACGCCGCGGGCCATAGGCAGGCAAGTCTGGGGACCCCTGTTCCTAGAACGCCGACAGTAGCCCCCGGGCCCAAGATGCGATCGGGCTTGGCTTTGCGGCGAAGCCAAGGGTCAAGTTCAGAGAACCGTGGGCCCTAAAAGCCTGCGGCCTCGATTGACGCGTGGCTGTTGATTGGACGTGGGCATCTCCACTTCCCCACGTTGTTTCGGCAACTGCTTGACCTGACAAAAGGCTGGTGCGGGTGGCACTTGCCTTCATTGCTTCTTCCTCGCCTCGCTCCAAATCCCCTTTCTTGCTCTTCGCCGCCGCTACCTACAGATCTGCTCCAGCCTCGCTCTGCATCTGCCGCCCATAGCGCCGCGCAAGGTCAAGACTTCCTCGTCCCCGGCTTGGTACGAGCCCGCTCTTGAGGCGCCCACTGTCACGGAGAAGAGCCTTGCCTCCGTGCGCCTGCTGACGGCGAGAGAAAGCAACGAGTGGGGGAAGACGGAGCTCCGGCTCGCCTCCGACGAGCCGGAGCCTGAGGGGATCACCTTCTTCCCCTTCTTTTCGAGCAGTGTTGTCGTCGGGTTGGTTCCTCTCTTCTCTGATTTCTTCTATGAAGTCCTCGATCACTATGGGCTGCAGGCGTTGCATCTCCACCCCAACTCTGTCCTCCTCCTGTCCATCTTTGCCTACTACTGTGAGGCGTACCTGGGCGTGATGCCTTTCGTGGCGCTCCTGCGCCACTTCTTCTTCCTTCGTGTCAGCGAGGGTCACATTTCTGGATGCTCCAACTTCATTGCGTCCGGCAAGGCCAACTCGATCTCAAGCACCGGGAAGAGGGCCGATAATATTCTATCCAAGTCGGTCATGGTGGACGCCAAGCTCGCCCATCCGCGCCTGGCATTGCCGACGGAGGTGCCTCGGCAAGGCAAGGAGTGGCCCAGGGTGGAGCTTGTCGACGAGCGGGCATCGTCAGTGTTGGAGCAGATGATGACTGACCTGAAGGCGGGCAATGCGAGGGCGGACAAAATAACGGGAGCGATGCTCCTGAGGGAGTTCTTGACGCTGCGGGTCGCCCCACTCCAGGCGCACGCGCGCCCCTTCTGGCAGCTTGAAGGAGGGGAAAACAAGGCCCGCCTGAGGCCGGGGGACCGGCCTGACGACGAACTGGACACCGTCCTGTGCCTCATAGTTGGAGACAACCAGGAGTACCTACCTAGCGCCTTCATTCCCCTGTTCCAACGCAGGGACCGGGAGGAATTCGTCGCCTCCAGTCTGACTTTTTATGCGTGCGGGCTGGTGCCACCGGTGCTATCGGGAGCTCCTTCGGCGCAGAAGCCGGTGGAGGTGTCTTCTGGCGAGTCCCGCGGAGAGGGGGAGGAGGAGGAGGAGGACTTTGAGGAGACCCCGGAAGAGGTGGAGGAGACTTCCCCTCCGAGCAAGGCCAAGATTCTCCGCGCCCTTCCTGATGATGCCGAGGCCGACACCTACCAAGGAGGGAAGGAGCAACCCCTCGTCCCGACGAAGGGTAGGTCGTCGCTGGTGGACCGTGGTACCGCCTCCACCCCAACACCTCCTGGGGCTGGATCCAGTTCCACCTCTGCACCGCATGGCGCCACCGGAGCCCGAGCGCCTGCTCCTCAGGTCCCGATGCTGTCGGGCCTCAAGCTTCGCAAGCAAAAGGTGGAGTACCTTTCGGTGGACCGGTAGGTGTTTCGAACTTCGCTTGGTCCATGCGGGTGCTTGTTTTTTTCTGACGCTCGCCTTTGGTTGATCAGGCCGACATCTTCGGTGAAGAAGAGGAAGGAGGGTAAGGCAGTTGTGCCTCCCTCCACAGAGCAAGGAGGCAACATCTCTCGTGCCTCCCCAGCTCGGTCGTCTTCACGGGGCCAAGAGGAGCTCTGCTGCATGGAGTCAGCCCCCATGGCCCCGCTGGCTCCGGAGGTGCCGGTACTTGGCGCGGCTGATGAGGTCCCAGCTGCTCCGGAACCCGCGGTCTCCCAAGCCCTGGTGATGATGTCGCTTCCTCCTACTGTTGCGCCTCCACTCCTTGGTTCTTCCGCTCCTGCTGCCGTCTTGGAGCGTGCCCTTTCAGAGATGACCCAACTGCAGGCGGATCTCCTGAGCGCTGACCCACGCCTGGTGGCCGGGCGTCTGCGGTTGGCCTCCGGCTGGCTTCATTCTGACCTGGCAGTACGCGCGGTGTTGTGCCAGGCTGTTGCGGCTTCCGAGAGAGAGAAGCAAGGAGCCATCGGTGCTGCAGCCGATCGGGAGGCGGTGCTGAAAGAAGCCAAGGCCGCCCGTGACCACTACCAAGCGCTGGAGGGCGAGTTGCAGAGCTTGCGTGATAAGCACGCCGAAGAGGCGCGCCGCCGCGAAGCAGAGGAGAAGGAGATGAAGGCCCGGGAGGAAGTCGTCAAGAACCGTGATGCTGAGCTGGCAGAGCTGGGGAAGAGGCGGGTTGCCGAGCGCAACCTGTTGGAGGAGCTGGAACAGAAGATGGGGGCAAAGGAGGCCGATCTCAACGCCAAGGCGCGAGTCCTGGCCGAAGACCGTGTGGCCTTTGCCGATCTCGAGAAGAGATCTCGAAAGGCGCTGAGGACGCTCTACGAGCATGGCCTGGAGAAGCCGCTGGATACTGACGAGGACAACCCCGCCCAGCTGCTTCCTCTCATGGTGAAGGCGCTTGAGGAGGTCGTTGAGGGCCTCGGTCCCATGGCGGAGGCGGCAGCTCACGTTCTGTCTTCAACCGCACTTACCCGCGTCCTCAGCCATCTGCACCTCTGCGACCCCAATGCCCAGCTTGACGAGCTGCTGGAGCCTGTGGCTGAAGATCTCTACGAAACCGGCGTCGCAGCCGTTCAAGGTCAAGTGGAGGCTTTGCTAGGGAAGTTCCGCGGCTTTGTCTCCGGTCCTCTGTGTGGTGATGCTGCGGATCCTGCGGCTGGTGGCCAAGGTGAGGACATCATCGCCCACAGGGGAGCTCCTTCCGTAGGCGACGGCGACATCCAGGGGTGACCTGCGGCTATTCTCCTTGTTTCATTCCTGCGACATACATCAGGCCTCGTGGAGGCGTTTAGACTTTTCATTTGGTATTGTGAGAACAGTATGCTTGTAATATTTGCTTTGAGATTCTGCGTTTTCCTTCCTTATTTGCCTTGTTCTGCATCGACAGAGCCCGGCCCCGCGCATTCCTCAACCGCTGTTGGGCCGACCGGAGACCAGGACGATCCAAGGAATGAGGGGCTACGTGACCAGTTAGGCTCCTGAGTTGCGATGCTCAGGAGTCCCCCTTGACGTGCGAATAGCATATAGGGAGAGTTCGTGAGGATAGATTAATGTTGTACGTCGGCAGAGCCCGGCCCCGCGCATGCCTCAACCGCCGTTGGACCAACCGGAGACCAGGACGGACCAAGGAGTGAGGGGCTACGTGACCAATTAGGCTCCTGAGTCGCGATGCTCAGGAGTGCCCCTTGATGTTCAAACAATTTCCATACCTTCCCTCGCCGAGGCCTCGGGAGGGGCACGCGACGCCAAGGTCCGGGGGACCTGGTTGGGTGGCGTGCGCTTGGGCGTGACCCAAGCGTAGCCCCCGTGCCCAGCCCCCTCGCGCGACTGTCCCGAGGGGAGGCGTCGTGGTGAGGCTGGTCGCTGAGCTCTGGGCTCCCTGAGGTTGGTATGACCGTGGGGTCGCCCTTAGTTGTTTATCACCAGCGCGGAGCATAGTGCTTCCGCTTGTGCGCGGGCATAGCCGCTCCTCGGCAGTGTCGACAGCAACTGTGGAGCATGGAGCTTCCACTTGGGCGTGGGATGGGGGGCCCCTCCGAGAGGAGCCCCAGGGCGTGTACAGCCCCGCCCTGACATGTGGCTTGCACAGAAGGGCTGCGAGGTGTATCTGGGCACTCGTGAGCCAGCGCGGGACTCACAAGGCCCTACCTCAAGGCGGGTTGCGCCTGGTCTTGAGTCTTGGTGACTGTATGTCCCTGCAAGGCGGTTAGATGCAAGCACTCTACGTCCTCAGGTCCTGGCCCTCGAGCGAGCTCAGCCGCCGCTGGTATGCCAGGTCGCAATGCCGTGGTCAAGGCCAGGGGGTGAGGGCTGGAGAGCCAGTAAGAGCTCCTGAGTCGCGATGCTCAGGAGCCCCCCTTTTAATGTGCAAGCAAATTGCATGGGGCGAACGGACCTATGGCAGGCCGTGATCAAACATGTGATAGCAGTTGGCAGGTTAAGCATGAAGAGCAGATTGTCTGGGATAAATGCAGGAAGGTACATGCCACTGGGTTTGGCCCGAGCGGCGTGGGGATGATGCAGCCCAAGGGGCGCCCCAACGAGGTAAGCTTAGAAACATAGGCAGAAAGGATACATGCCACAGGGACGGACCCACGTGGCCGGGAATAGTGCAGCTCGAGGGGCGCTCCCAGCTTAAATGAACTTGGAAGATGTCACCTGGGTCTGTAGACGAAGTAGAGCTGGTGCAGCTAAAGCCACGCATTGAAGGAATGACTCCTCATGAGCCACCGGGACCCTGAGCCTCGGGAGGCTCTGGGGGCTCAGGAGGTTCCCTGAAGGCCGTCGCCATCTCCTCCAGAACGGCATGGAACCTGGCCTCCTGAGCCGCCAGGACTTGCCGCACACTGCACTGATGGGCCGACGCCACGCTCGGCAAGCCGAAGGGCATGCGAACGAAGCTGTGTGGTGGACCCTCACAGCAGCCAGCGCGTGATGGCCAGAAGCGTTCCTGAGATGCAGCCCTGTTGAGCCCTGGGATGTCGATGCAGGCGCGCAGCTCAATACCCTCGCCTGGGTGGTGAGCCACACTGTGAGCGGCTGTCGCCACGCATGGCTCTTGCGTCTTGTATCTCTTGGGTGGTCTTGGTGATTAACTCCTGGTTGGTGGGCATTCCTTGCCCCATTCTCTCCTGAGGAACACGTGCCGTGAAGCACGCTTCCAAGTGGTGCCCAAGCGCCTCCCTCGTGAGATTGGCAAGGTCTGAGGCCCTCCAGAAGAGAGCCCCTGAGCCTTGCCTGAGGAGGGCGCCGGGCGCGCTTTCCTATGCGGTGGAGGGAGGCGCCACATGAGCGGCGCACCGATCCTGACGAGGCTCCTGATGCGACGCCATCTTCTTGGGGTCCTACACGGCGCGGTAGCTTCTTCTTGGGGATGGTCTCCAGAGGGCCTTCACTTCTGTTGTCAGGATTGTCGATTGTCGTGGCTTGGAAGGCGCGCTCAAGGGAGCACACCGCATCCCTTTTTTCACATGGGACCATGATGATCCCCCCGCTTCCTGGCATCTTGAGAACGTTGTAGTCATGGTGAGTGACTGCCATGAACTTGGCCAGGGCTAGATACCAGAGGATGGCATTGTACGGTAGGCGGATGTGCGCGACGTCGAAGTCGATGAGCTCAGTGCGGTAATTCTTGCGCTCCCCGAAGGTTACAGGCAGGCGGACTTGCCCTATTGGTGTGGTGGAACCGTTAGTCACTCCTGAGAAAGGCTTGGTTGGATGGAGCTGCTCATAGGGCACTTGGAGGTTTTCGAACGTGTCGGCGGATAGGACGTTGAGCCCTGCGCCGCCGTTGATGAGAGTCTTGGTGACTTGCACATTGCTGATGACTGGGGAGCATAGCATAGGGAGCGTGCCAGCGGTGGCTGCGCACTTGAGCTGGTCGGCCGAGCTGAAGGTGATGGCGCATTGGGACCACCAGAGCGGGCGCATGGCCTCGAGTTTGGGGAGCGCCGCGTTCACCTCACAAGCGAACTGTTTGAAGATGCGCTGAGAGGCCGAGGCCTGAGCGCCACCCAAGATGCAAGCGACCGCACGAGGCTCCTAGAAGCCCCCAGCCCCCTCGTCCTGGTGGTGGTCATCGTTCCTCCTTGGCGGCGGCAACGGGGGAAGACCAGCGTTGCCCTGGGGGCGATCCTCATGAGGCGGGTCCCTCAAGGCGCCCTCGCAAGGTTGGTCCTGCCAGCGGTCCTCACGAGGCCGGTCACGCCACTCCTGGCGCGGGCCACGGTCATCCCGGCGTCCGCCTCCCCGTCCTCCTCTGTGGCCGTAGCCCTGGTCGTTGCGCTCGAGGCGTCGGCCGAAGCGTCCTTCCCGAATGGCTCTGAGCTCTTGACAGTCGCTGGTGTTGTGGGTGTTCAGGTTGTGGAAGGTGTGGAATGGGCGGCTGTTCTTGGATGACTCGGGCTGATCTCTGCCTCGCTTGGTGTCGGGCTCTGCTGCAAGCACTACTGCCTCTTTGCGCTTTACGTCCTTGGACTTGGCCTTCTTTTCCTCCACTCCTGCAGCTGGCAGCTCAAGGAGAGAGAGGCGCCCCTCCTCAGCTCTTGCGCACCTGGTCGCCAGGTTGAACAGCTCCTGAGATGTGCAAAGCTCCTCATGGATAGCCAGCTCTTCCTTCATCTTGACATCGCGGACGCCGTCGGAAAACATGGAGATGATGGCCTCGTCTGTGACCTTGGGGATCTTGAGGCGGGTGCTGTTGAAGCGCTGGATGTACTTCTGGAGGGTCTCTCCTGGCTGTTGCTTGATGCGGCGTAGGTCGCCCGCGACTGGTGGGCGGTCATGAGTGCCCTGGAAGTTGGCGACGAAACAGTCGCGCATCTCGTCCCAGGAGGAGATCGAGCCGTGTTGTAGGTTCAGGAGCCAGAAGCGGGCCCCATCCATGAGTGCCATGGTAAACCAGTTCGCCATGACTTTTTCGTCGCCGTTGGCCGCTTCGATGCTCAACCCATAGAGCTGCTGGAACTCCACGGGGTCGGTGGTGCCGTCGTACCGAGGAGGCAGATCTGGCTTGAAGTTGCCTGGCCAGGCAATGCTACGCAGCTCAGGGGTGAAGGCACGGCAGCCTACCGTCGTTGGCGGGGCCCGCTTCAGGGGCGGAGCTTGGCCTTGGCGAGGTCCGTGATGTGCTACTGCAGGCGGTGCGCAATCTTGACGAGGTGGCGCGGGGAGCGCTGGTGTAGCTTCTCTCTTCATGCGCGGGCGCCGGGCGTGGCGGATCACGCCGCGGAGGCGCACGCCTTGGCGCCAAGGCACCATCTTGGGGTCGAGGCGGTGGAGGCACGCCACGAGCCCCGTTGCCCGCGGCCTGTTGAGGGGGAAGCAGAGAGTGGGACGGCGCCAGAGAGCCCCCCACGGCACGGACGAGCTCGGCAACGCGGTCGAGCCACTCCTCATAGACGTCGTCGACGGGGCGGTAACGCAGGAGCTCGTTCGTCGTGATGAGCGCGGCCCGTGCCTCCATAGGAGCGCGGTGCGCGTGAGACGAAGAGCCAGCAGGGGTGAGTGATGGAGTAGCGGCGCGGCTGTCCTACCGCACCGAAGGATGTTGCGAGGACGCCTGCTGCTCGTTTCCCATCGGGCCGGTGGCAGCGTTGGCAGCGGGGGACGGAGAACGACGAGGCGGCCCGCCAACGGGAGCCGTCTGAGCGATGCGGGCAGCGAGGGCGGCCCGACGCTCAGCTCAAGCGCGGCGAGCTTCCGACATGGAGACGACGGAGCGACGAACTGATGGAAGGGAAGCTATGGTGCACCCCTACCTGGTGCGCCAAATCTCGGGATGTGGGGTTCCGGCAAACCCTTAAGGTTCGAACACTAGGGTGCGCGCGAAGTCTTTCCCTCCAACCGATCTACGCTCTAGCTCGCTAAGATCTTGCGGACGAACTCGACAAACTCACAACACAGAAGGACACGGGGTTTATACTAGTTTGGGCCACCGTCGTGGTGTAATACCCTACTCCAGTGTGGTGGTGGTGGATTGCCTCTTGGGCTGCTGATGAACCATACAAGGGAAGAACGGCCTCCTGAGGTTGAGACGTTCTTGAGCTCGGTGAGCTTGTGTGTGGGGGGTGGTCTCCCTCTTTCTTCTAAGGTGGTGGCTAGTCCTATTTATAGAGGCCCTGGTCCTCTTCCCAAATATCGAGTGGGAAGGGAGCCAACAATGGCGGGCTAATTTGAAGGGGGACAACTAGTACAAGCTATCCTGACAAAAGTAGTCTTTGCCTACACAAAGTTCTGGCGGTGACGCTATTCTGGGCTCCACGATGACCTCTGTCTTGCTGTCCATGGTCTTGGTCTTGTTGCACCAAAATGGAAACCTTTGCCTCAGGCCTCGGTACTCCGCGACTGCACTTGCCCCTTTGCACCAAAGAGGAAACAAGGATGCTATGCGCGCTGGCGCCCGCCTGGTGTCGATCGTCACGGCTCACGTCATGAGAGCCTCGTGAGGTTCGCCTCGCCTTGATATCTCCACTCCTCATGAGCCTGCCTAGCTAGGCCACTCCAGAGGAGGTCTTGCGTCGTCCGCCTCGTGAGGCTTGGCCCCTCGCGAGGGTCTTGGGCGCTTTGTTGGTGAAGATGGGCCGTACGGCCTGCTGGCTCAGCCGCGCCGCGGGCCGCAGGCAGACAAGTCTGGGGACCCCCATTCCCAGAACGCCGACACCCTCCGATGCCCATCTTTGGCTATATGGAGTCTTTCGTCAAGAAAAAAAGGATAAACAAGCTTTTGGGAAGAAACTCCGCCGCCACGAGGTGGAACCTTGGCGGAACCAATCTAGGGCTCCGGCAGAGCTATTCTACCGGGGAAACTTCCCTCCGGGATGGGGAAATCATCACCATTGTCATCACCAACGATCCTCTCATCGGGAGGGGGTAAATCTCCATCAACATCTTCATTGGCACCATCTCATCTCAAACCCTAGTTCATCTCTTGTATCCAATCTTTGTATCCAAACCTCAGATTGGTACTTGTGGGTTGCTAGTAGTGTTGATTACTCCTTGTAGTTGGTGCTAGTTGGTTTATTTGGCGGAAGATCATATGTTCAGATCCATTATGCATAGTAATACCCCTCTGATTATGAACATGAATATGCTTTTTGAGTAGTTACGTTTGTTCCTCAGGACATGGGATAAGTCTTGCTATAAGTAGTCATGTGAATTTGGTATTCGCTCGATATTTTGATGAGATGTATGTTGTCATCCCTCTAGTGGTGTCATGTGAACATCGACTACATGACACTTCACCATTGTTTGGGCCTAGAGGGAGGCATTGGGAAGTAATAAGTAGATGATGGGTTGCTAGAGTGATAGAAGCTTAAACCCTAGTTTATGAGTTGCTTAGTAAGGGGCTGATTTGGATCCATATGTTTCATGCTATGGTTAGGTTTACCTTAATACTTTTGTTGTAGTTGAAGATGCTTGCAATGGGGGTTAATCATAAGTGGGATGCTTGTCCAAGTAAGGATAGTACCCAAGCACTGGTCCACCCACATATCAAATTATCAAAGTACCGAACGCGAATCATATGAACGTGATGAAAACTAGCTTGACGATAATTCCCATGTGTCCTCGGGAGCGCTTTCCTTTACATAAGAGTTTGTCCAGGCTTGTCCTTTGCTACAAGAAGAATTGGGACATCTTTCTGCACTTTATTTACACTTGTTACTTGCTACTCGTTACAAATTACCTTATCACAGAACTATCTGTTACCGACATTTTCAGTGCTTGCAGAGAATACCTTACTGAAAACTGCTTATCATTTCCTTCTACTCCTCGTTGGGTTCGACACTCTTACTTATCGAAAAGGCTACGATAGATCCCCTACACCGGTGGGTCATCATGTATGTTAATGTCTGTCCACTCAATCCAGTCTGTATATTTTGAAGTATCCAGATCATCTTTTTTGTGAGGACGGTTTATCAATTATGGTTACACTCCAATATCTGTATGCATTGCAGGGTTTATCACACCCACCAGGAATTCCAGTCCCATGGATGTTCGGTCCATATGATTTGTCATGACCTTTGGACTGTCCTGCTTGTGGGAGTAGGCGGGGCCCCTGCATGCCACCCGTAGTTGGACGATCAATCTTCTATTTAGTACTTCAACATAGTGATTTCCTGGTAAGGATTCCCTCGTGTCACATCAAGTAAATATTATTGATTTACTGTCTAAATCTTATTGATTTAATGTCATGTTTTCTTTCTTTTCCTATAATTTTATGATGCAGGTTTTTCCATGTGACATTCATCATAGAATAAACCGTTTGGTTTGCTCTACGATGGATGTTTTTGCAGGTTTCACTTCTTATGTCGTGTCAGTAACGAAGGCACTGTCCATCACTTATATTACTAGAAAAAATTGGATCAGTCTGTTGTCCGAGTACAAGTTGAATCCCCATGATGAACTGCAGTTTGGTTTAACAAAAACGCCACAATTAGTCCTTCTCGTGTTTAAAAGAAATGAAGAAAAAACTGGATCATGGTCACGGAGCCTAGTCAAGTTAGAAAGCTGATCATAGCAGACCAAACACGATCGCCGCTGCCTCGCACATCGGTACCACCTTCAACAACGGATCGAGCACCCGCGGTTGCTCTAGCACTGATAGCGGCAGCAGCTCAGTCTAATCTAGCTGAGGATTGGGCACCGACCGCGTCAGCGGATCAGGCTGATCTACCGGAGGATCGGGCATCGACACCGGCACCTGCTCCGACACCGGCACCTGCTCTACAAGGAGCACCATCTCGGGCAGCAGCAGCGGCTTCGACACCTGCACCAACACTTGCACTTGCATCTACTCCGGCCCGTGTAGCGGCAACCGAACGAGCAGTTGCACCGGCAACAAACTGGGCTGCAGTTCGCACTTCATATACCAAAGTCCTTACAAAAACCGACATGTCCACCTTCTTGGTAAGCATTGGCCGCCCAAGTGCTTCATTCTTTTTTCTTTCCATATTGTTTTGCATGATTCACTGTGTTGATCTAACTGTTTGGGTATGTCTCCTTGTTTGCAAACAGAGAATTCCTAAAGCAACGAGGGAGTCGTTCAACAATCCGGGCGACAGCGGCCAAGTTTCTCTTACAATGCACAGCCTTGGTGTGAATGAACCTGCTCAATATACCGTAAGTACAAAGGATGGTCGCATGAGGATTGATGCTAAAGAATGGTCAAGGTTCAAATCTAAATCATATCTTGCGGTAGGGGATGATCTCAAAATCGAACTTTCTCGGCAAGGAGAGCCGGTCCAAATCAACTTTGAAATTCTTCAGTAGCAGCACGCAACTACCGAACTGATCTATCCTCCGAGAGATTTTGATGTAATAATCTGGCATGGTGAAAGAGGTGTCCTGTGTGTATAAGTAATACGTCAGTACTATTTATCACATGGTATATCGTTGATAGAACTACAACTCTCATTGCTGGTTAGGAACTGTCGTTCAATTTCATTCCAACAGCTGTCGTGCTTTATTCAATTTTGTGTATTCGCCTTGCGACAGCATCTAAAACCAGCGCCATACCGACCGCTTGCAATATGAAAAGCACTAAGGTAGAACACATGGGCCCCAAAACATGCAGGGTGGGCCTGCAGCCCAAAGTCCAGAACTGTGAGCCTGTCTGAGTATTATATTCTCAGCTGAACCCCCATAATGCCCATGCGTTGCACGTAACTCAAGATGCATTTGTATGAGTATTTTATCTTGTGAGAGAAAAGGATGAACGAGGGAAGGCCTTATTTGCAAATGTGGATAGGTGTGTGGGTACCTTTTTGCAAAATCACCATAGTTTCCTTCCTATTCGTTAGATATAAATCGAACGGCCTATATTACAGGATGGCAGGCACACCATCATCACCAACTCGTCTATACTGTGTTAAGAACAACTCTGTTTTTTATAATTATATATGTTATATATATATATATATATATATATATTCCCCTTGATTTTTCTTATGTATAAAGTTGTGATATAAAATATTTGTATATTTCTTTACAGAGGGAGTATCTCTCTGTCAAAAATATATTTATGTGTAACTAGTTACTCATGTCTTTCTACTTCCTTTCGCTGATATGTGGGGCATCCGGCAACGGGGTCCACGTGCCATATGCACAAATTAGAGTGCACAACTGCATGGTAGACACACCCCGGTCGTAGCGCTGCAGTAATGCCCAATGAGCTGTCAAATCACAACCTCCCCCTTTCCAACTTTAGCAGTAAGCTGGACGGACGAAGCGGGAATATTTCACTGGGCCTGAATCCCCTTCTCCCTCGTCTGCTTGTTCAGAGAAAACCCCCTCTTGGTGATTGCATAGGGTTTTCTCATGGAGAACCAGGTACGAATTCTTCATCCATCCCTGATAAATCCAAGTCCCTACCAGTACGATGGTCAACACTGACGTGAAGGAGGAAGTTATTTCTAGATTTGGATAGGGAATACATTGTGTTCTCATATTATTTTTCCTGCAGTGCATTATTTTTTCTGCCAGAACACATGTACTCAAGATGCTCGGCCTTGCCATAACTGAATACACCAGTTTAATGGTCACAGTGAAGACAAGCCATGGATATAAGTTCCGAGTTGGGTTTATGAACCAAGAAGATCGCTGCTTTTTTATGGCCGAACTTGGATAAACTTTCTCAAGTGTTATGGACTGAAAGTTGGCGCACGAATGTTGATGGAAATAGCAGAACCTGGTCTCATCTTCACTGCGATCTTCCACCCCGACGTTGTTCCAATTGTTCATCCATGTTAGTTTTGTATTTGGTTCTTGCTTGTTGCCTCGATTACTTCTTAATCCACCTATTCTGTCTAACTAATCACAATTTAACTTTAGAAGTAGCAACGAATCTCGCACGAAGATGCTACTTCTAACTAATATTTTCTTATAATTGGTGGCACGTGTAGGTTTTTTTAGAGTTAAGCAGGCTGCTCATTTGTTATTATGTAACAACTCGGCTGTTACTGATGGCACTGAAGTTGACTGGGATGACATCCACAAGTTCCTACACTTTATTGATCGTCTTGAGGTCCTCGTCGTTTCAATGGTGGAAGGCCACATGGGATATGTGTGCCACTGCTGCACTCATTGAACAGGTCTAACTGTGTCGAGAAACTTATGGTATAAGCTGTTTTCTGTTATATATGTTGTTCATAAACTATTGCTTATACACATTTTTACAGTTGTGATCTTCTTGAAATAGAAACTGCCCAGTTCTATTGTTCCTATACAGATGCCTGACCATGGTCGGGTCAGACTTGCGCTTGGTCACAACATGATGTTTATGTCGACCTACTCCATTCCCCTTAGAGGTGAAAAGATACTTATTCATGGGTGGTCTCAAATAATGAAGGCCCGTCCATCTTGGAGAATAGGACAGAAGATTATGTTCCTGCTTTTCCATGGATCTAAAGCGAATATCATGTTTATTGACCACATTGCGAGATGAAGCCGCTTTCAGAAGGTTGTGGATGCGCGGGGTGGTGCCTGGGCCTTGTCCTGGGGCTTGGCGGCCTCACCCTTGGTTAACTGTAGGCAAAGCAGCATTGTTCAAGGCGTGCTTTATACGGTTGAACCTGTATAAGTACTCATACTGCTTTCAGCTATGGTTGTTAAGTGCCCCTGCTAGTTTCAGTTAAGGTTGTTAAGTACTGTTGTTGCTTTTACAGTCTGTCATGTTTCTTCAGTCCTGTCTTCCTCCAGCCGCCAAAACAAACCAGCGTCGGCCGGGCCGCCTGCTTCCGCCTCCCACGGCTGGCTGCGCCTCAGCGCACGCATCGCCGCCCCACCGTCTCCTCAATCGTTAACGCTGACGTCTGAGGCCTCGTCGTCGTCCTCTGCGCGCTTTGGTGCGCTCGCCGCGGCGTCGCCCTCTCGCGTTGTCAAAATGGTCAACAAACAACAGGAATCAGCAGAAGTGCATGGAGAGGATGAAAGTAGGGGCCTACCATGTCAGCATATGGAAAAATAAAATGCTTCCTCCTAGTGTTTTCCTGACATCTGAGACCCACGACATTGTGAGCGTATGTAGTCAATAGACAAGAGAACTACACAAGATCGGTTGACACCTGGGACGTAGCTGCTCGAGCAGTATTTTTTTGTTATTGTTGAGACGGAGCAGGGTTTGAACTGGGTTGTGGCCCGTCTAGCCCAGGCTTATATTTTATGTTCACCATGTGACCAGCCCAGCTATTTTTTTCTTTGTGAAAATGAGCCCGGTTTATTTTTTCTGAAGAATACCCAATCCAGGCCTGCTTATTTTTCTACGCCCTGATGGGCTGCAACTCTTTCAAGACGCCTGCAAATCTTCAAAGTAATATGAAATGGGTTGTAGATATAAAAATAGATAACAAATTGGCAATTACTTTATAATTTCTGGATTTTTTTCACATTTTCAGATTCCTATTTCACTGGGCATTAACCTAATTTAAATATATCTTCAAAGTACTTTAAATCTGGTTCGACATTTTGGTATTAAAAATAGTTTGAAACCCAAAGAAATATGCGAAATTGGCCCTGGCCAACCAAAAAACGGACTGCAATAAATTGCATAAGAAGTCGCAATGAGCTATATATAAATTATTTTAAAAAAGAGGGAATGGTCTGACTTGTGGGACTATTAAGTTGATGTGTATGCAAGATTTTTTTAGTTATTATATACGTCAACAAACGATTCTAGCAGACGTAACCATTGGGTGTCAATCCAACGGCCGTCATGTTTCTTCAATTCTGATCTTCCTGCTCCAGCCGCCAAATCCAGTGCCGGTGTGACCGCCTGCTCCCGCCTCCCGTGGTCGGCTATGCTGCCACGCAGACCTCACCGCCCCACCGTACTCCCATCGCTGGCCTAGCCATCCCTCTACTCACCCACACCTGCTGTTATTCTCCGGCGATGGCAGACGAACCAGTAAACCCTCGTACAATCATACTCCCCTTCGCGTGGGAAACAACTGCCAAGTCTTCCCTGGCTTCGTGTCATTCCCTTCCTAGGCCTCGCCGTCGTCCACCGCCCTGGTGCTCTCGGCGCGGCCTGGTCAACATGGTCAACGACCGACATGCATCTGAAGTGGACTGTACGTGGAGAGGCTGACAGCTGGGTCCACGGCCGCATGCAAGGAAATGCCTCCTTATTACACGCAAAATAATGATTCCTCCACCTGACATCTGGGACCCACCGAAGGGGCCTCTGTATTTCGTGAAAAAAAACATTACCACCGCTGACAGCTCGGACCCACCAGCTATATCTTCGCACGCAAGGAAGTGCCTCCTTATTACGCACAAAAAAATGAATACTCCCCCTACTAGCTGGGACCCGGTATAGTGGGAGACTGACTTGTGGGCCTACTTAGTTGATGGGGACGGAGGGCTTTGTCAACTTAGTCAATATGCACGATTCTAGCTCCAGTGACCGTACGATGTCCATCCAACGGCCGTAGTGCTTCTTCAACCTCTGGTCTTCTTGCTCCAGCCGCCCAAACTAGCATCGGTCGTGCCTCGTGCTCCTGCCTCCCGTGGTCGGCTGCAATGCCGCGGAGGTGTCACTGCCCCCTACTACTCCCACCGCTGGCCAGGCCATCCCTCTACTCACCCACACCCCCTGTTATTCTGCGGCTACGGCAGCCTCACACCGCAGCGAACCAGTGAACCCTCATACTCCTCTACGCGTGGGCATCCACTGTCGCCTCTTCCCCGGCTCCGTGTCGTACCCTTCCTAGGTCTCACCATCGCCCACCGCCCTGGTGCTCTCGGTGCGCGTGGTCAACGTGGTCAAGGAACGGCTTCCATCGGACATGGACTGTATGTGGAGAGGGCTGACAGTTGGGTCCACGGCCGCAGCAAGGAAGTGCCACCTTATTACGCGGAAAATAATGATTCCTCCACCTGACAGCAGGGACCCATCGAACGGGCAACCGTATTTCACGAAAAAAAGGTTTCCCCCCTGACTGCTAGGACCTACCAGCAACATCTTCGCACGCAAGGAAGTGCGTTCGGGCAAAAAAACGATTCGCCCCCCTGACTGCTGGGACCCACCAGCTACATCTTCGCACGCAAGGAAGTGCCTGACAGTCGGGACCCACCTTGATATGGAGCATCCTACGATCATCCCCATGTACACTCAAGCATACGCCTTTGGACCTAAGGTGAACTCGCTCCTTTCCGAATCTTCCCTTTCCGCATGTAAGACATGGATGCTACTTCAAGCACGGACCTTGTGCATACTTAGGTACACCCGAGGAGACCATGGAGAACCCAAGGACCAAGGCCAAGCGTGCGTGGAAGCGACAACGGAAGACGAAGGAGACAGCTCCAGGACCCAGACATCCGGCCCCAGGCCCGGACATCCGGCCGCTCGAGATGACCCCTATAGCAGCAGCCTCCCAGCCGCCAAGTGCTACAGGCCCCGGACATCCGGTGCCTCGCCAAGTCCCGGACCTCCGGACTCGGCCCCGGAAATCCGGACACCACCGAACCCGAGAGCAACAAGACCAACCCCGCCAGCCCGGACATCCAGCCCCTCCAGCCCGGACATCCGGCCCTCCGCGAACGCCCGGACATCCGGCCCGTCGCCCGGACGTCTGGCCTTCCCTACCTGCGTGCAGTGCATCTGGGACGAGGCCCATGTACCCCTTTGCCCCTTAGACTATATATACTCCCCCTCCACCTACATATTAGGGTTAGCAAAGGATTAGCTCATATTTTGTGTGAGAGCTTTGCTCATCCACTTGGATACCTTCTCCTCGGAGATTCGCGCCTCCACCGAAGAAGATCCCCAAGCGGATTCAAGACCCCTTTTAGGGAAGAACTCAAGACCTCTTCACGGAGAAGACCGGCTACCCTTGTATTGTCCTTAGTTGTCCGTGGATCGTGTATCTTCTCTTATGTACTCGAGGATCTAGCACAGGTGTGACTTATTCGTGTTGGTTTGAGTGTTCTCTTGTGTTCCCTCGTGATTTTCCCCTCGTTTCCCTCCTCGTGTTCATCGCAGGATTCACTCCTTTCGTGAAAGATCGGCCCATAGGGTTCCTACCCTACATCATCTTGGTATCATGAGCCACGTTGATCACAATTTTGGAGCCTCCCTCTTCGTTTTCTAGCCTAATTTTGTTGTGTTCTTCCCCAATTTCGAAAATCCCCACCAAGAATAGCCCCAAATTTTTTTGTGATTTGTTGGTTTGACAAAGTTTTGTTGGATTTGATGCATGGATTTGCTTGGTTTAGAGTGGATCTAGCATATCCCAACTTTTCCCCACTTTCCATCCACGAAATCTCTCCAATTTTGCCTTTGGAATCATCCATTTCCGCCCCCAATTCGAAAATTTCCGCCCCAAACGATTTCTGGAATTGTCGGGCCGGATATCCGGGCCATCGGGCCGGACATCCGGGCGCCAAACCGGACATCCGGCTCCTGGAGCACAAATTCCGCATGGTTCTGGACATCAGCCCCCGGATATCCAGCCCCCAAGCCTGGATGTCCGGCCCCTGGCATTTCAGCCTTTCCCATTTCACCGTTTTGTCCATAACTAATTCATCCGGAGTCCGTTCTTGACGTTCTTTAGCTCGTTGAAAAGCTCTTGACATCCCCCTTCCACAAAAATACTACCATCACCATTTGACTCCATCAATTTTTTAGAACTTTGGCATCTTTGCCTAGGGCTTCCACCACAACCTCCGCATAACCAGCATCGACCTCCGCAACCTAACCAATTTTGTGCCTTATAGAATTTGTGGTTGCTTGAGTAGTGATTCGAGTCTCCTAAGGTGTTTAGGCTACTTAGGGGCAATTGCTTCTTCATCAACCACCACCACCATAACTTCCGCATAGCCCACCATACACTTCCGCCACCCCAACTTAACCCAATTTTGTTTGTGTTGTGAGTTGTGTCTCCTAAGGTGTTTCGGCTACTTAGGGACCGTGCTTCCAACTCCGACACCGTGTATAGCCAACCTTACCCTCCACTTCCGCATTGCCTACTCGCAAAACCCATCATTGCATTTCTGCAATCCCATTGAGCTTCCGCAACACCACAACCGCATTCCGCTACCACCATTTGACATTTGACATTTGAGATTTTGAGTTCACGGTTTTTCCATTTCCTAAGGTGTTTCGGCTACTTAGGGACGAGTCACCAACATCTTGGTATCTCCATCAAGATCATCGCCAAGGACGGTAACCTCCATATCATCTTGGTATCATGGTATCCCTCCAGTGTATATTCCCTTGCAATTGCATTGATAACCCCTAACCCATTTTTTGTCACTTGCCTATCGAGACTAGCCATTTGAATATTGCCGGCAACGTTACTTGTGCACATTAGTGATCTACACCATACATTGCATACCTACCATATCATATTGGTATCATATCATCCCTTGTGTCACAAGATTGTTCCCGTATATACCCAATTGCTACCTTGGTTTGTGCATTTTGCATTGTGGCCATATCCAAAAAAAAGAATAAAGCTTTTAAGCAAAAGAAAAAGAGAGCAAAGAGCTTGTAAGCAATAGCCATAGCATCATACCACATTGTCATATCCGATCATCTTGGATCATACCACCGGAACATCATATACATAGCATACTTGGGATATAAGTTGTTGCATTTTTTGTCTCCTATAGGTTGTGCACAAGTGTCGTATCCTCCTATTGAGCAATCATGCTAGCGTCTCTCTAGAATTGTGCAGCAAGAGCATTTTCTGTGAATTCCACATTCTGAGCTCATTCCTTGGTTGCGCGACCCCATTTATATATCTGTGTGTGTGTTTTCGTGTGCCACATATTGCTATTGGTCTACTTGTTACACTTGCAAATTTGTGAATCTCTTTCAACATTATTGACTCTTGCTAACATTTCGCATCAAATTTTTGTGCCACTATCCTCACCGAGCTCCACCATAAGCCTTATTTGTGTAGGTGTGAGAAACCGACAAGAATTGGTACCAATTGTGCTATTTCCTTGTCCACATTGGAGTGATCATTGATCCACTTTCAACTTCGATCAAGGTACATTTGGTATTCATTCTTATCTTTCTACCACTCTCATTTTTCTCTTGGAGTGATGGATAGGCATGGCATTTCATCTCCAGTCTTCCACAACAACGACGGCGTGAACAACTACATCACCAAAGCGTTAATCTTCGATCTACAACGACAAATGCAAGGCGCACAATCAAGATTGCGAGAGCGCATCGAGAACCTCTCCATTGAAATTCGCCACTCTGAAGCTAGGAAAAGGGACTACATCGACAACAAGCTTTCCGCACAAAAGGAGGAGCAATATGCAAGGATGGAGGAGATTCGGACCTTGTTGATCAACCGTTCTTCCCCTTCATCATCCTCAAGGCGGCAACATTCCAATCACAAGTCTTCGGAGCGCAAAAATGATGCAAGTGCAAGTCGTCCACGTCCACATCTCCATGGCGACCACCATCACGTTCGTGATCCACCTCGTCATGAAGGGCAAGTCACCTCCAAGCAACATGTGCACGACGATGACCAACGACATCTACTACGAGCTCAAGTGCGACAATGCTAACATCATCATGACGATGCTCACCAAGCACAAATGCAAAAATCCCAACAAGCCCTACTTCACGCCAAGTCCAAACTACATGAGCACAAGAGAAGACCGCGAGACGAGCACCACCAAGATGGCGCTATGGCTACTACCACCACCACTTTGGCATCTTCGCCAAGTGTTATCAAGGCATCTTCGCCTTTGGACGTACGGCATCTTCGCCTACTTCCCGTGAGTTTGCCTATATCGACATCATCAAGTACAAGGTGACCACCTATAAGCGAGGGCGACACTTCCATCTTTGGAAGCCCCCCAAGGAAGATGACTGAGCATGGGACATTCCCTTCGGTCATGGAGACAAGCTACGAGGTGCCACATCATATGGGCCTCCTACAATAAGACGGTGACAAGAAGGTCGAGCAAGGGCCATCCCCTTCGACCACGGCGACGAGCATGAACCTCTTCAACAACATGAAGACGGCGCCCATATTGGACTCATACTCCGAGTCAAGCTACGAGACCACACATGAGACCTTATCTTTGGTCTTAGAGGAGAGTGATGATGTGCCATCTTCAGGCTTCATCCACGGCTGCAACTACGACATGATTGAGCATGGAGACATTTGCACCTACATCTCTCCGACACCCACATATGAAGAGATGCCCCAATTGCCATGTGAGGAGAGCCACCACCACATGAGTGACATGAGTGACTCCACCATACATGACACTGAGAGAATTTCCTATGAGAGGGTGAGTGTGACCACCACTAGCCCGACACTTGAGAGCATGCCACACATCCTATGTGAGGTTGAGAGCCATTTGAGTGACTCCACCAACCATACGAGTGAGAGCATCCAAGAGGGAGCGAGTGAGCCACAACACTTAGTGAGTGAGGTAGTTGACACGGCATGTGAGGCCACTATGATTTCTAGCAACTTAACCTCTACTCCGAGTGTGTTTTCTTTGGTGCTAGGTCTCCTACATAACGACATGCATATCCTCGACGAGTCCATACCTCCATTGGAGACGATGATGGCCATGGTGGAAGAAGATGCACCCCCCACATGGTTCCATCAAGATGAAGATGACCATGACTTGGTCTTCGACACCTCACCTACAACACATGAGCGATGATCCAACGGTAACATAGGTGATGGTGCTTCTCTTGTACCACTAGTGGACTATTTTGCGAATGATTGCTTGCATGATGTTGACACACCTATTACCATGCTTCATGCTAGTGCGAATTATTCATGTCATGACTTGCCAATTTATGATGAATATGATGATGAGCATGTTGATTTGCCTAGTTGTGATGCTATGCTCCATAGGATATCATGTGAAAATTCTATTGGTCACATCATGTTTGACAATCCATTGAACTTGTCATATGCTATGAGTGAGATATCCCATATTGCATCATTTCAATCTCAACATAGTGACTATGCATGCCCCATTACAATAAATCCCATTTTCACTTATGGCATAGATGATGAGATGATGGTCATTGGCTTTTGCTTTTCATGTGATGATATTGCCATGCTTCCTTTACATGATTTGCGCAATTCACCTACTATGCCATGCCATGATCACACTGTTCGGAACATGCCTTGTTTTGGATGTTGTCAATATTCTCCATGTGATGTTTCCACTAATGCTCATGAGGAGACCCCCATAGTTTCCTCATACATATTAGGAGATTTTGATGCATTCCATACATTGCATGATTCTCATAATTTCTTGCACTGTATGCATTCCATGAATAACAATGCTCTACATATTTCTTGTGATGCATTACACAATTTGAGTCTCCATTATGCTATACATAACAACAAACCTATCATGATGGATGACATGTTTCTATATCACGCATCTCATTTATTTGAGCATTGTCTATTTTGTTCTAACCGACACTTGCATGTGCGCATCATGATGGATGATGTGTACATATACCACGCACACACAATTTTTACTTTGCCTTTCTTTTGTGTAGGTACTCACGTATACTCGTCAACCTCTCAATCCCAAGAGTTAACGAAACAAGCCCTTGAGAGCAAAGATGACTTGGGATCCCGTGAACTATCCTTCCCACCGCTATCTTCGCGCAACGACTACGCGCATCTCTCTCACTTGGCTCTCACACGGCTATGGGCTATATACCGCTTCTCGCTTCTTTCTCATTTTACCGTGTTCACTTTGCCTGTTATGCTTGCTTCTATGCCTTTGCCATGCAATTGTGACCCTTGCTTGCATCTACCCATTATTCACCATTATACTACTTCTATGTGTATTTTCATGCTTGGTGGAGATCCTTGTTGCTGTTTCCATGTGTACCATGAACCTATTTTTCTCATATCTTGCTTCCATACTTGTGATATGTCTTGTGCATTATTCATGCCCACCATTTGCACACATGACATGCTTGACATGATTCCCTCTAGTATGTTGCATCTTTGCACTACTAGCTCACACCACTTGATTGCTATGATTGCTTGCTTTTTTGCATCACCCATGTTCCTTTCTTACTCGCTTTCTTGTGTTGATGACATATATGTTCATGCCTCTCACATGATACATCTTGTTCATTGTCGCTTGCCTCCAATTGTTGCATCTATGCTTATTAATCTTGGAGACTTGGACATATTACTTGTGATGCATGCTTGTTTACTTGAGCCTATCGTATTTGGTTGTAGTCGCATCTTATGCTTTCATACCATGCCACATCTTGTCCTTTATTATGATAAGAATGATGAAAACACTTGTTGGGTATCTCACCATTCGAATGATAGGTGTTGCATTTGCACTAACCTCATTTGTTTTTCCGAGTGTTTTTTAGGTTCTTTCATTTTGAAGGATTCACAAGGTGGCACCGTCATGAAACACATTGGTCATGTGAAGGCGTACATGATGCACAACACCAACATTTTCGACATCCTCATAAAGGTGAACTCATTCCCTTTGAGCCATCCTCAAATATGCGTATTGGATGGGTCACTCTTTCATTGTTGTCTATATGATACATCTCGCGAATGGAGGAGCAACATTGGAGATTGGCTTGATGGTCCTTCAAGTTGAGGAGCGCTCGGACTTATTGGATGCACCTTCGAACCTCCACTCATGCCATGAAATTGAGCATTGGTACACCAACACCTCCATATTTGTTGATTGTTCCCACACATGTCATGCTCGATGGACATATCATACACATGACAAATTTGCACCTTATGCATGGATTTACTCACATTATGATTGCCTTGTTGCATCTATTTCCATGTCATCCATGATATATGAGCTTGTGCATTTCCTTAGCAAATTTGTTGTGATCTTTCTTGATGGCATCTTCATACATCATGATCATATTGCCTACCATCAATTACATCATGACATACTCATATTGAGCATCCATTGCCATGTTCGTGCTTTTGATAAACCATCCCATTATGACATCATTTTGCACAATGGTTGCTTTGATCACATTCACCACACCTTTGTGCATACTACAAATACTATTGTTCCCATGAATGCTTTGCATATCATTCTATATCATCTTCATAAGCTTCATGCGCTTTGTCATGAACAATCTTGCCGAACGGACTCATTCTTACATGATGGGCCCTTTGTGTGCGCTAACCATTGTATTTCCGAGTGTTGTTTGTGTTTGCTCTTTTTGCATGTATACTCCTCCGGCGAAACTTTGGAGTACTTGGATTGCGCCATGTCTTCCTCTTCGTCCAACTACAAGTCCGTCCACGACAACCGTTTCCATGCTGATGAGGTTTTGATCCGAGGTCGGATCTTCCCCAAGGGAGGGGAGATGATACGGAGCATCCTACAATCATCCCCATGTACACTCAAGCATACGCCTTTGGACCTAAGGTGAACTCGCTCCTTTCCAAATCTTCCCTTTCCGCATGTAAGACATGGATGCTACTTCAAGCGCGGACCTTGTGCATACTTAGGTACACCCGAGGAGACCATGGAGAACCCAAGGACCAAGGCCAAGTGTGCACGGAAGCGACGACGGAAGAAGAAGGAGACAGCTCCAGGACCCGGACATCCGGCCCTAGGCCCGGACATCCGGCCGCTAGAGACGACCCCTACAGCAACAGCCTCCCAGCCGCCAAGTGCTACAGGCCCCGGACATCCGGCGTCTACCCCAGACATCCGGCGCCTCGCCAAGTCCCGGACATCCGGCCTTGGCCCCGGAAATCCGGACACCGCCGAACCCAAGAGCAACAAGGCCAACCCCGCCAGCCCGGACATCCGGCCCCTCCAGCCCGGACATCCGGCCCGTCGCCCGGACATCCGGCCTTCCCTACCTGCATGCAGTGCATCTGGGCCGAGGCCCATGTACCCCTTCACCCCTTAGACTATATATACTCCCCCTCCACCTACATATTAGGGTTAGCAAAGGATTAGCTCATATTTTGTGTGAGAGCTTTGCTCATCTACTTGGATACCTTCTCCTCGGAGATTCAAGCCTCCACCGGAGAAGATCCCCCAAGCGGATTCAAGAGCCCTTTTAGGGAAGAACTCAATACCTCCTCACGGAGAAGACCGGCTACCCTTGTATCATCCTTAGTTGTCTGTGGATCGTGTATCTTCTCTTATGTACTCGAGGATCTAGCACATGTGTGACTTATTCGTGTTGGTTTGAGTGTTCTCTTGTGTTCCCTTGTGATTTTCCCCTAGTTTCCCTCTTCGTGTTCATCGCGGAATTCGCTCCTTTGGTGAAAGATCGGCCCATAGGGTTCCTACCCTACATCACACCTGGTCGAAGCGTACGTAGCGTTGTCATTCTGGTCGCGAACGTGTACGTACATACTGGTCCATGTAGAGGTGTGCATGTGTCGTAGTAGAGGCGTGCATGTAGCATGTACACGTACGTACAGCGGCCAGTGTGCAAGAAAGAAAATATGGCCACGTACGTACGGGCAGGGTCTCGAGTGCCTACTCGCGCATACGTACGGCCAGGGCTCGTGTACATGGCTAGGTCGGAACGGAGAAACAGCGTCGTCGTCGTGTTCATGGGGAGCCAACCGGCTGGGACGGAACAGAATGTGTCATCGTGTTCATCGAGAGGGCTTGGACGGAACAGCCGATGGAAACGAGGCTTGGCGTACCGCACAACGGATGAAACGGCCTTGTGTTTGACCGGCCACGGTCGAAATGGGATCCTGTTCATCGGGAGGGGTCTGGCATACCGCAAAACATAGGAAACGGACCTCCTACGGTCGAAACGGGGGTCATGTTCATCAGGAGGGGTGTGGCATACCGCAAAACAGAGGAAACGGACTTGTGCTGGAGCGCTACGGTCGAAATGGGGGTCCTGTTCATCAGGAGGGGTGTGGCCTACCGCAAAACGGGACTCCACGGGATACTGTTCATCTCCACCGTCAACCCCCTCCAGCCTCCACGTGCTACTGTTCATCCACTGTCGACCTCCTCCAGCCTCCACCTGTGACTATTCATCCACGGGCTCATGTTCATCCTGCCTCCACCGCGCGCTACTCCATCGGCTACTATTCAACCAGCCCTCTCCACGGGCTCCTATTCAACCACACCTCCACGGGCTACTGTTCATCCAGCCCTCCACCGTCTACTATTCATCCAGCCCTCCACGGGGTGTGTCGGTGTCAAAACCGGCGGATCTCGGGTAGTGGGTCCCGAACTGTGCGTCTAGGCCAGATGGTAACAGGAGGCAGGGAACATGATGTTTTACCCAGGTTCGGGCCCTCTTGATGGAGGTAAAACCCTACGTCCTGCTTGATTAATATTGATGATATAGGTAGTACAAGAGTAGATCTACCACGAGATCAAGGAGGCTAAACCCTAGAAGCTAGCATATGGTATGATTGTTGTATATGGAGTTGATTGCCTACGGACTACAACCCTCCGATTTATATAGACACCGGATAGGGTTAGGGTTACACAGAGTCGGTTACAATGGTAGGAGATCTTGAATATCCGCATCGCCAAGCTTGCCTTCCACGCCAAGGAAAGTCCCATCCGGACATGGGACGAAGTCTTCAATCTTGTATCTTCATAGTCCAGGAGTCCGGCTGAAGGTATAGTCCGGCTACCCGAACACCCCCTAATCCAGGACTCCCTTAGTAGCCCCTGAACCAGGCTTCAATGACGACGAGTCCGGCGCGCAAATTGTCTTCGGCATTGCAAGGCGGGTTCCTCCTCCAAGTCCTTCATAGAAGATTGTAAACACCAAGAGTAGTGTCCGACTCTGCAAAATAAGCTTCCACATATCGCCATAGAGAGAATAATATTAACACAAATCAAAACTGCTGACGTATTCCGTAGTGTGTCATCACACTACGGCCAAGTCCTTTACTCGAATCATTTTTACTTTTCCACCTTAGCATGTTTTGCGAGGCGGTTTCCTTGGAACATCTTGTCAAAGCAGAGATCGTGTACCCCCTTTATGGGATTCTCATCAATACGGACGTGGGTAACCCAACCGCGCCATTTATCACGGCGCTTGGGAGGCAAGCGAGTTTTACTAGGCTGGTGGGGACGCACAACCGCATCCGCTCATATAAGGGGATAAGGATCCACCTTTTTACCTACGCCTTCTTCCTCCTTTGCCTACCCATCTCCTGCGCACTCGAGCTCCAGCGCCCAAGCCCGCACTTCCCACCTCAACCTTCTCCAGCAATGTCCGGAGCGGGAGGCAAGTGGATGGTCTCCTCCGCTACGGAGGGCCAAGTCAAGAAGCTAAGGAAGGCCGGATACATGTCCAAGGACATCGCGCACCGGCTTCCCGAAAAGGGGCAGCTTCTCCCCACCCCAAGGCCCCATGAGAGGGTAGTATTTCTCCCCCACTTCCTCCGCGGACTTGGTTTTCCACTCCACCCATTTGTCCGGGGGATCATGTTCTACTACGGCCTAGATTTCCACGATCTGGCCCCGAACATCATCCTCAACATCTCGGCGTTTATCGTCGTGTGCGAGGCTTTCCTCCGCGTCCGCCCTCATTTCGGCCTCTGGCTCCAGACCTTCAACATCAAGCCCAAGGTGGTGCGCGGCAGCCAGGCGGAGTGCGGAGGCGCCATGGTGGGCAAGATGGCCAACGTCCTATGGTTCGAGGGCTCTTTTGTGGAGACCCTAAAGGGGTGGCAATCCGGGTGGTTTTACATCACCGAGCCACGCGATCCGAACTGGATCGCAGCCCCCGAGTTCCGATCCGGACCCCCCACGCGGCTTATGTCCTGGAAAGAGATGGGCCTGTCGTGGGGTGACGAAAAAGAGGTGACCGGATTGCAAACATGCATCCAGTCCCTGGTGAACAAGCCAATCCGGCTTGTTAATGTAATCCAGGTTATGCTCGTCCGCCGGATCCTCCCGTGCCAACAACGGGATTTTAATCTGTGGGAGTTCGACCCGGCGCAGCACCAAACCCTTAGCAGGCTCTTCGACACGACGTACTAAGATGCCTGGAAGGTGCTATTCAAGGGCGCCGAGGCTCCCGCATCCGCTTCCGAGGACCGCGGATACAGCTTGCAGCGTCACGCTAGCGAGGTAAGCTATCTTCACCTTTTACAGGATGTTAAGCTTTTTTCATAGTTTGACTCTATGCGGGATCTAAACTCCCTTACCTTTGACAGGCTTGGCGAGCGATATCCGGACCGATCAACTGTCTGGCTCCGCTGCCCGAAGGCCCAGCCCTAGCTCTACTAGTGAAGCTGCTGGTTCCGGCGCCTTATGTGGTGCCGGAGAAGAAGGCCAAGAAGAAGAAGACCACGGGGACTCGAAAGAGTGCCCGCAACGTGGTGGTGTCGGACTCGTCATCTGATGAGTCCGAGACGCCCTCCTCCCGCAAAAACGGGAAGGAGGAAGAAGAAAGCTCTCCCCGCCCCCAGCGGAGGGAGGAGAGAAGAGGAAGGCCGCCCCAACGGGGGAGGCCGAGGGGTCTAGGAAAAGGAAGACCCCTCCGCCGGACTACGCCCCCAACGCCGAAGAGGGAAAAGAGGACTGGCCAAACAGGGCCAAGCGTCCGGAGAAATCGTAAGTTCGGATATCAGAATAACTCATGATGTTCCTTTGTTGCACAGCTTTCCCTAATGTCGAATGTAATTATGCAGTCCGCCCCGGGCCGAATTCGACGAATCATCGGGCGGCTCCCTGGACTCATCGGACGTGAACTCAGTTCCGCCCGCTGTCTCCCCCCGCACTGCAGACGACACCGAAGTGGCATCGCGACAAGCTCCGGGGCAGGAGGAGGTGGTCCCGGAGGAGCCGCAAGGCAACCTCCCGGACTCCAGGAGTGAAGGGGATAAGGCCCCCCAGTGCTCCAAGTCCGGCTTTGTGCCAGACACCGCGCCGGAATCTTCCATAGTTCCGGACCGCGGTAGGCGAACTCCTTCCAAGAGGAGCAAGCCTTTTGAGCCGGCGGCCTCCGTCCAACCGAAGGTGCCGGACAATCTGCTGGAGGTGCTTGACGGCGCCTCCATCGACGAGGGGCACCGTACTATTATGAGTACGGTGATCCAGAAGGTTCAGTCCGCCAAGAGCGGACTGACTGAAGCTTGCGCTAGCCTTCTAACAGGCTTCGAGGTAAGTAAAAATATGTAAAAATATTACCACATAGACAGTAGCCCCTGATGCTCTGTTTGGCGTTCGGAAAGAAAAGCCGAATAGAGGATCTATTAAATTTCGCAGGAGTCTAACAAAAAGAGTCAATATGCGTATGCAGGCTTCGCTGCTATCCACCACCGCACTGACTGCGGAGGTGGGTGTCCTAAAGCAGGACCTCGAGCGGACCGAGCAAGAGCTCGGCCTTGCCAAGCGGCAGCTCGGGGAGAAAGAAGGTAAGAAATACCTTACAGAAAAAGTGCCTATAAGAAGGCGTGATTGCAAAAAAATAACAGGATCGTACTGCTTATTGTAGGGGCCACGACTGAGGTGGCGACCCTTAAGCAGGCGCTGTCTGAGGCCGAAAAGAAAACGGCTGCGGAGCGCACCGAGCGAGACAGACTTGGGGCTCAGGTTGGCGAGGTGCAGCAAGAGCTTCCGGCTCTCATGAAAAAACATGAGAGTTTGGAGCTTGAGTCAAAGGCGCAAGCATCCGAGCTCGCGACGGCCCTTGAGACTGCCAAGTCTTCCAAGGCCGAAGCCCAAAAGGCCCTCCAAGAGTTGGAGGAGATGAGGAAGATAGCAGCGGGTAAGGCATTCTTCATGCAAAGCACAAATATAAAAGTAAACTACTTGTTACTTGCCCGAATCCAGAGCTCTATAGGGGCATTCGCAGATCTTCCCCGCAGCATATCCGATGCCGCCGCATTCTACCGAGCTGAAGAGGGCAGCTCGACAGAGAAGGTGTTCTGGTCTCAGTATTCTGAGGCCGGACACCCTGTGCCTTTGAGCGACCAGCTGAAACAGCTGGTCGAGCTCCACAAGGCGGCCAAACAGGCCATGAAGGGCTTCATAGTTCGGCTGTGGCCCGGAGAGGCCCTGCCTGGGAGCTATTTCGGGCTGGTGTGGCGGCTGGTGGAGGCCTGTCCGAGGCTCGAGATCATCAAACGCTCCATCTGCATCGAAGGTGCCCGTCGGGCCCTTGCCTGTGCAAAGGTGCACTGGGGTAAGCTGGACGGTGAGAAGCTTGTGAAGGACGGGCCGCCGCCGGGGAAGGAGCATCGCAAGCCCGAGAACTACTACAAGGATGTTCTTGCAGGTGCCCGCCTTGTGGCGGATGAATGTACCAAGGATGTGATTTTTGAATGAACTCGCTCGTGTTTATCCTGTGCGCTGAAAACTTGTTCATATGCGCTAAGCAATGCTTATTGAATTTAAAATATTACTTTCTGTGCGGCCGTTTATCAAAAAATTGAGAGATGGCCAGTCGTCGGCTTCTGCCCCCATGCCACTAGTGCTGGGGTGTTCGGGATAAACCTGAGCGCTCTTTTTCCCATAGTTGGGTCCTTCGAGGGAGGCGCTCAGCACAACGAACCAGGTAATCGGACTATAATGCTTGAACACTCTCACTTAGCCATAGAACTCTATAATTTTAAATTTCCACGAAACCCCTAGTTCGGAAGACCAAGTTCGGGGCGCTATCCACGCCTTGGCCAGATAAAGCCAGCTCCTCGCTCGAAGCGGCATAAGTCTTTAGGGACTCGAAAAACCTCTCGAACAGCGACCGGTCTCTCGCCTCATCATGACAGTCAGTTTTAGCTTTCTCCACTGAGGTGCTTAACCCAGCTGAACCGGGGCACAATCGCAGTGGTTCTCCTAGTGCTACCTTAGCCGATAGAGCGGAACGTAAGGCACCAAAACATAGGAGCCGGGCAAACCCAACTATTGACCCAAATCATGATTCGGAGCCGATGCATATAGTGCTATAAGTTCGGGGTGCCGCACTTGTGAAAGTGTACGGACTTCTCACACCATTATGAGGGGTACTGAAGCCCCTGGCGTGTTTGCCGTACCATGGTGTACGGTTGCAATCATGTCATTTAATAAACATAAATGTGAAAAGAAGATAATACAAAAAATAGACAAGAAGCTAAGCATTGTTTATAGAGAGGCTATTTATCAAAGCCGAACGATACAAATAGTGCGGTAAGCAAAAGATATTGGACTATTCAGTATGTCCTAACCAGGGGCAGGCCGTGGAATTGTATTTTAAAACAGGTATACCACTCGTAATAGAGACCACCTAGGAGTTCCATAATGCGGCATGGCTTGTCTGCCTCCCTGGATCTTGCATCGTTTGTGCGGCAGTCGAATTGCCGAACAAGTCGTCCGAAGTATGGAGTCCTAAAAGTAAGAAAAAATTAAAAAAAGAATCCTGCAGCCCCTAGTACGTTTTAAGCCGTATTTTGGGCGTGCCGTTATTGTGCCCCTTCCCCTGTGCCCATGGTATTTCAAGGGCGTAGTTATGTACGCGAGGTACTGGTTTCGCTATGTCGCGAAAGCTGGGGTTGGGGCCGCATTGCTACGCTTGCTCAGAGTGTGCCAGGCGGTCCTGCTGTGGGTTACTCCGGGCGCGCTTGGCAGTGTCTGGCTTTTTAATGGCCGGACTGGAGAATTGCCTGAGAAGGCTACTTTGTACCTCCGCTGCGAGAGCCGCCGTATGCTCCTCCGTACGGAGGGAGCGTTCGATGTTTCCGTTGACCGTAATTACTCCTCGAGGGCCTGGCATCTTGAGCTTGAGATATGCGTAGTGCGGCACCGCATTGAACTTTGCGAATGCGGTTCGTCCGAGCAGGGCGTGATAGCCACTGCGAAACGGGACTATATCGAAGATTAACTCTTTGCTTCGGAAATTGTCCGGGGATCCGAAGACCACATCAAGTGTTACTGAGCCTGTACAGTTGGCTTCTACACCTGGTATAACGCCTTTAAAGGTCGTTCTTGTGGGCTTAATCCTTGAGGGATCTATGCCCATTTTCCGCACTGTATCCTGATAAAGCAGGTTCAGGCTACTGCCGCCATCCATGAGGACTCTTGTGAGATGAAATCCGTCAATGATTGGGTCAAGAACCAATGCGGCGAAGCCGACATGACGGATGCTAGTGGGATGGTCCCTTTGATCAAAAGTGATCGGGCAGGAGGACCATGGGTTGAACTTTGGGGCGACTGGCTCCATCGCGTATACGTCCCGTAGTGCACGCTTCCGCTCCCGCTTGGGAATGTGGATTGCGTATATCATGTTCACCATCTGCACTTGTGGGGGAAAGCCCTTCTGTCCATTGTTTTTCGGCGGCTTGGGCTCCTCGTCGTCGCTGTGCAGCCCCGTGTCTCTGTTTTCAGCCCTTAACTTGCCTGCCTGCTTGAACACCCAACAATCCCTGTTAGTGTGATTGGCTGGCCTTTCGGGGGTGCCATGTATCTGGCACAAGCAATCGAGTATTCGGTCCAAACTGGACGGGCCCTGAGTATTCTTTTTGAATGGCTTTTTCCGCTGACCGGATTTATAGCCTTTGAATCCGGCATTGACTGTTGTGTCTTCATTGCTGTCGCTGTTAACGCGGCGTTTTTGCTTATTCCGACGTGTCCTGCCACTTTTGTCCTTGGTATCCGAATTACCAGGGTTCTTTGGTAAGTTGTTACTGCGAGCTAGCCAGCTGTCTTCTCCCGCGCAAAAGCAGGTCATGAGTGTCGTGAGGCCTGCCGTGGATTTCGGTCATGAGTGTCCCAGGTGCCGGGCAAGCCACTCGTCACGGATGTTATGCTTGAAGGCTGCTAGGGCCTCTGCGTCCGGACAGTCGACTATCTGGTTTTTCTTTGTTAGGAACCGTGTCCAGAATTGTCTGGCCGATTCCTCTGGCTGCTGAATTATGTGTCTTAAGTCGTCGGCATCCGGCGGTCGCCCGTAAGTGCCCTGGAAGTTGTCGAGGAATGCGGCTTCCAGGTCCTCCCAAGAACTGATTGAGTCTGCTGGCAAGCTGTTAAGCCAATGCCGGGCCGGTCCTTTAAGTTTGAGCGGGAGGTATTTGATGGCGTGTAGATCATCGCCGCGTGCCATGTGGATGTGAAGGAGATAATCCTCGATCCATACCGCCGGATCTGTTGTGCCATCGTATGATTCGATGTTTATGGGTTTGAAACCCTCTGGGATTTTATGATCCATTACTTCATTCGTGAAGCATAGCGGGTGTGCGGCGCCTCTGTACTGGGCTATATCACGACGCAGCTCGGAAGAGCTATGTCTGTTGTGTTCGGCCCGGCCGGATTTGTTGTATCCGGAGTGAAGATCATTGTCACATGCCGTAGGGCGCCTGCGCGATCCGTAGATCGATCTTGTTTGTCCTGCCTTATCCTCCAGTATGTCTCGCAGGTCGGGCGCATTTTCCCGTGCCTTAGTTGAGTGGCGTCGGGGCATGGCTTGGGTGGAGGGCCGAGAGGCCTCTCTGTCGCGGCCGCGAGGTGGCCGGTCTGCCATGTCATGTGCTGGTGATGTAGGTGCTTCCTCCTCTGATCGGGGTAGCGGCCTGCGCTTCGGGTAACTCTTGGAGGGATGTTCGAGTTCATACTCTTCGGCCGCAAGGACTTCAGTCCATCTGTCAGCTAGCAAATCTTGGGCAGCTCTAAGTTGTTGCTGCTTTTTCTTGAGGCTGCTTGCCGTGGCTAAAAGCCTATGTTTAAAACGCTCTTGTTCGGCGGGGTCTGATGGTATGACGAATTCGTCGTCATCGAGGCTTGCCTCGTCTTCGGAGGGAGGCGTATAGTTATCATCCTCGACCTCTCGGTCTGCCGCTCTCTCATGAGGGTTGGCTTCTCCATCTTCCTGTGCCGAATCTTGCTAAGGTGGGTGTTCTTCGGCACTATCCGGGGTAGTATTATCTCCCGTGCCGGAATCACCGTTTTTGCTTTGGCGGGATTTAGAGCGGTGCCGCTGACGCTGGCGCTTTGACTGTTTCTTGGGGGCATCATCCCCCACTGTTCCATCGCCATCTCCATCTTTTGGAGTATCCACCATATATATGTCATATGACGAGGTGGCCTTCCAGTGCCCTACAGGTGCTGGTTCCTGTTCGTCTCCTACATCGTCGTCCATGTCGTCGATGTCTTCGGAGCTGAAGTCAAGCATGTCGGTTAGATCGTCGACAGTGGCTACAAAGTGGGTGGTGGGTGGGCTTTGAATTTCCTCATCGTCCGTATTCCACCCTCGCTGACCGTAGTCCGGCCAGGGCTCTCCTGATAAAGAGAGAGACTTAAGAGAATTTAGGATGTCGCCAAAAGGCGAATGCTGAAAGATGTCTGCGGTGGTGAACTCCATTATCGGCGCCCAATCGGATTCGATTGGCAGGGGCGCGGGGGGTTCGGAGTCCGGGGAGGAGTCCAGATCCTCGGAGTCACGGGTCGTGCAGAGTGCGGGGCTAGCGTTCGGCTCAATCGCTTTCGGGATCGCAGCCCCCGAGGTGACGTCCAACCGCTCATCCTCGATTGGCGCAATAGGCTCCGAGTTAGGGGTTGGAACCGATGCGTGTGCGGCCTCCAGGACACTGTCCGGGGGCAGAGCTAGATCATGCCCCTCGAGATAGTGCGGCGCGCTTGGCTGTGGCTCGAGCCCGTCGAAGATCAAGTCTTCGCAGATGTCAGCCGTGTAGTTTAAGCTTCCAAACCTGACTTGATGGCCAGGGGCGTAGCTTTCGATCTGCTCCAGGTGGCCGAGCGAATTGGCCCACAGAGCGAAGCCGCCGAAGACGAAGATCTGTCCGGGGAGAAAAGTCTCACCCTGGACCGTATCGTTGTTGATGATCAAAGGAGCCATCGGGCCTAAAGGCGACGACACAGAGGAACTCTCAATGAAAGCACCAATGTCGGTGTCAAAACTGGCGGATCTCGGGTAGTAGGTCCCGAACTGTGCGTCTAGGCCGGATGGTAACAGGAGGCAGGGAACACGATGTTTTACCCAGGTTCGGGCCCTCTTGATGGAGGTAAAACCCTACGTCCTGCTTGATTAATATTGATGATATAGGTAGTACAAGAGTAGATCTACCACGAGATCAAGGAGGCTAAACCCTAGAAGCTAGCCTATGGTATGATTGTTGTATATGGAGTTGATTGCCTACGGACTACAACCCTCCGGTTTATATAGACACCGGATAGGGTTAGGGTTACACAGAGTCGGTTACAATGGTAGGAGATCTTGAATATCCGCATCGCCAAGCTTGCCTTCCACGCCAAGGAAAGTCCCATCCAGACACGGGACGAAGTCTTCAATCTTGTATCTTCATAGTCCAGGAGTCCGGCTGAAGGTATAGTCCGGCTACCCGAACACCCCCTAATCCAGGACTCCCTCAGGGTGGTCCTGTTCATCCAGCCCCAACCGGCTCGATCGATCGGGGTCCTGTTCATCCAGAGGCAACACCACGGGGTCCTGTTCATCCACCCCCACCGGGAACTATTCATCCAAACCCCCCCCCCCCAGCAACACTCATTGTTCATCTAGAGGCAGCATCGATCGGCTTCAGTTAGCAGCAGTAGCGAAGGAATCACTCGGGTTCAGTAACGCGTAGACTGTAGTGCAATCGCTCGGGTTCAGTTAGAGCCCAATGCCTTGCTCGGGTTTAGTTAGAGCCCAACGCCTCGCAGACACGCGCGTATGAGTATGAGAGAAATGCGCATCGCTCAGCCCCCGACCACCCACCGTAACCGGGAACTCCCAGAAATTTTCCTCGCCCTCGCTTCTACCACGATTTTTTTCGTCATGGACGGCCCAAAGAATGTCATGCAGCTGCATCTCCGGCTCGCCCAGGATGAAAATCCCATTTTCTGTCATGATTTTTTGTCATAGAAGTAGGAGCCCACCACATCTATGATGATACCGGGTTTTGTCACAATTATCGTCATAGAAGTGTCATAAGTATGATAGAAAAAAAAATTCGTTCAGCCCAAAATGTCACAGATGTGTCTTTTTTTCGTAGTATAGTTCTTCGCTTAGGAATTTCCTCACCCTGAAAGTCCTCAGTGAAGAATTTATAAAAATCGCCTATTCACCCCCCCCTCTAGTCGACTTAACGCACTTTCAATTGGTATCAGAGCAAGGTACTCCCTTGTTCTATGTGATTTTGGTTTAACCACCTGGAGTTTTAGTTATGTCGACCACAGGAATGAAGACTGTGACATGCCCCATCTTTGACTTTCATGATTATCCCAAGTGGAAGGCCATGATGAAGAAGCACCTCATGGCGATGAACAGCGAACTCTGGACCGTCACCGAGATTGGTCTTACTGACCTATGCAAGATGGCGGAGGCTGATGATATTCGCAAGTACACGCTACTCAAACTCACGGCGAATGATATCCTCTGCTCCGGCTTGTCACAAAATTAGTTTAGGAATGTTATGCATCTCAGCCATGCGAAGCTCATCTGGGACCGACTCTCCGAGGTCTATGAAAGTCATCGATCCCACCATGAACCCTAGTTCGAGGACCTCATGGAATCACGCAAGGCTATGACTTTCAACCAGAATCATCATCCTCTGCACCATGCCTTATGGCAAAAGGTGCCAAGGTAACTGAATGCTACTTATATGAGTCCAGTGATGATCAATCTGGTGATGAATTTGGACCCAGTTACGTCAAACTTGCTTCCCTTCCCACTAAACAACAAAGAGCTTTGGAAAAAGTTCAAAACATGCTAGATGAGAGCGATGATATGTTGGGTGAAGAAATGGATCGTTCTAAAGCTTTGGCTGAAAGTCTTCAGGGACTCCAGTCCAAGTTTGATAATCTTCAGAGTCATCATAACACTCTCTTATCTGATAATGAGAAGCTTTCTTATGAATTTCTTCAAAGAAAGCAAGATCTTGAGCAGTTAAGAGTGAGTTATGAAGATCTACAGAAGGAGCGTGATTCATTACTTGCTCAACAAATCAACGCTACTCAGGAAGAATTTATTCCTCCATGTTTGAAGTGCATTGAATGTGAATCTGCCAATTCTTCACCTGAATGCTCAAATGCTTCCATTGCTGCAAGTGTTGGGGAACGTAGCAATAATTCAAAAAAATTCCTACGTGTCACCAAGATCAATCTAGGAGATACTAGCAACAAGAGAGAGGGAGTGCATCTTCATACCCTTGAAGATCGCTAAGCGGAAGCGTTACAAGAACGTGGTTGGTGGAGTCGTACATGCAGCGATTCAGATCGCGGTCGATTCCGATCTAAGCGCCGAACAATGGCGCCTCCGCGTTCAACACATGTATAGCTCGGGAACATATCCACCTTCTTGATCCAGCAAGCGTAGAGGATAAGTTGAGGGAGAACTCCGACAGCATGACGGCGTGGTGGTGATGGAGCTCGTGGTTGTCCGGCAGGGCTTCGCCAAGCGCTACGGAGGAGGAGGAGGTGTAAGAGAGGGGAGGGGCTGCGCCAGGGGAAGGGTGCGGCTGCCCTCTCTCTCCCTCGCTATATATAGGGGCAAGGGAGAGGGGGGCGGGCCCCTCAGATCCCATCTAGGGGAGGAGCGGCGGCCAGGGAGGGGAAACTTGCCCCCCAAGCCAAGGGGGGCGCCCCCTTTTAGGGTTTCCCCTCAACCCTAGGCACATGGGCCCTAAGGGGATGGCGCCCAGCCCACTTAGGGGCTAGTTCCCCTCCACATACAGCCCATAGGGCCCTGTGGATCATTGGACATATTACGATATATGTATTCACACATGTATTACGGTTTCTGGTTAATACAATTATAGCATGAACAATAGACAATTATCATGAACAAGGAAATATAACAATAACCGTTTTATTATTGTCTCTAGGGCATATTTCCAACAGTCTCCCACTTGCACTAGAGTCAATAATCTAGTTCACATCGTTATGTGATTAACACTCATAGTTCACATCGCCATGTGACTAACACCCGAAGAGTTTACTAGAGTCAATAATCTAGTTCAGATCGCCCTGTGATTAACACCCAAGAGTTTACTAGAGTCAATAATCTAGTTCACATCACCATGTGATTAACACTCAGTGAGTTCTAGGGTTTGATCATGTTATGCTTACGAGAGAAGTGTTAGTCAACGGGTTTGCAACATTTAGATCCGTGTGTTCTTCGCAAATCTCGATTTCATATTGTAGATGTTGCTACTATGCTCCACTTGGAGCTATTCCAAATGGTTTCTCCACTATACGTATCCGGTTTGCTACTCAGAGTCATCGGGATAGGTGTTAAAGCTTGCATCGACGTAACCCTTTATGCCGAACTCTTTATCACCTCCATAAACAAGAAACATTTCAAAGGACAATTTTGACTGCTGTCCAATGATCCACTCCTGGATCACTCTTGTACCCCCTTGCCAGACACGTGGCAAGGCACATCGCGGTACACAGCATGGCATATCGTATAGAGCCTATGGCTAAGGCATAGGGGACGACTTTCGTCCTTTCTCTTTCTTCTGTCGTGGTCGAGCTTCAAGTCTTAACTTCACACCTCACAACTCAGGCAAGAACTCCTTCTTTGACTGATCCATCTTGAACTCCTTCAAGATCATGTCAAGGCATGTGCTCTGTGAAAGTCTTATCAGGCGTCTTGATCTATCTCTATAGATCTTGATACCGAGCATGTAAGCAGTTTTACACATGTCTTCCTTTGAAAAACTCCATTCAAACAACCCTTTATGCTTTCTAGAAATTCTACATCATTTCCGATCAACAATATGTCATCCATATATACCTATCAGAAATGTTGTAGTGCTCCCACTCACTTTCTTGCAAATACAAGTTTCTTGCAAACTTTGTATAAACCCAAATGCTTTGATCGCCTCATCAAAGTGTATGTTCCAACTCTGAGATGCTTGCTCCAGTCCATAGAAGGATCACTGGAGTTTGCATACCTCTTAGCATCCTTTGGATTGACAAAAACCTTTTGGTTACATCACATACAACTTTTCCTCACGGAAACCGTCAAGGAAACTTTGTTTTGACATCCATCTGCCTGATTTCGTAAATGAAAATGCAGTAACTGCTAACATAGTTCTAACAAACTTTAGCATCGCTATGATTGAGAGAAGTCTCATCGCAGACAATTCCTTGAACTTGTCGGAAACTTCCTTGAGACAAGTCGAGCTTCATAAATGGTGACATTACCATCAGCGTATGTCTTCTTATTAAAGATCCATTTATTCTCAATGGCTTGCCGATCATCGGGGAAGTCCAACAAAGTCCATACTTTGTTCTCATACATGGATCCTATCTCGGATTTCATGGCTTCCGGCCATTTGTTGGAATCCGGGCCCACCATCACTTCATAGCTCATAGGTTCATCGTTGTCCAACAACATGACCTTTAAGACAGGGTTACCACTCAGAAGTTGTACACACCCTTGTCGACCTACGATGTTTGATAGTAATTTGATCTGAAGCTTCATGATCATCATCATTAGCTTTCTCCTCAACTGACGTAAGTGCCACAGAAACATCTTTCTGTGATGCGCTACTCTCTGGTTGAAGTGAAGGTTCAACAACCTCATCAAGTTCTATCTTCCTCCCACTCAATTCTTTCGGGAGAAACTCTTTCTCGAGAAAGGACCTGTTCTTAGCGACAAACACTTTGCCCTCAAATCTAAGATAGAAGGTATACCCAATCGTCTTGCTTGGGTATTCTATGAAGATACAATTTTCAGCTTTGGGTTCGAGCTTTTCCGACCGAAGCCTATCGACATAAGCATCGTAGCCCCAAACCTTAAGAATCAACAACTTTAGTTTCTTGCCAAACCATAGTTCATACGGTGTCGTCTCCACGGACTTAGATGGATGCATAACCCCCAAAATGGCGGTAGATTGGTAAGAGACATCATAAACCATATCCAATAAGGTTCGATTACGATGTTCGGACACACCATCATGATATGGTGTTCCAGGCGGCATCAACTATGAAACGATTCCACCTTGTCTTTAGTGATTGCCAAACTCATAAATCAGATACTTTCCCTTTGATCAGATCGAAGGAACTTGATCTTCTTGTTACGATGATTCTCAACTTCACTCTGAAATTGCTTGAACTTTTCAAACATTTCAGACTTATGCTTCATTAAGTAAATATACCCATATCTATTCAATTCACCGGTGAAGGTCAAAAAATAACTATATCCACCGCGCGCGTCAACACTCATCGGACCGCACACATCAGCATGTATGATTTCCAACAAGTCACTTGCCCGTTCCATTGTTCCAAAGAACGGGGTTTTAGTCATCTTGCCAAAGACGCATGGTTCGCATGTGTCAAGTGATTCAAAATCAAGTGACTTCAAAAGTCCATTAGCATGGAGGTTCTTTCATGCGCTTTACACCAATATGACCTAAGTGGCAGTGCCACATGAAAGTGGTACTATCATTATCAACTCTACATCTTTTGGCATCAATGTTATGAACATGTGTATAACTACGACCAGGATTCAATAAACCATTCACATTGGGTGCATGACCATAGAAGGTATTTATTCATGTAAACAGAATAATCATTATTCTCTGACTTAAATGAATAACCGTATTGCCATAAACATGATCTAATCATCTTCACGCTCAACGCAGACACCAATGAAAACAATATTTATCTAGGTTCAACACTAATCCCGAAGGTAGAGGGAGTGTGCGATGGTGATCACATCAACCTTGGAAACACTTCCAACACACATCGTCACCTCGCCCTTAGCTAATCTCCGTTAATTCCTTAGCTTTTGTTTCGAGTTACCAATATTAGCAACTGAACCGGTATCTAATACCCAGGTGCTACTAGGAGTACTAGTAAGGTACACATCAATAACACACATATATTAAATATACTTTTGTTGAAATTTACAGCCTTCTTATCTACCAAGTATTTGAGGCAGTTCCGCTACCAGTGACCGTTCCCCTAATAGAAGCACTTTGTCTCGGGTTTGGGTTCTTGGGTTTCTTCACTGGAACGGCAACTGGCTTGCCATTCAAGAAGTTTCCCTTCTTTCCCTTGCCCTTCTTTGAAACCAGTGCTCTTGTTAACGATCAACACTTGATGCTCCTTCTTGATTTCTACCTTTACGGCCTTAAGCACGACAAACAGCTCTGGGATTATCTTCCCTTGCATGTTATAGTTCATCACGAAACTCTAGTAGCTTGGTGATAGCGACTGGAGAACTTTTGTCAATCACTCTCTTATCTGGAAGATTAACTCCCACTTGATTCAAGTGATTGAAGTACCCAGACATTCTGAGCACATGCTCACTGGCTGAGCTATTCTCCTCCATCTTGTAGGCAAAGGTCCTGTCAGAGGTCTCAACCCCTCAACACGGGCATGAGCCTGAAATACCAATTTCAGCTCTTCGAACATCTCATTTGTTCTATGGCATTCAAAACGCTTTTGGAGCCTCGACTCTAAGCCGTAAAGCATGGCACACTAAACTATCAGGTAGTCATCAGAACATGTCTACCAGATGTTCGCAACATCCACAGACGACGCCAGAGGGGTTGGCACATCTAGCGGTGCATCAAGGACAGAAGCCTTATGTGTAGCAGTGAGGACAATCCTCAGACTACGGCCCTAGTCCGCACAATTGATTACAATATCTTTCAACTTAGTCTTTCTCTAGGAACGTATTAAAACAAAGAGCTAAAGCATGAGCTATTAATCCACAACATAATTTGCAAAGACAATTTAGACTATGTTCATGATAATTAAGTTCATCTAATCAAATTATTCAATGAACTCCCACTCAGATAGACATGATCCGAATCGACTAGGTCGTGTCCGATCATCACGTGAGACGGACTAGTCATCAACGATGAACATCTCCATGTTGATCGTATCTTCTATACGACTCATGTTCGACCTTTCGGTCTCTTATGTTCCGAGGCCATGTCTATACATGCTAGGCTCGTCAAGTCAACCTAAGTGTTTTGCATGTGTAAATCTGGCTTACAGCCGTTGTATTCGAATGTTAGAATCTATCACACCCGATCATCACGTGGTGTTTCGAAACAACGAACCTTCGCAACGGTGCACAATTAGGGGGAACACTTTCTTTGAAATTTTAGTGAGGGATCATCTTATTTATGCTACCGTCGTTCTAAGAAAATAAGATGTAAACATGACAAACATCACATGCAAATCATAAAAGTGACATGATATGGCCAATATCATATTGTGCCTTTGATCTCCATCTTCGAGGTGCGGCATGAACACCATTGTCACCGGCATGACACCATGATCTCCATCATCGTGTCTTCATGAAGTTGCCTCGCTAACTATTACTTCTACTACTATGGCTAACGGTTAGCAATAAAGTAAAGTAATTACATGGCATTTTCATTGACACGCAGGTCATAAATTAATTAAGACAACTCCTATGGCTCCTGCCAGTTGTCATACTCATCGACATGCAAGTCGTGATTCCTATTACAAGAACATGATCAATCTCATACATCACATATATCATTCATCACATCCTTTTGGCCATATCACATCACATAGCATACCCTGCAAAAACAAGTTAGACGTCCTGTAATTGTTGTTGCATGTTTTACGTGGCTGCTATGGGTTTCTAGCAAGAATGTTTCTTACCTACGCAAAACCACAACGGTGATATGCCAATTGCTATTTACCCTTCATAAGGACCCTTTTCATCGAATCCGATCCGACTAAAGTGGGAGAGACAGACACCCGCCAGCCACCTTATGCATCAAGTGCATGTCAGTTGGTGGAACCAGTCTCACGTAAGCGTACGTGTAAGGTCGGTCCTGGCCGCTTCATCCCACAATGCCGTCGGATCAAGATAAGACTAGTAACGGTAAGCAAATTAAACAAATCATCGCCCACAACTGATTTGTGTTCTACTCGTTCATAGAATCTACGCATAGACCTAGCTCATGATGCCACTGTTGGGGAACGTAGCAATGATTCAAAAAAACCTGAGTGTCACCAAGATCAATTTAGGAGATACTAGCAACGAGAGAGAGGGAGTGCATCTTCATACCCTTGAAGATTGCTAAGCAGAAGCGTTACAAGAACGCGGTTGGTGGAGTCGTACACGCAATGATTCAGATCGCGGTCGATTCCGATCTAAGTGTCGAACAACGGCGCCTCCGCGTTCAACACACGTACAGCCCGGGAACGTCTCCTCCTTCTTGATCCAGCAAGGGCAGAGGAGAATTTGAGGGAGAACTCTGACAGCACGATGGCGTGGTGGTGATGGAGCTCGTGGTTCTCCGGTAGGGCTTCGCCAAGCGCTACGGAGGAGGAGGAGGAGGAGGTGTAGGAGAGGGGGAGGGGCTGGGCCAGGGGAAGGGTGCGGCTGCCTTCTCTCTCCCTCACTATATATAGGGGCAAGGGAGAGGGGGCTGGCCCCCTCAGATCCCATCTAGGGGAGGGGCGGCGGCCAGGGAGGGGAAACTTGCCCCCCAAGCCAAGGGGGGCACCCCCTTTTAGGGTTTCCCCTCAACCCTAGGTGCATGGGCCCTAAGGGGATGGCGCCCAGCCCACTTAGGGGCTAGTTCCCCTCCACATATAGCCCATAGGGCCCTCCGGGGCAGGTGGACCCTCCCGGTGGACCCCTGGAACCCTTTCGGTGGTCCCGGTACAATACCGGAAAACCCCGAACACTTCTGGTGACCGTATGAGGACTTCCCATGTATAAATCTTCACCTCTGGACCATTCTGGAACTCCTTGTGACGTCTGGGATCTCATTCGGGACTCCGAACAACCTTCGGTAACCACATAGTATTTCCCATAACAACTCTAGCGTCACCGAACCTTAAGTGTGTAGACCCTACGGGTTCGGGAACCATGTTGGCATGACCGAGACATCTCTCTGGCCAATAACCAACAGCGGGATCTGGATACCCATGTTGGCTCCTACATGTTCCATGATGATCTCATCGGATGAACCACGATGTTAAGGATTCAATCAATCCCGTATGCAATTCCCTTTGCCTATCGGTATGTTACTTGCCCGAGATTCGATCGCCGGTATCCCCATACCTCGTTCAATCTCATTACTGGCAAGTCTCTTTACTCGTTCCGTAACGCATGAACCCGTGACCAACCCCTTGATCACATTGAGCTCATTATGATGATGCATTACCGAATGGGCCCAGAGATACCTCTCCGTCATACGGAGTGACAAATCCCAGTCTCGATTCGTGCCAACCCAACAGACACTTTTGGAGATACCTGTAGTGCACCTTTATAGCCACCCAGTTACGTTGTGACGTCTGGTACACCCAAAGCATTCCTACGGTATCCGGGAGTTTCACAATCTCATGGTCTAAGGAAATGATACTTGACATTAGAAAAGCTTTAGCAAACGAACTACACGATCTTGTGCTACGCTTAAGATTGGGTCTTGTCCATCACATCATTCTCCTAATGATGTGGTCCCGTTATCAATGACATCCAATGTCCATGGTCAGGAAACCATGACCATCTATTGATCAACGAGCTAGTCAACTAGAGGCTTACTAGGGACATATTAAGATCTATGTATTCACACATGTGTTACGGTTTCCGATTAATACAATTATAGCATGAACAATAGACAATTATCATGAACAAGGAAATATAACAATAACCATTTTATTATTGCCTCTAGGGCATATTTCCAACAGCAAGTTCTTCAACTATCTCTGTTATCACTAATTCCTCATCTGAGGACATTGCCAGTATCACTGATGTTGCAGGGTTGAAGGAATTGTATAAGACAGACATGTACAAAAGCCTGAAAGGGCATCGGGCTCTTTGTGATGTGCTTAAAAATCAGATCCTCAACAGGAACCTTAGGAAAGAGGGTATTGCTTTTGAGAGGAAACTCAATGCTGATGGGACCTACTGGAAACCTGAGCAGTCACTACAAAAAAATACACTTCCGTGATGATACGTGTTTGTCACAGTAGATCACATTTTCTGTCATGCATGTACATCCATGACGATTTTATGACAGAATCAAGATAGTCATACATGTGCTGTCATAGAAGTGTTCCATGACATTACCAAAATTATCATCACAGAAGTGTCCACTTCCATGACGATAAATCCCGCGTCACAGAAGTGCTTTCATCAAGGGTGACCGACACGTGGCATCCACCGTAACGGAACGCCGTTAAGCTATCGGGTCGGGTTTTGGATCCGATAACCCATTAACAGCCCCAACCAATGGGGATTTTCCACGTGTAAAATCATCATTGGCTGGAGGAAACACGTGTCGGCTCATCGTTGGGACAGATGTCATCCACTCATTGGACAGAAGGCGCCTATGATACGTCGACACGTGGCACGACCCAACAGAGGCCCATTCCTGTGAAAAGGCCGGCCCATTTGACTTGGTCAAAAGGTGGCGGGCCGGCCCATGTAAAGCCTGTTAACGGCATGTTCGCATATAGCCCATTTACAGCCCGCTAACCCAAGGCCCATTACGCCCTATCCGAATTAGGCACAGTAGCGTCATCTGGGCCACCCAATATGATTCCAGCCCGTTTTCACTTCTGGCCCATGTATGGCCCATGACATCTTTCGGCCCATATGAGGCCCTATGTAACTCTTGGCCTATTAACGACCCGTGGTGAAACTGGCCCGTAATGAACAGTGTATCACTTTACACCCATTAACGGCCCGTGGTGAAACTGGCCCGTAATGAACAGTGTATCACTTTATACCCATTAACGGCCCGTTATTCCGTTGGGCCGTTTCCAGCCCATGTTATCTGTCGGCCTTCTCAGAGCCCATTTATTCTTGGGCTCATTTCCAGCATGCGTTTACTTACGGTCCGTTACTGTCATTTTCTGCTTGTGAGCCAAATTCAGCCCGTGGTTACAGTCGGCCCGTTTGTGGTCCGTTAATACGTTGGGCCATTTTCATAGCGTCATCAAATATGGCCTATTAACGATGGCCCGTTATGGTCGGCCCATGAACGGACGATTCCAACTCTAGCCCGTTTACAGCCATAATGCGGTCTGTTTGGCCCATGTTTGGCCAATCAATCATACGGCCCGTATAAGGCCCATTGATGATACGGCTCGCAGAAGGCCCATTGTTACTCCAACCCGTAGAAGGCCCATTGTTTCTACAGCCTGTAGAAGGCCCACTGTTTCTACGGCCAGTAGGAGACCCAGTGTCACTACAATAAATATTAGCCCATGGTTATTGTGGCCTAGTTTTAAAAAATAGGTTATTGCAGCCACTAGCTAACCGCGGAAAAAGAACTGCAATGACTACAAGCAAACAAATAAACAAGACGAAAAGGAAATAAATAAGCAAGCAACTAACGCTAGGCTATCACGGCTATTACACATATTACATCCAATGGGCATCAAAGTTCGCCACCAGTGCAAATATAGGGAACAAAGCAGCATATCATATACACTGGTTGTCAAAGTTGGCGACCAGCGCAAATAAACGCCACAAAAAAACAAATCCAGAACTGAAACCACTCCAGAAGATCTCAAGAAACAATATCTTGGGTACCCATAATGCTGGCAAGATGCTTAGCAAGCTTATTAACTTTCTCTTGTTTGGCGCTTAAATCCTCCAGCGCTTGCTGTTGCACCAGAAAATATGCATCTGATTTCTGCAGGGACTTCCTCAGTCCTTCAGCTTCCTGTCGTAGCACATCTGATCGATGTCTTTCAACTTGAAGTTGAGACTCAAGAAGACGAACTGATTTAGGCATCGAGTTCGAAGAGTTTGTGCCAGCAGTAGTGGCCAGTAACTCGAACACTACATCAAGACAGGACTTTTGGGTTCCCTCACTGTCGTCAAGATAGTTTTTATCAGCTTTCTTGGAGACCAACAGGGATGTCTCACTATCTTGAATCTTATCTGCATTACTTCCTTTACCATTGGATAATGCGGTACTGTTCTCCAATATTTTGTCTGCATTCTAAAAGAGAAACAAGCAGACACATCACATGTTTACCATGTTGTATATGAAACTCATTTTGGTAAATGAGTTCAGTAGTAAAGTGGACAGGATAACAGCATGAAACAAACATGTATCTATGTACCATGGTCACTTTATGGTCTATATCATTCTAGTTTTTGTTGCCAAATCAAGATAGAGACACAGTTCAAATAATATTTGTTCAAGACAAAGCAGAATAGACAGAATATAAGTGTGGGTAACTATAGAGTAATGACAACACTTGTAATCTGCATGACATGAGAACATAATTGTTTATTCAATTGAAACTAAAATCAACATAGAGCAGGTTACAACAACAAACCAGTTAAAGAAACAGGTTTAAAACATACCTGTTGCGCCATTGGAGTTTCAATTCCATCCTTCAAATTTGAAAATAGTTGGTATGAGTAAATACAGTAATGCAAGAGCAAAGGAGTATGAACCATAGCTATAGAACCTGACCTGAGAACAAATCTTCTTCTCCTTTAAGCATTGAGTTGGGATTTGGAGTGGTGGTCCTCGTGCTTTGGGCACTGCAGTTCCCTTACTAACTGATCATGTTTGGGTGCTCTGTGGTGGAGACGGTGATGTATCAACTGGAACTGGGTTACTATCTTCCAGGGTTGGGGTTAGAAGGGGTGTAGCTGGTTCTCTGTCCAACTGGGTAGGGGTACAATCTGCGAGAGTCTGGGTTATGTGTGGTGGATCTGGTCCTTGGGCAAGTACAACCGTGGTTCTATCTGCATCAACTGGTAGCACTATCTTTTCTGAAGACCGTGTTGTTACTCCCTTAGATACTGCCATCACGCTCTCCAATTCAAATGGCTGATAAACAAGAAAAGTAATTGAAAGTATAGACGTTGTATGATAGACAGGTGCAAGGATAGTGGGGAATAAAAGAGGGCATGAAATAATTCATATTTATGTTGTCTAACCAAACAGGATAGCATGACACAATTTCACATATATGATGGCTAACTAAACAGGATAGCATGACACAATTTCACATTATGATGGCTAACTAAAAAAGATGGAAAGACATAGTTCAAAATATGAGACTATGTAAACAGGATGACATGACATAACTATATAATGTGTTTATTAAATAGGTTAGCATGCCATAATTCACATACATTCACGGATAGAATGCCATAATTCAAAATATGATGACTGTAAACACTAAACAGGATGAGATGATATAACTATATGATGTCTTTATTAAATGGGTTTCCATGCCATAATTCATATAGATGATGTGTATGTACTATGTAAACATGATGGCATGCTATAATTCAAATATATGATTTATATAGTAAGCAAGTAAGCATATGGCAGTCCATATATGATGTAAAAACTAAGCAATGCAAGACAACATGCATGACATGGGTAATATAACCCTGCCAAGTTTGAGCATAGACCTCAGGGGGAAATAGGACTGGTCATCGAATCCTCCTCTGAGGAGCTCTCTGTAACCAGCAAGATGTCTGCTTCAGCAGGTAGCATTGTCTGCTCTGAATACCTTCTTTTCACTCCAGATACTTCCATCACCGCTTCAAATGGCTGATCCACAGGAAGAGTAGTTGAATATACAAATGTTGTCGACAAATGGAACACGTAATACAAAAAATGATAGCATGATATAATTCACATACATGATGATTGGCTAAACAGCATGGCATTGCATAATTCACATATATAATGCCTTTGCAACAAGATAGCATTGTATAATTCACATATATAATGTCTTGCAACAAGATGGCAATGCATAATTCACATATATGGTAATTAGACACTGAACAGGTGGCATTCACACAAAGCATGTCTAAACTAATCAAATGACATAGCAATGCGAGACACCATACGCACGATATGAGCAACATAACCCTGCCAAGTTAGAGCATACACCTCGGGGGGGAATAGGACTGGTCATCTGTCTCTGAATCCTCCTCTGAGGAGCTATCCGTAACCAGCAAGATATGCGCTTCGTCAGATAGCATAGTCTGCTCTGAAGACCTTGTTTTCACTCCAGAATTTGCCATCACCGTGTCAAATGGCTGATGCACACGAAGAGCAGTTGAATGTACTAACATTGTTGACAAATGTAATATGTAACAAAAAAAGGATGGCCTGATATAATTTACATATAAGATGACTGGCTAAGCAGAATGGCATTGCAAAATTCACATATATGATGCCTGGCTAAAAAAGATGGCATTGCATAATTCACATAAACGATGAATAAACTAAACATATGGCATTCGCACAAAGGATGTCTAAACTAAGCAGATGACATATTTGATGTATAAAGTAAGCAATGCAAGACACCATATGCATGATATAACCAACATCAGCATGCCAAGTTAGAGCGAAGACCTTAGGGGGTAAATAGGAGTTGTCTTCTCCTTATGAATCCCCCTCAGAACAGATATCTTCCTCTCGATTACAATCCGAAATGCGTGGAGGGGGGCTGCCTTTGCGCCTACCATGGAGCGACGTCTGCATGAAATTTTATTGCCACACAAGGCCCGTCTCTTTTGCTCTACATGTTCAGTTCCATTGTTTACAATAATTGTCATGCATAGGAATAAAACATAGTGAGATTATGTAAGGAGTGCATGCAGAAATCTAAAGTGATGGTAGCAACATGTGGATAGACCCAAAACCAATAATAGCAGGAAGATAATGGCTTCAGTTAAAAAATACAGATAATGACTTCTTTACTGTTTGTTTCCCACCCAACATGAAACTCATAGTAGACACCGGAGATTAACCAGATAGTAGATAGATACTATTGATAGCGGCCCCGATATGTACCCCACAACCATTTAAAAACTCAAGTTTGACCATTAGTTTGGAGCTGACTCAGAGTCTAATCGGTGAACAGGACGATAAAGTAGCATGTAGTATTAAGCGATGCATAACGTAAGCAGACACGAAAGAGTGCAACCTCTCTTGCGGACCCGTGTAGTCCTCGAGGTCATCTGCTCGGTTGATGATGGTAATGCAGTTTTCATGGCTGCCAGCGGCGGGGAAGAAGATCTAAGGTGGCGAAAGACAGTCTGGAGGTTGGATCCCTGCTGTGCTGGACCCTTCTGTCGTTGGAGCAGCTGAGCTGGGGTGGACGACGGTGCAGCAAGAGCGGGACAAACCACACAAGGTTTTCTTTGACAACTATCTGTAAGAGAAGTAATTATGTAAGGGCTCGTTTGAATTGGAGGATTCCAACAATGCAGGGATAGGAAATAGACAAGAATAGGATAGGAATGCAGGTGCAAAACAGAGAATTTAAAAACACAAGATTTCTGCCAATCTGGGTGTTTGATTCACAACAATTGGAAGATCACATGATGCAAAGAAGCATGGTGAGATTGAGTCAAACCACAAGAAAATGTACGGTTATAATGCTATTATGCTACTATCTCTTAGTCTTGTGCTTCACGAATAGGAATTTGAAAAGGAGGGCAAGTGAAAATTAAAATTCGTACGTTTTTTCTTTCAAGGAGACACTAAAGGAACAAATTCGTGTGCTCAGTGGACAAATCCGGTGAGGATGCTCTGGCTGACTTTTCTGTCGGAGGAGGGGAAGAAGATCTTAGGCGTCTGGAGATGGAGCCCGAGGTACTGCTCCGCTCTGATGGAGGGTTTCATCGTTGGAGCAGCTCCGGTGAGTTGTACGACGCCGAGGCTGAAGCAGGACAAGAGAGACAATGAACAACGTAAACCTGAGTGGAATTCTAATAGCATCTCCAATACATGACGTAAAATACATAACCACAAAGTGCTAGATGTAAAATACATCAGCCGCTCATATCTGAACTTAACTGTCGAAACTGAAGTTAACTATCGAAACTGAATTTTGCTATCGAAACTGAATTTTGCTGTCGAAACTGCACGCACTAGCAAGGTGCGGCTACACGTCGGTCGACTAACTTTTTCATCTCTGGTTAGTCGATTTTGCAGCCGTTGGATACGAAATCAAGGGCCTGCAGTTCATCTTCAACCCCCACCCCCCTGAGCCGCCAGCCACCACCTGCCAAACAGTAGCACCCCGCTGCCCGCGGCCGGCGGTGCGCCACCCCGCCCGCCCAGAAAACACTCCCCGCCGTCGGTCCGCCGCCGCCCCGGCCATCCCTCTAGGCCCCCCGTGCCAAGCTTTTTCTCCGGCGATCCCCACGCCACCGCCCCGCCACCGTCGGCGACCACCGCCCCCATCCTGAACCCTAAGATAGATAGTGGGGTACCTCTCCGGTGAGCCCCCTCCCCGTTGGTTCTTCCTTCACTCGGGCAACCCCCCCCCCCCCCCCCCCCCCCCCCCCACCCCCTGAAAATCGACTGACCCAAAAGTCGATTCAGTCGACTGAAAAGTGTAGCTAAATTGGAGCAGCATCGCAAGCAAGAGCAAGAGCGAGAGCAGCAGCGTGAGCAAGAGCAATAGCAAGAGCAGACCAGGCAGGGGACTGAGAGCAAGAGCAGAGCAGCAGCGCGAGCGAGAGCTAAAGCAGCAGCAGCTCCTACTGATGTGGACGTCACCACCGAGGGAGCGACGCCATGGAGGAAGTGGCCGGCGACGCCGCCGTGGATGGAGCCGCATCGTGTCGGCTTGGGACCGAGCGCCGGCAGCACCGTGAGATCGAATCAACAAGAAAATGCGGCGATTAGTGTACAACCTCTTTGGTGGCGCCGATTAGGCCGCAGCTTCATCCGAGGAAACGGTGATGATGATGCTCTTCCGGTGGTGCAGGTGAAGACGGCGGTGTGGGAATGGAGGTGGCGTGAAAGACGAGGGGAACGTCAGGGCAGCTCCTTGGAGGTGGAGGACGGGGTGGCTGAACCAGCAGGACGATGAGATCGACGACGGATCCTCATCCGGTACGGTGGATGAGGGACGTCGAGGTGTTGCTATGGACGACGTCGTCGGGGAAGAGGCTCCGGCTGGGTGGCGGACGGAGCAGGGTGTGGGGTTTCGTCACGGGTTTCGCGGCCTCGGTGTACGAATGGGTGGGTGGATGGGATGGCAGTGTGGAACCATGGCTTAGAGACGCGCTTGTCCGAAATGTGGGGTAAGTTACAAAAGTACCCCCACCGATTTGAGGCGGTTCTTTCGGTTCAGGGGTACCACGGGCATTTCACGTGTCGGGATTTCACAGGAGGTGGGAGTTTTCGCGCGCATTGTAATTTCGGAATAGCAAGGCACGGGTTGAGATGGAGGGAGTTGTCGGAGCACAACGAGACAAAGATATATCTTAAATATTTTGGGTTAACAAGGCACGGGTTGAAATTTCTGGACAAGCCTAACGTGTATTGTACCAAATCAATGCGCACTACAAATGTCATTCAAAACTTTGAATTCATGTTATGTTCAATTAAAATATTTCTCTACGTGTATAATGCATGCAACCTACTACTCAAATGAACGTTTTAGTGCATTCCAAACGTATATACTACCGCATCAATATGAACTAAATTTGAATTCGTTTCTCTATTTGAATAAGATCTATAGTAATGATTGTTGTGAAGTCAAAGCATTTGAATTCGTTTCTCTGTTTTAATAAGATCTACAATCATCATTATTTTCAAGTTAAACCATCATTTGTGTATTATCTTCACAGCACACCACATGATTAGTCTCGAGTTACATATGAACTATGTGTACTATATGAACTCGAACTAGATTTTTTGAATCCACTTTATTTTGATTTCAAATCACATTACATTTATAGCTCTAGCTAGATCTTCATAATCTAAACCATGCATCATATGTATAATGTGTTTATCACACTATGTATGGTGCCCCGCCCCCTACGCCTACAAGTATTTAGATGTGAGTTGCAAACACCACACATTACCACAAATTCAAATAAAATATGAGAATGTTCGATATATAGTATTGTTTAGATTGTTCGATATTTAGTTGTAAGCTGCAAACGCCACACATTATCACAAATTCAAATAAAATGTGAGATTGTTTGATGTATAGTATGGTTTAAATTGTTCGGCATTTAGCTGTGAGTTGCAAACGCCATGCATTATCACATTATGGTATAACATGTGCACATCACGTGTATCACCGCTATATTCATGCATGCAATGTTTCAAACACTATGATCTCCTATTCAAATATATGAATCCGCTTTCATATCAAATTATGACCTTTGTTAGTCTCTTACACCCACACAATCCTCTAACCTTTGTAGCTACCACTAACTTTCTCTCGTGCACGCACACGCCCTCCTCGCCCTCCCCCTCCCTCGGCATTCTATACACCGGGCACATTCATTTTTTTCTTTAGGTCGTTCTCCCAGAGTCTCCACAACTCCTTTCCGAGACACACCGATCGATAAACCTCTCCAGCGATGCCTGCCTACAACATACACACACACCTTCAATCTCCTCCTTTATGTGTCCTTGCCTCGTGTCTCTCATACGGTCAGACACACGTGTAACTCTCGCCCCTCTTTTCATCAATCTCACAACCGCACACTCCTCCCCCTATCTAGCTAGTAGTTGGGCCTCTCGCACCACCTCCTAGCTCCATTCTCTCTGTCTATCCGTCTCGCTGGGCCTTATTTGCCTCTAACAAATGGACGTACACCGAACAATCTCTCGCTATACATATAGCTAGCTAGGTCCTTATAACTCGTTTTTACCCACACGTCAATGGATCTACCTCATTAGTTGTGTCTCTCCCTTCCTCCAACAAACAACAATTGATCTACCGATCTAGTTAGGTTTGCTTACCAAACACATGGTTCCCCTTCATCATCCATGGATGCGTCCCGACAGATCTATCATGCACAGGCACAGACAGAAACACATCCCCACTCTTATTTATAACATTGCAGTTCCACCCTCAGTTTGTCTAGTAGGCCTCTCCCACCATCTTCGAGAAGCAACTCCATCACCCATCCAGCACTCTACCCTCTCCCTCCCTCTCCCTCCCTCTCTCTCTCTCTCTGTCCCATCATATTTCCCGTCCTTTAGTTATGTATGGATGTCGACCGATCTCCCTCAATACATAGATGGGTCTCTCCTTCTCAACACATATACGAGTCGTTCTACCTCTATAGTTAGGCCTCTGCCTACCCCCCCCCCCCCCCACACACACACCGATACATCGAGCGCTCTAGTCATGTCTCCCTGCCACACACAAACTTGGCATGTGCCCTCTAACGTTCCGGTAGGCCAGTTGCCCTATATCTTTGACTTGCACACACACACAATTTCGATGGCTCTCTTCATTGATCTTGTACCCACCCACTTGATCCTCTCTTCGACTCTATCGATAGCTATGACCCCTCCCTCTCTTCTCGTGGATTGCCCGACCCTCTATGTATGATATGGATAGGCCTCCATTTCACACACATTGCATGCAAAATTTTGTTTGAGATGTCATTGACACATATTCCCACAAATAATTCACAAAATAAACCCCCCACCCCAAAACAAAAAACACTCACAAACGCGGTTTGTATCTCTCACACACACCCACATAGGTGGGGGACGTGCACGAAGAGAAGAGGTGCATGCACGGCGCACGTACTCCCGTCTCTTTCCCAACCACACCCGCACGGGTACACGGTGGAGCTCATTTCTGTACGAAAAAGGCAGCCCATGTAGTAATTTGGCATGTGTACTAGTTGTCCACTTGGTGGAGGGAGGATTGTCTATCACGGGTTAACAAACAAATTGCGACTTGACGTGTTATGCTAAAAAAAGAGGCAAACCATGTGGGGCCTACCTTAGAGTCAAGGCTCTATACACTGGAGTACTTTTGATGTTTCCCGTCAACTCGCAGAACGAGGAGAAGCTTGCTTAGTACGCCGTCTCCCCCGTTCCTAAATATAAGTCTTTGTAGAGATTTCACCATGAACCACATGCGGATGTATATAGATGCATTTTAAGTGTAGATTCATTCATTTTGTTCCGTATGTAGTGGAATCTCTACAAAGACTTATCTACTAGTAATAGCTAGCCCCCACTACTAGGAGTTCTCTATCCTCTCCTTGAGCCACATCATCAAAATTGATGCAGTCGTTAGATGAAGTAAATCAGTCCATAATAGCCGTCTGATCTAGACGTTGAGAGGCTCCGCACTAAGCCACATGCAAGCATGCAGAAATACCGTGGCACATGCATGTGAGTGGGTTTTAAATCACATCAACATGTTTGCATGCAAGCATGCACCGGTAGCATGCATGTAAGTGAGCTTTTAAGTCCCATTAACATGTCAAAAAGAAAAATATAATCCCATTATGCAGTAGGAGTTGGATGATCTTTTTTCCTTATGTTGGATGATCTAAATGATGATGGGAGTTTATTTAGTTTGGCTACCACATTTGTCATGCGGTTATAGAGTTTTTTTAGTTCTATGAAATCGATAATTTTGCGCAGAGAGATATACTGCTGTTCCGCGGCAATGCGTGGGGACTCATCTAGTAATATTTAGGAACGGAGGGAGTACTATGTAAAGAGTTAGGTGTCACACGGTGATAGTGTGAGGTGGGCCATGTAATCACTGAGCCTGCGTGTTTTCACTGCTCTTGCACACCTCCGCTGTAAGAATGGAGAAAATTGTAATCTAGTAGTAGTACCTCCTTTCGTCGAAAGCGTGCGACATGCAGCAGTCCTACCACCTCAGTAATAAAGACCAATGAGCCGTCAAATCACATAGACCCAGCAGTAAGTTGGACGGACGAAGCAACCATCACTCTTGCACCAGTGAGAGGTCATGTCTGCTCTGCCCGGGCATGAATGCGGCACCGATTCTTTGGAGCGGCGCTGACCGTTTCGGGCGGGAAGCGTGTGCGGGCGATGGAGGGGCTTTGGGTGGGCCAGGCTGGTCAGGAGCGGGCGTGGCAGCTGTCCGCATGTCCCTACCGGACATGCCGGAAACGAGAGGATGCACTGACTCTCGCGGCTAAAATCATACACTACACAACATCTCTCTGTAGGAGTAGGTCGATCTATCGCTCTCTCTAACACACACATGCTGTTAAACACACACACACACACACGCACCTTGGTCCCGTTGCACCTTCTAATGTGACTTATTACACCTAGACGGAGGGAGTAGTAAGTATACGAGATACGGTGGCACACTGACTTAAGTCGAATACAAGTGCCCAAAATTTGTGTGCATGTTATAATAAGGATTCACTTAAAATAGTACGTGAGCGAACAGAGGGATCAATTGGATAGTGTTCCCGAGCAGTAGCGAGATGTGTGAGGTAAGAAACACCACTGGCGCTTTTAATTTTTCGTATTAATTTTTTTGTTTCACCCTCAGACTGGTGGGACCCAGCGTACTACGTGGAGAGAGGTAAGGTGACTAAGGCTGCATTATTTCTGCACCACTGTGGATAGTCTTACCACCAAAGCCACATGACATGATTATGATTGAAATCCCAATGACTCCCACACACAAAAAAAACACGGCATGCTTGTCACACGAATGCAGGAATGTATAATAGGTTATTTCCCTCTCATTGAACATAACGGGAGGGTTGTGTAGCTGGTTAGCCTGTTCGATCATCAAACTTGAGGTCTCGGGTTCGATAACTACACTTGAGCATAATTTGTGCCAGGAGGATTCTTTGACTAGTCAAAATGTTTTCTAGGGTTTGCACGCTTCACACTCTCTCTCCAGTATATATACACGCTGGAGCCTCGGCGCTTGTAGTTGCTCTCTTCACACTCTCTCGCCCTCTCCCGCTGGAGCCTCAGCGCTTGTAGTTGCTCTCTTCACACTCTCTCGCCCTCTCCAGATCTAAACAAGACTTCGTTGGCCTCTCTCTCCCCTCACTGCTGCTCAAAGAGCCGGCAGGATCCGTCCGCCGGGAAGGGAAGGAGGCTTAACACTGTCGCCGTCGGCGAGGGACTACCAGCGCAGCTGTTCACTTCCCACCCAGCGGCGGCGCGGGAGGGCCTCCGACCCCTTCTTCTTCGTCGCCGTCCCATCGCCCACCGAACCACGCCCCAAGAACCTTATGGTATAATTTACTTACTCCACATGCATTGCTCTAGCTGCATGTATACCATGAATCTAGGACGTGGTTCAAAGAGGAAAGTAGTGGGAAAAGTTGTATATAGCATGAATCTAGGACGTGGTTCAAAGAGGAAATGAAGGGGGAAAGTTGTATAGCATGAATCTAGGACGTGGTTCAAAGAGGAAAGGAATGGGGGAAAGTAGTGGGGAAAGTTGTATCGCATAAATCTAGGACGTGGTTCAAAGAGGAAAGGAAGGGGCGAAAGTACTAGTTCAAAAAGGAAAGGAAGGGACAAGGCTGTAGAGTTTGAGAAGGACTAGATTTGCTGCACTCACATAGGGAAATGTGTCTAAAGATAACAAAACTAGGACCAACACAAATATGCTCCTTGGTTGTTTCTTCTTTGTTGCAACAGACTGTGCATGACCACAGTACATTGGTAGATGCACATGGTGCTGGTGCATCCACTGTCTCGTGCAACTCATTAGCTGTTGTTAATCTAAGGCCCTTTTTGGTTAAAAACTCCCTAGTCCCTACCTGCTTGGTTCCAGGGACTAAACATGGACTAGAGGTTATTAAATGACATGCTAAAAGACCATGTTACCCCTAGTAATGAACTAATAGAGACAAGGTGTGATGCGTGGCAGGGGCAACTGTTGGAAAAAGTCCCAAAAAGACTCCCTCGGGGTCTTCTTTCTTTAGTCCCAAATGCCCACTTTTAGTCCCTAAAAGTTCCTCCTGTTTGGTTTAGATGGGACTGACACGGAGTTTTTTTAGTCCCTACACCAAAATGTCCCTGTAAACAAACACCCTCTAATAATGCCACTGGAAAATTGATGCAATGCCATAGTTAAAAGCAAATTACATGTTTAACGAATTTTATTGTTAATATAATCTCTATGTTAATATTAATCAATGCCACCGTTTGAGAAATGCTACTGTCTTGCTTTTTCCCCATTTAGATAAGGTAGATGCTTCTCTTTGTTGGCTTCTGTGTCATCCACTATTATTGACCACTAATTGTTTCCTTTGCACCTTTGTGTAAACAGGGTTATCTACTTCACCTCATTGCCATTGTGACCTTTTGTTGCACTACACAAAACACTTTTGTTTTAAGAGTGTTTTGTGCAGTTCAACCAAAATGTCACACCAACAACGTTGCTTGATTGCTTGATCTTAGTGGAACTGCACAAGAGGAGATCTTACTTCCTATCCGTTAAGGCGAATTTGGTTCAGATCTTCTTCTTGTGATTTGTTTGAATTCCGCATCATGAGAGGTCAGTAATAGCCTTCTTTCACATGATTCTGCAGTGTGCTTTCATATGTTGTGCTACTTGTACGATAATGTTGCTTGATTTTAGTGAACTGCACAAATGGAGACAAGACTTCCAATCTGTATGTGCACCGTAATATCCCATTGAGGTAAGATAAGGATATTTCACAACTGCTGGCCTGTATTTTGCCACTTCCATCAGAAAATTAAGTTTAGTACTATACTTGTGCTCCCTAATTGACATGCCAAATCTTACATTGAAGGCGAAGCTTGTCTGTTATTGAACCAAGTGATGAAGGGGAAGAACAAGCGGAAGAAAAACAAAAATCAACTTCCGGTGCTGTAATGACGCACTGGAACTGTGATGACACAAGTAATGATATAGTTTTGCATCTTAATTTGTTGCTATGGCTGGAACAAGCAATTGTTTTGCCACTGATTTGATGCCACTCTTAATGTAATATGTAATTATCTCTACTTGTGCAAACAGGGATCTTCTTTGAAGATACCATATATTTTAGTGGAACTGCACAAGAAGATGTTGGAAACATTAAACTAATCGAGGAGTATATAGTAAGCATGGCCACCACCGTAGATAGCAACAGATGGTTCCGGAGAAGTGCTTCATCTGTATGCTCTACACAATAAGCCTCCTGACAAAGGTTGGTACTCGCTCACTGATTTCATCCATATGATTGAGCTTTTCCATCTCTATTGGTGTTGTGCTACTGTTTAGATATTGTCATGAAAAAGTGGTATTGTCCTTCAGAAGTGCTTCATCTATGTTGTTTTAAATATTTCCTTTCCTTTTTTCAAGCAAACAGGGATGCTAGCATTTAGTAGTCCTCTTGTCTTTGCACAACAGGATCATCTTCCTCCGAAGAAGAATATGGAGTACGTGAAGTGACTAGTTCCGATTATGCCAGGATGAAGAAGCCATGTCTATCTTCTCATCAGAAGGAGCAGTTGAAGGATGGTTACATTACTCCCCACAAGACCGAACTAACTTCAGCTCAGAAGGACTGACAAATCTCCATTTTTTTTGTTGTGATGCGCGAGTACAATGTTGTTCTAGGATTCTTTTTGGTGAGTTCAATTTTTCTAAAAGTGTGCTCTACATGGACCATGTATGTGCCTGTTGAAACTGTCAATTCATAGTACAGTTTGCTTTATACTAATCACTTTTTTATATTTGTGCAAACAGGGGTGCTCAGCTTGATTTCAATGGGAACTGCACAAAATGTTCATGAATACATCGAATCATTCATTTCCACCACAATAAAGGAGGTGCCGATAAGTTCAAGGTGTTGCAACATAAAAGGGCGAAATCATACAAGCTACGCATGAATTTGATTGATTTTGGTGGAACTGCACAAAAAGAATAGTTGGTTTATTTAGCACGAGGTGCCATGTCAATGTCCGAACTGATGGCAAACCCTGACCATTCCACAATCATAGGCATTTGATATTTTGGAATGGGACAACCTTGTCAAATTTTGCTCATTGATTTTAGCAAGACATGCGTTTGATATTTTTGAATGGGACGCCCTTTGCTGTCAGCAGCGTCGATCAATTTTTTCTTTATTCTTTAGTTGTGAAGTAAATATTGCCTCTGACATGTGCGTCGCTGAGATGCATAATCATCGACTGTTTTGAATGTTCTCTATGAATTGCCAGGCCTGTGTGTTTGATTGCAATGTACAGAAACGCTAAAAAGCTGCTCAAACTCTTTGTACTCCTTCTGTTCCTTTTTACTTCGCACATTGTGAAAGTGCATACTTTTTTGTATAAGATTGGTCAAAGTAGAGATACTTTGACTGCAGACAGAACTTGTATGCAGACTAGAAAGGACCGGAGCGAGTACATGTGAAACTGCTGCAAACGAGGTGATCACCCTGGGAATAATGCTAGTATGTATTATTTTGCATGTTCATCCAATGCTAGTGATACAGGAATTCGAACTAATCAAAATAAATTCATTCATACACGGTCGGATTTCATATAAACATGCCGGATTTCATTACATTTCATACATTCTTCAACTAAAAAGGGGTGCGCTGGAGGTATAATTAATTAACCGAAGCTACCCACCTGTGTCCAGCTGAGCCGAACAGAAGCTTCAGTGACTTAACTGTAGGTGGAGTTGCGTAACTGACGTGTGGCCTGTTGGGCCACATGTCAGTCAGCCAACTGCACCAGCAGTTAAGTAGAAGTAGCGTTCTTCTCCAGCGCAGCTCTCCGACTCCACGTCGCCGCCAAGAAGCTAACCGGCTGTCAATGGTCAACCCGCCTAGCTTGGCTTCAACCGGAGGGTAGCAGCGGTGGCCTTACTTGGACCCGAGCGGCGGCGACCTACCGTGTTCTACTCTTCCTCGTTTTCTGTGTGGCGTGGCCTCGTTGGCAGCGGGGCGGGGCCTCGGCGGAGCCGGCGATGTCCTCTGTCTCGTTGCCGGCAGGGTGGGGCCTCGGCGGAGCCGGCGGTGTCCTCTGCCTCGTTGTTGGCGCCGCGGGGCCTCAGCGGAGCTGGGCCTCGTCGACGCCAGCGGAGCGGGGACTCGCAGGAGCCGGCATTGTCCTCTGCCTCGTCCTCGGTCTCGCCAAACAGCGCCTCGCCCACTTCATCGCCCTCTTTGCTAGCCTCTTTGTAGGAGGCCGCAGCCTCCGCCACCTACATGTGGTACCGCCAGCGCTCGAGGCGGCCCTTGTGGGCGGAGCGGTACGAGTCGAGCAGCACCTCCTGCTCCACCCGCTCCGCGGCGATATGCTCCTCCGCCTACAGGTGCTCCTGGAGGAGATGGTGGTTGTAGGCGGCGTCGGCCTGCGCCTCCCGGAACTGCTCCTCACGCATCTGCCTCACCCTATCCATATATTGGGCACGGGCCTCGCCGATGGTCATGGTGCAATGCACCGGCGAGGATTGCGCGGAGGAGGGGGTTGGTGTCGGATCATCGACTACCATATTCTCCATTGGGACGTCGTCGTCCTCCGGCTGCCTGCCGACCAGCCAGTCGGCAGCAATGGCTGCCATCTCCTTGTGGTCCGTCGTCCGCCCGTCCCGAAGAGCGCTGGAGCGCGAGGAAGCCATGGTGGGCAGTAGTGGTGTGGACAGGAGAAAGGGAACGGATGCGGATGACTGCGGCTATGGCCGGCGCAACAGTTTATATAGCAATGGTGGGCGGGCGGAGGGACGGACGTGTGGCGCCGGAGTAGCCGCCTCGGCAACCGCGTATCATTAATGTGGGCGGCAGATGGACGGATGGACGGCACTTGTGTCGTTTGAAGGTGGAGCAATCGCCTGCACCGGGAAGCGGGGCGGGCGGCGCTGGCTGTTTCGGGCGGAAAGCGCGCGCGGGCGAGGAGATGACTTTACTTGGAGAGGATGACAATGGGGACCCACCAAGTCCATAGCCTCACGTACGCAAGTGCTTCCTTATTATATATATATATAACTATAACTTATTTTGCTTCCTCCTGGTTTCCTGACATCACGGTCCCACACCATTGTCAACCTATGTAGTAATCCCTCCTTTCCAGTTTATAGGGCTTATCTCAAAATTTTAGTTTTTCCATTTTATAAGGCTCAATTTGGTTGTTCCCCATCACACATTCAGACTTCAAGGTGCATTAAATCATTGCATGCAAGTATTAAGAGAAAACTGACCAATGCATGCACTTTATGCATGCATGCATTGCAATTAATGCATTCGTAAACATAATTTTTTGAGGAAAACAAGAGCATTAATTGGGTGCTTTTGCAAACTACAAAAATATTCCACCACTCATCATCTACCTTGGTTGGTGATATTTTTGAATTGAGCCTTATAAACTAGAAAGGAGGGAGTAGTCAATAAACGAGAGAATTGCACAAGAAGCGGCCGACAGCTGGGACCAAGCAGCTCGAGCAGTATTTGTGTTTTTGAGGTGTGAGCACTGCAGAGTTTTTCGATGTTTAGCCCAGATATTAATTTTTCTCCTCTGAACAACAACGAAAACATCGCTGCAGGTATTAACTAGGCGGGCTGTGGCCCGTCTAGCCCAGGCCAGATATCCAGCCCAGATATTAATTTTTTTCAAGCTGAAAATGGCTAGCCCAGCTATACTTTTTTTAGGAATACCCAGGCAAGGTCAAGTTGTTATTCTCCGCCCCGCTGGGCTGCAAATCTTTCCTAGGAGGGATGCATTAGGCTTAACAAGAAAATGGGCTTTAAGAAATATAGTAAATGGGATGTAATTATAAAAACTGGGCAGTAACTATAAAAAATGCACCAAACACGTGATTACTTTATAAAATATTATTTTTGGATATTGAAAATTTTAATTTCATTAATTGTTGCGAGCGCAATGTTTCGTTGGATTTTTATGTAATATAAATTTATATTGAAATTTTATTTAGTCTGACTACAAATTTCGGGATAAAAATATTTCGGATCCCATCAAAATGTGGGAAATTTTATTGAATTCTATTTTGAACGGTTGGTTGAAATGGGTTGTACTTTTAACAAACTGTAAATGGGATGTAGTAAATTCCATTAGAATTCAAAAATGGGCTACACATTCTTACAAATCTCAAATGGGCTATAAGTTCTCTGTCACACACTTCTGGCCTTACTAAGTTGACGCGTCCCCTAAAAAAACAGAGTTGACGCGTATGCAAGGCTTTGTCAACTTATAGTCAACACACGGTTCTAGCAGCAGTGGCCGTTGGATGTCCATCCAACGGATGCCGTGCTTCTTCTTCAATCTCGGATATTCTAGCTTCACCCGCCCAAAAAATGATTCCTCCCCCTGACATCTAGGGCGCACCGTTTCGGAAGCTGGCCTGTGGGCCTAATAAGTTGATGTACCAAGGGCTTTGTCAACTTAGTCAATATAAACGATTCTAGCTGCAGTGACCGTACGATGTCCATCCAACGGCCGTCGTGCTTCTTCAACCTCTGGTCTTCTTGCTCCAACCGCCTAAAGCAGTGCTGGTCGTGCCGCCTGCTCCTGCCTCCCGTGGCCGGCTGTGCTGCCGCGGAGGCCTCACCGCCCCCTACTACTCCCACCGCTGGCCAGGCCATCCCTCCACTCACCCACACCCCCTGTTATTCTGCGGCGACGTCAGCGCAGCCGAACCAATGAACCCTCGTACTCCTCTCCGCGTGTGCATCCACTGCTGCGTCTTCCCCGGCTCCGCGTCGTCCCCTTCCTAGGCCTCCCCGTCGTCCACCGCCCTGGTGCTCTCGGCGCGGCGTGGTCAACGTGGTCAAGGAACGACTTCCATCGGACGTGGACTGTACATGAAGAGGCTGACAGTTGGGTCCACGGCAGCCGCAAGGAAGTGCCTCCTTATTAAGCGCAAAATAATTATTCCTCCACCTGACAGCGGGGACCCACCGGACGGGCCACCGTATTTCGCGAAAAAAATTGATTTGCCCCTTGACTTCTGGGACCCACGAGCTACATCTTCGCACGCAAGGAAGTGCGTCCAGGAAAAAACGATTCGCCCCCCTGACTGCTGGGACCCACCAGCTACATCTTCGCACGCAAGGAAGTGCGTCCAAAAAATGATTCGCCCCCCGACTGCTGGGACCCACCAGCTACACCTTCGCACGCAAGGAAGTGTGTCCGGACAAAAAAAACGATTCACCCCCTAACTGCTGGGACCCAGCAGCTACACCTTCGCACGCAAGGAAGTGCGTCCGGGCAAAACAAAACAAAACGATTCGTCCCCCTGACTGCTGGGACCCACCAGCTACATCTTCGTAGGCAAGGAAGTGCCTGACAGTCGGGACCCACCTGGTCGAAGCGTACGTAGCGTTGTCATTCTGGTCGCGAACGTGTATGTACATACTGGTCGATGTAGAGGTGTGCACGTGTCGTAGTAGAGGCGCGCACGTAGCATGTACACGTACGTACAGCGGCCAGGGTGCAAGAAAGAAAATACGGCCACGTATGTGTACATACAGGCAGGGTCTCGAACGCCTACTCGCGCATACGTACGGCCAGGGCTCGTGTACATGGCTGGGTCGGAACGGAGAACCAGCGTCGTCATCGTGTTCATGGGGAGGCAACGGAATGTGTCGTGTTCATGGGGAGGCAACGGAATGCGTCATGTTCATGGGGAGGCAATGGAATGCGTCCTGTTCATCGGGAGGCAATGGAATGCGTCGTGTTCATCAGGAGGCAACGGAACGCGTGGGAGCCAACCGGCTGGGTCGGAATGGAATGTGTGGTCATGTTCATCAGGAGGGCTTGGACGGAACAGGCGATGGAAACAAGGCCTGGCGTACCGTAGAACAGAGGAAACGGACCTCCTACGGTCGAAACGGGGGTCATGTTGATTGGGAAGGGGTGTGGCGTACCGCAAAACGGAGGAAAGGGACCTCCTATGGTCGAAACGGGGGTCCTGTTGATCCGGAGGGGTGTGGCATACCGCAAAACGGATGAAACGGACCTCCTACGGTCGAAACGGGGGTCCTGTTCATCGGGAGGGGTGTGGCGTACCGCAAAACGGGACTCCACGGGATATTGTTCATCTCCACTGTCGACCTCCTCCAGCCTCCACGGGCTCCTGTTCATCCAGCCTCCACCGTGCGCTACTCCACCGGCTACTGTTCAACCACCCCCCCACCGTCTACTGTTCATCCAGCCCTCCACACCACGGGGTCCTGTTCAACCACTGTCGGATTTTGGGTTCCGGCAGACCCTTGAGGTTCGGACACTGGGGTGCGCACGGAGATCTCTCCCCTACCGATCTACGTTCAATCCTCTCGTGCGAACTAAGATGAAAATGATGAACAACACAAGAGACGCGAGGTTTATACTGGTTCGGGCCACTGTTGTGGTGCAATACCCTACTCCAGTGTGTGGTGTGGTGGATTGCCTCAGGGGGCCGATGATGAATAGTACAAGGGAAGAACAGCCTCGCGAGAGGTGTTCTTGAGCTGGTGCGATGAACTGATAGGGTGAGTTCCGTCGCCTCTCTCTCTCTGCTAGGGTTCTACCAGATCTCTCTCTGTCCCTCTGTAGGATCGAAAGTATGTCTAGAGGGGGGGTGATTAGACTACTTGACCAAATAAAAACTTAACCTTTTCCCAATTTTAGTTCTTGGCAGATTTTAGCTATTCTAGGACAAGTCAAGCAATCATCACACAATTCAAGCAAGCATGCAAAGAGTTTATGGGCAGCGGAAAGTAAAGCATGCAACTTGCGATAATGTAAAGGGAAGGGTTTGGGGAGTTCAAACGCTATAGGAGACACGGATGTTTTTCCCGTGGTTCGGATAGGTGGTGCTATCCTACATCCACGTTGATGGAGACTTCAACCCATGAAGGGTAACGGTTGCGCGAGTCCACACAGGGCTCCACCCAAGGGCAACGGTTGCGCGAGTCCACGAAGGGCTCCACCCACGAAGGGTCCACGAAGAAGAAACCACCCACAAAGGGTCCACGAAGAAGCAACCTTGTCTATCCCACCATGGCCATCGCCCACGAAGGACTTGCCTCACTAGCGGTAGATCTTCACGAAGTAGGCGATCTCCTTGCCCTTACAAACTCCTTGGTACAACTCCACAATCTTGTCGGAGGCTCCCAAGTGACACCTAGCCAATCTAGGAGACACCACTCTCCAAGAAGTAACAAATGGTGTGTAGGTAATGAACTCCTTGCTCTTGTGCTTCAAATGATAGTCTCCCCAACACTCAACTCTCTCTCATAGGATTTGGATTTGGTGGAAAGAAGATTTGAGTGGAAAGCAACTTGGGAAGGCTAGAGATCAAGATTCATATGGTAGGAATGGAATGTCTTGGTCTCAACACATGAGTAGGTGGTTCTCTCTCAGAACATATGAGTTGGAATGATGTGTGTGTTCTGATGGCTCTCTCACTGAATGAGAAAGAGGTGGAGGGGTATATATAGCCTCCACACAAAATCCAACCGTTACACAGTTTTCCAATCTCGGTGGGACCGAATCAATAAGCTCGGTCGGACCGAAAATGTAAACCTAGTGACCGTTAGGAATTTCGGTGGGACTGACATGCAACTCGGTAGGACCGATTCGGTTAGGGTTTGGGCATAATGTAATCTCGGTGAGACCGATTACACAAACTCGGTGAGACCGAATTTGGTAATTAGCTAACCAGAGAGTTGGTCAGGCAAACTCGGTGGGACCGATTTGCTCTTTCGGTGAGACCGAGTGGAACTCGGTGAGACCGAAAAGTTACAAAGGGGAAACACTGAGTTTACATTGCAATCTCGGTGGGACCGATCGCTCTTTTGGTGGGACCGAAAAGTTACGAAAGGGAAACAGAGAGTTTGCAACCCCATCTCGGTGGGACCGAGATCCTTATCGATAGAACCGAATTGCTAGGGTTTGGCAATGGCTAATGACAAGTGAAACTCGGTGGCGCCGGATAGGAAGAATCGGTAGGACCGAGTTTGGCTTAGGGTTTAGGTCATATGTGGATATGGGAAAGTAGTTGAGGGTTTTGGAGCGTATCACTAAGCACATGAAGCAAGAGGCTCATTAAGCAACACCTCATCCCTCCTTAATAGTATTGGCTTTTCCTACGGACTCAATGTGATCTTGGATCACTAAAATATAAAATGAAGAGTCTTGAGCTTTTGAGCTTGAGCCAATCCATTGTCCTTAGCATTTTGAGGGTTCCACTTTCACATCCATGCCATGCCAATCATTGAGCTTTCCTGAAATAATTACCTTGGAATAGTATTAGCTCAATGAGCTATATGTTGTTATGAAGTACCAAAACCACCTAGGGATAGTTGCACTTTCAATCTCCCCCTTTTTGGTAATTGATGACAACATATAGATCAAAGCTTCGACAAATGATAATAAGCATGAAATATATCGTCGCTTTGAGAAGTATGTGATAAGTAAGAGCTCCCCCTAAATTTTTGCATATTTAAAATTTGCTTTGGACTGCAAATGCACAAATGAGTTAGAGTCATGGGTTACTCTTCCATGTCACATACATCTTGGTGGAGCGCCTAAAATGATAAGAACGAAATACATGCACTCATCACCAAGAATAGTGAATGATCACAAACGATAGATAGAATGATAATATTTAAGCAAGCATCAAGCAAACATTAAGTGTAGCTTATGATCAAACACATGATCATCAATGTCTCACAGGCATAAGGACGTAGTATCTCTCACACAAGCAAACAAAGTTCGAAAAACCACCAAATAAAGCAAGAGAGAAAAGCAACACACTCTCTCTCTCTCGAAGCCTATGATCTATACATATTCTCCCCCTTTGGCAACAAGTTACCAAAAAGTTCCTAGAAAATGCATAGCACTAGATCGATGCTCAGGCTTGATCTTCAGGTGGTGGTGGAGTCCGGATTACTCCAAGGACGAAGGCTTCGGTAGACGCTGAAGTAGTCGCTGGAGTTGGAGCTGAAGTAGATGCTGGAGCTGAGGCTGTGGCTGGTGCAGACGTTGTAGCTCTGGTGTCAGCAACTGGCAGTGCAGACGACCTTGGACCTCGTGGCACTCTAGAAAAAGCATGAGTCGTGGTCCTGCCTCTCCTCTCATTCATGTCCTCCTGGAGCTGCTCCACTGCAGACTGAACTTCCGTTACCTTGACATCCAAGTCATAGAACTTCTGTTCCATGATTCTCTCTAGGCTCTGCTGATTCTTAGTGAGGTTGGCCAAACTTTGCTCAATTCTCAGCGTGGATGCAATCAAGTAACCGAGCTGCTCTTGTTTGGTCTTCAAGAAGTATTCAGATGCCTCCGCTTGAGTAGGCATCCTAGCAGCTTTTTCCTTCTTCGCCTTCTCCTTCTTTGCAAATGCTTGGGCAGATGATGGCTCGTTCTCAGTCATAACAACTTCATTGTCCTCGAAATCTGGACGGATGGGCAGGTGTTCCTTATCCAACAAATATACGCCCGTGCCCATCTTGGAGTTGATGAGCTCCTGAATCTGAGGGGCATATCCACAGCTCCTCTTCTGATCTGCAGCTGTCCTCTTAACGGTTTCCACAATGAGACTCATGACCTTAAATTTCTGAGGCACGTCAAAAACATGAAGCAAATTGATCGCGTGACCTCTGATCATCTTGTGATCTCCAGACTTGGGCAGAAGGGTGTGCCTAAGGATCCAGTTGATCGTAGGCAATCCTGAGAGCAGATAATGCACTGAGCCAAACTTGAATGTGTCAAGTGCTTCATTCGGAATCTCCTTGTACATGTTGGACATTGAGTTATGATCCATCTTTTTCTTGGCATAGATATCCAAGTCCTCATCTTGCTCCTCTGGGGCATTAATGATCTGTGCCCACTCAGCCACTGTAGATTGGTACCTTGTACCCTCTGACATCCATGTGATCCTTCCATCCGGGTAGAAGTGTGCTGTGGAGTAGAATTGCATGATTAGCTCCTCATTCCACTTTGTGAGCTTCTGCCCAACAAAGTCTGCAACTCCACATGCACTAAAGCTGTCATACACTCCAGGGTAGTACTCTTCATGTTCCTTCATGTAGGTCCAGTCGACCCATCTCATGTCACAAACGATTGGCTTCTTGTCAAGCAAAACAGTTTCATAGAAATCTTGCTGCTCCTTGGTGTGAAATCTGTAATCCATGGCAGTCCTTCTCCTAGAAGCATACGAATCTGCTTCTCTCCACTTCCTCAGCCCTGAATCTCTCCTGAGCTTCATATCCTCAGCCACAGGATGAGCATCATTGTGGTCTGGGATCTTGGGCTTCAGCTTTCTAAGGACACTCTCTTCCTCTTCTTCAGTAGCTTCAGGCACTGGGGCCTTGTTCTTTTCTGCAGCAGGTATACTCCTTGTGTTTCTCTTTGGTGCTATCTTAGGCTTAGATGCAGCCTTAGGTGCTTCCTTGGGCTTGGATGCAGCTCCCCCTGACCTTATGGCATCTCCCATAAGTTTGGCTGCCTTGGGCGCTGGTGCAGCTGCCTCTTCTTCCTCCTCCTCTTCTACCATGATGGAGGCCTTCCCAAGCACCATGGCCACAGTCTTCTTCACTCTCTCTTTCCTCTTCTTGCCCTCAGCTGCAACGGGCTCAATGGGAGCAGGCTTCTCAGTTGAGGCTCTAGCCTTTGACATGGGCTGCCTGCCTGCTGGCCTTTTGATTTTCAGGCCCGGCTTTGAGCCTTGAGCTGGCTCAACTCTCTTGGAAGTGGCCTCTTCCTCTGCCACATAGTCCTCATCTTCAGAATCAGACGTTCTCTTCTTCCTTTGACGTGTGGCAGCCTTAGGCAGATTGCTGGGGGTGCTCCTGCTGCCTTCATCAGATGAACTGGAGGGACTAGTGCCCTCACTCATGACCAGTTGCTGCTCTGACAGATTCTGGCTATCACTCTGGTCTGACATGTTGCAAACTGACTGCTGACCCTGTGAATAGATTATAGAGGAGATAGAGTGGATGAGCATCACAAAATGCAGAGATTTTTGCAAAAAGAATGATCCAAAAACTTAGTTTTAGTTTCCCACTGAAATCATCTCGGATCTACCGATTTTCAAAATCGGTGATACCGAAGCAGTTTTGGAACCTAAACTAGTGAACTCGGTAGGACCGAGTCACAGTTCGGTGGCACCGAGACTGCTAGGGTTTCACTGAGTTCAAAAATCGGTCACACCGATAAGTAATTCTCGGTCAGACCGAGTCTCACTTGTGCAATGGCATAAGCCAAATCGGTGGGACCGAGTTTTTCAACTCGGTGGGTCCGAGATGGTTTCGGCGGAAACCTAAACCTAGAATTTTCGAATCAAACCTAATCTATGAGCGTTTTGACTGGATAGAAGTGTATCAAACGTGGCCAGAAACAATATGATCACAATGTGCTAGGAATCAGATTGAGGAATAGCACAAAGATCAAGTCCATACCCTAGTTCGGCGGGGACTTGCTACGGCGGCAATGGCGGGGCAGAAATCCCGTTGACGGCGACGGAGACCAGCGACTGGAGGCTGCTGGCGGCGAGAAGACGATCCGGAGACCTTGGGGGCAGAGAAGGCTATCGCGCGGGCGAAGGGGTTCGGAGAAATTTCCAAATTTTGCCCGTGACTATATATAGCCCGACCCTGTCGATGTGACCGAGTTGAACAACTCGGTGGCACCGAGATTCATAACTGTGTGCAGTTATTGAAACTCGGTGAGACCGAAAGGTTCAAATCGGTTGCACCGAGATCGAAAACCTAGATCAACTTAATGATCTCGGTAGGACCGAAAGTGGAGTATCGGTCAGACCGAGAATCATAAAGAGGTTTTGGAATTTTAATTCTATGACGAATCGAGGACTCCGAGCGCTCCTCACACAGAGTGGTTCGAATCTGACTTGATCAAATTTTGTGATGCAGCATGAATAGAGTTTGAGACGAGAAAAGCATAGATAGATAGAGGAGGTTCTTAGGCATTCTTGTCCATCCACTTGGCAAAAAGAAATAAAACCGAACAATCAAAGCAACAAGTGGATGTCCTCGAATGAGTAAAATATGCAATCAGCATGCTCACACAATAAGATGGCAAATGAAATATGTGGCAAGGCATGCACAACCAATTCTAGCATCTATCAAGCAATTTGCGATGACTAGGTCATCTATATATGAGTATATTGACTTAGGAGTCAAGCGAGAACACTTGATCGTAGGTCATACTCATCGTTTAAGCTCAAGTGGGGTTACCACTTTTACATAAAGCATTGCTTTGTTCACATCTTTAGAGTTGCTTTAGCTCAAGTCTTAGAGTAAAGCTCCCCCTAGATGTGATATCCCCCCTAAGAGGGATGAACTAACCTTGGGTTTTGTCGATGATGACTTCATGTAGATATTGAAGATGTGGATGCTCAACGTTGATGTAGATCTCTTGGGGCTATCCATTTGAGTGAATTGCACTTTCAATACCTACATGGGTTAGTCCCTCAAGGAACAAACAAGGATATCCATAGACATAGAGTGATGCACACAAAAGATGATGTCCATGAAAGCTTTTAGGTTACCTTGTCCCTTGCCTTACCAACAAGAGGGTTTGTGACTCCTTGAACTAGTGCAAGATGTGAAAGTTGATTGCACTTGTTCTTGCCAAAATGATAAGAGTGAAGTATGTTGGCGGAGTCACCCTCAAGAACTCTCTAGTTCTTCTTCTTTTGGATCCACATCATCTTGATGGGAATCCTTGGAGTTGTAGTCGTACTTGATGAAGTGGAACTTGAAGAAGTCTTGGGAATCCACTTGACTAAGGTCTTAGGGGCTTCTTCAAATGCATCAATTTCCTCTTGAAGCTTGTCCTTGCCTTTTTGCTCGTAGTCTTGTGGTGGAAGATCATCTTGAGCTTGTGTCCCCTTGAAAGAAGTATACTTCTCTTGTTGAGGGACAAACTTTGTCTTGGGGTATTGATCTTCTTCCCATTCAACTCCATTGGCATTGAACTTTTGTTCAAAACCAACACCTTGATTCTTCCGGTGCATTCCTTGCTTGCGCACAATTTCCTCGAATTGCTTACTCCCGGCAAGGCTTTTGTACACTCCTTTCTCTATAATTCCCTTCAATAAGCTATTTTCTTGCTCAAGTGTAACTTGGCTAAGAGAATCATTAGTGGAATCAAGAGAACTACTAGAAGCAACAATATTGAATTTAGCATGATCATTGTTACTACTAGAGGAAGAATCTTTCTTGTTAGACTTGACTTGAGGCATGTAAGTGGATAAGAGTAAACGCTTGGCAATGTAAGAAGAACTTTTCTTGCGGAGATCATCATTGATTGCCTTTAAGAACTCATGCTCTTGCTCAAGATTGAGCTTTTCAAAGCGTAGTTTCTCATGAGCTCTTAAAAGTTCTCGATGATCTTCGAAGATAGTGTCATGAGCCAACTTAAGGTTTTTAGTTCTTTAGTTAGGGCCTCAATCTTCTCCTTATCATTGTCACTCGTTTTATCTTGATTAGCATGATTAATTGGTCTTTCATCATAGTATTCATCACTAGAGTTGTCACCAAGCAAATCATCACCTAACAAGTCATCTTCATCACTATTGAAATCAACATACTCGGGGTGTGTTACCTTAGGACCTTTGGCCTTGAAGCATCTTCCAATTCCCTCATTTGGTTAGTCAAATATGTCGTAGGAGTTGGTTGACACAAGTGCTAGACCAGCAACACCTTCATCTTGAGTATCTTCGGAGTCGGAGTGATAACTTCTCTCGGAGTGGCTGTCGGAGTCGGAGCCGGATACCCATTCACCAACATGAGCTTGATGTCTTCGTCTTGTGTAGCTTCTTGATGATTTTTCCTTCCTTTCCGAATCCTTGCTTCTCCGTGAGTATCTTTGTTCATAACGATCATCTCTACTCCTTCTCTCTCTTGGTGGTGATCCTTTACTTCTTCTTTTTGGAGAATCTTCTCTTCTCTTGTAGGGAGCCGTACACTCGTTGGAATAGTGTCCGGGTCTTCCACAATTGTAACAGTTTCTCTCTCGACTAGAAGATCTTTTGTCATTGTAGGACCTTGATTTGGAGCTTCTATCTTTGCTTCTATTCTTGTAGAACTTGTTGAAGTTCTTCACCATTAAGCTCAATTCTTCATTGAAGTCTTGTTTCTCACTTGATGATGTAGGGGCTTCACATGAGGCTTTATAGGCACCACTTGATTTGTTGTGAAGTTCCTCTTTATCCTTAAGTGACATCTCATGAGCAACAATCCTTCCAATCACCTCCGTTGGCTTGAGATCTTTGTAATTGGGCATCATTTCGATCAATGTGCACACGGTATCATATTTTCCATACAAGGCTCTTAGGATCTTCTTGATGATGAATTTATCGGTCATCTCTTCACTTCCTAAGCCGGCTATCTCATTTGTGATGAGAGCAAGCCTAGAGTACATTTCAGCGACACCTTCACCATCCTTCATCTTGAACTTGTCAAGTTGGCTTTGAAGCACATCCAACTTGGATTCCTTGACGGAGTCGGTACCTTCGTGCATATCAATCAAAGTGTCCCAAATTTCCTTTGCATTCTCAAGGCGGCTGATTTTGTTGAATTCTTCGGGGCACAATCCGTTGAAGAGAATATCACAAGCTTGAGCATTGTATTGCAACATCTTCAACTCATCCGCGGTAGCTTCACGGTTTGGTTCTCTCCCATCAAAGAAGTCACCTTGCAAACCAACACACACAATAGCCAAAACAGCGGGGTTATGTCCAAGAATATGCATTTTCATTTTATGCTTCCAACTAGCAAAATTAGTACCATCAAAGTAAGGACCTCTACGGTGATAATTTCCCTCGCTAGACGCCATACTCTCCTAGGTTGTGAAACCAAGGCTATGACCACCAAAAGGTATGGAGATCAAGCAAATGGAGACCAAAGCTCTGATACCACTTGTAGGATCAAAAGTATGTCTAGAGGGAGGGTGATTAGACTACTTGACCAAATAAAAACTTAACCTTTTCCCAATTTTAGTTCTTGGCAGATTTTAGCTATTCTAGGACAAGTCAAGCAATCATCACACAATTCAAGCAAGCATGCAAAGAGTTTATGGGCAGCGGAAAGTAAAGCATGCAACTTGCGAGAATGTAAAGGGAAGGGTTTGGGGAGTTCAAACGCTATTGGAGACACGGATGTTTTTCCCGTGGTTCGGATAGGTGGTGCTATCCTACATCCACGTTGATGGAGACTTCAACCCACGAAGGGTAACGGTTGCGCGAGTCCACACAGGGCTCCACCCAAGGGCAACGGTTGCGCGAGTCCACGAAGGGCTCCACCCACGAAGGGTCCACGAAGAAGAAACCACCCACAAAGGGTCCACGAAGAAGCAACCTTGTCTATCCCACCATGGCCATCGCCCACGAAGGACTTGCCTCACTAGCGGTAGATCTTCACGAAGTAGGCGATCTCCTTGCCCTTACAAACTCCTTGGTACAACTCCACAATCTTGTCGGAGGCTCCCAAGTGACACCTAGCCAATCTAGGAGACACCACTCTCCAAGAAGTAACAAATGGTGTGTAGGTAATGAACTCCTTGCTCTTGTGCTTCAAATGATAGTCTCCCCAACACTCAACTCTCTCTCATAGGATTTGGATTTGGTGGAAAGAAGATTTGAGTGGAAAGCAACTTGGGAAGGGCTAGAGATCAAGATTCATATGGTAGGAATGGAATGTCTTGGTCTCAACACATGAGTAGGTGGTTCTCTCTCAGAACATATGAGTTGGACTGATGTGTGTGTTCTGATGGCTCTCTCACTGAATGAGAAAGAGGTGGAGGGGTATATATAGCCTCCACACAAAATCCAACCGTTACACAGTTTTCCAATCTCGGTGGGACCGAATTAATAAACTCGGTCGGACCGAAAATGTAAACCTAGTGACCGTTAGGAATTTCGGTGGGACTGACATGCAACTCGGTAGGACCGATTCGGTTAGGGTTTGGGCATAACGTAATCTCGGTGAGACCGATTACACAAACTCGGTGAGACCGAATTTGGTAATTAGCTAACCAGAGAGTTGGTCAGGCAAACTCGGTGGGACCGATTTGCTCTTTCGGTGAGACCGAGTGGAACTCGGTGAGACCGAAAAGTTACAAAGGGGAAACACTGAGTTTACATTGCAATCTCGGTGGGACCGATTCGCTCTTTCGGTGGGACCGAAAAGTTACGAAAGGGAAACAGAGAGTTTGCAACCCCATCTCGGTGGGACCGAGATCCTTATCGGTAGAACCGAATTGCTAGGGTTTAGCAGTGGCTAATGACAAGTGAAACTTGGTGGCGCCGGATAGGAAGAATCGGTAGGACCGAGTTTGGCTTAGGGTTTAGGTCATATGTGGATATGGGAAAGTAGTTGAGGGTTTTGGAGCGTATCACTAAGCACATGAAGCAAGAGGCTCATTAAGCAACACCTCATCCCTCCTTAATAGTATTGGCTTTTCCTATGGACTCATTGTGATCTTGGATCACTAAAATATAAAATGAAGAGTCTTGAGCTTTTGAGCTTGAGCCAATCCATTGTCCTTAGCATTTTGAGGGTTCCACTTTCACATCCATGCCATGCCAATCATTGAGCTTTCCTGAAATAATTATCTTGGAATAGTATTAGCTCAATGAGCTATATGTTGTTATGAATTACCAAAACCACCTAGGGATAGTTGCACTTTGAATCTCCAGGCAGACGGCTGCTACAGCAGAGCCTCCTGGGCTTCACTGGAGGTCTCCATTTTTGGGAATGGGGCTCTGACACGCGGCTAGCAAACGTTTGCCCGCGCGCGCGGCCTGGGCCGGTGGTGCACCCTGTACTTCAAGTTCGATGGCGACGCCACCCTCTACGTGAGGGTGTTCGGGGAAGATGGTCGTCGTGCCGGGTGCTGCCCTGAAGACGACGACCGCGGCCGCCTAGCCAGCCCTGGCGCTGACCAGGATGAAGATGGCGACTGGCGTACAGGCGGCGGTGCTCGGGGTTCGCCAAGTTTCGGCGACTCTCCCTCAGGCAGCAGCTCCTCCAGCGGTGGCCGCGACCCGCCGCCGCGCCCTGATAAAGCGAGAGGAGGCGTCCGCCTGAACCCCAGGAGCAGCTCGAGCTTTTGCTATAGGTTGGTGTTGGACAGGTCGTGTCCATTTTGTTTCCTTCCTTTCCTGCGTAAGAAGAAGGTAGTACAGGGCCCCATGGGGGCATGTTAGAACTGTTGTTGTCAAGTGTCGCGTTGCTTTTGCCATTTCTGCACTATGTTTCCATGTTGCGTGTCCATATGCGGGAGTTATTTGAGCTTGGTGGAGCTTGACGCGGCCCTCGCCTCTGGAGGCTGAGGCCTCGTCGTGCGCTTCATGCCCTGCAAGGATTAGTTAGAGGGGTAACTTTTGGTCCCCGCAGCGGGGGCGATCAGCCTAGGTCCTGCGTTTGTGTCGCGATGCCCATGAGGCATGGACTGGGAGGGGTGCTCCCGCAGAGGACTCGGACAGGAAAGCTCCAGACAATCGGGGCAGAAGACGCTCGCGAGGGCGCCCGCGAACATCCCTCGCGAGACTTGTGCGAGAGAAAACGAGGCAAGCGAGCGAGAAAAGACATAGAGTCACAAGCCAGGAACGTCAGCAACTCCAATAAAACTTCAAACGGGAATAAACAAGCCAACTGCAGAAAGCAAATGGGAAAGCCGCGTCCGGCACCTATTCTAGTCTTCGACATCTTCTCACCAGCGCGGAGCTAAGTGCTGCCACTGGGCATGGACGGGAGCCCCCGAGGCCCGAGGGCGGCACTCCGGAGACTCCGGGGCGTGTATAGCGCCACTCATTATTACGTGAGAGTGTCACGGGCAGCGAGCTTCACAGGCATTTGCCTTCTTCACAGGCACCGGGCCTTTCCCGGAACGCAGCAGCTTCACAGGCATTCGCCTTCTTCACAGGCACCGGGACTTTCCAAAAACGCGATAGCTTCACAGGCATTGGCCTTCTTCACAGGCACCGGGCCTTTCCCAAAACGCGATAGCTTCACAGGCACCGGGCCTTTCCTAAAACGCGATAGCTTCACAGGCATTGGCCTTATTCACAGGCACCGGGCCTTTCCCAAAACGCGATAGCTTCACAGGCATTGGCCTTCTTCACAGGCACCGGGCCTTTCCTAGGCGCTAGGCCTCGCTCAGGGGTAGAACCTCCGGAGATGTTGAATGTTCCATGCGTTCTAGATGGGTACTCCCTCCGGAGTCTCCAAGCGCGCGGAGCCAGGCCTGGAAACATGAACAACCTTGAACGGGCCCTCCCACATGGGAGAGAGCTTGTGCAGCCCCTCCCTGGAGAGAACCCGTCTGAGCACGAGATCCCCTACCTCAAGGGTCCTGGGGCAGATGTTGCAGCAGTGGTATCATCGTAGCTCCTGTTGATACCTTGCCGCTCGCAGTGCGGCTTCCCGACGGCGTTCCTCCCCCAGCACGAGATCCGCCCCCCGCATGGTGTCCTGCTGAGCCTCGTCGAATGCCAGGACCCGCGCGGAGCGACACCTGACCTCGTGAGGGAGAACAGCCTCTGCTCCGTAGACGAGGAAGAATGGGGTCTTGCCAGTCGGCTTGGTCATTGTCGTGCGGATTGACCACAGCACGGGCTGGAGCTCATTGTACCAGCCCCTGCCACAGGCCTCCAGCTTCTTCTTGAAGGTCCTGGCCTTGAGGCCCCTCAGGACCTCAGCGTTGGCTCATTCAGCCTGGCCATTGCTCCGGGGGTGTGCTACCGAAGCGTAGCATATCTGCGTTCCAAGGTTAGCATAGTACGTTTTGAAGAGATTACTGGTGAATTGTGAACCGTTGTCAGTGATGATGCGGTTAGGCACCCCAAACCGGCTCACGAGGCCCTTGATGAACTTGACTGTCGAGCCTGCCGGGATTGTGCGGAGAGCTTCCACCTCGGCCCACTTGGTGAACTTGTCCACGGCGACGTAGAGGTAGCGATAGCCCCCTGGCGCCTGAGGAAACGGGCCCAGAATGTCGAGCCCCCAAACTACGAACGGCCATGAGAGAGGTATAGTCTGTAGACCCCCCACAGGCTGATGGATCTGCTTAGCGCGAAACTGGCGGGCCTTGCAAGCCTTCACAAGCTCAACGGCGTCGTTGAGTGTTGTGGGACAATAGAATCCACTACGGAACGCCTTGCCGACGAGGGTCCGTGACGACGAGTGGTGCCCGCAGTCTCTGCCGTGTATGTCCACCGGTAGCTCCTTCCCTTGCTCTCGGGAGATGCAACGTAGGGACACATCGTTCGGTCACTTCCTGTAGAGCTCTCCATCCCTGATGCAATAAGTCGTGGCCTGCCACGCCACACGCTCCGCTTCCTCCTCACTCTCCGGCAGAGTCCCTTGCATCAGGTAGTTTTTGAGCTCTGGGATCCAACACCCTTCCTGAGGCTCTAACGCCAGGAGCAGGCGTGCCCCTGAGGCTGGGCCGCAGACGGGGGCTCCTGAGGCAGGTGGCTGAGGGAGCTCCTCCCTTGGCTGTGCCGTGCTCGACAGCGACGGCACCGTCGAGGGTTTGAAGAGCCGCTCCTCAAAGACGCCAAGCTCCTGAGGCAGCCACCTAGATGCCCTCTTGGCAATGTCATTAGCCTCCTGATTGGTGCCGCGAGGCACATGCTGCAACTCCAGTCCCCAGAACTGTTTCTCCATCTTGCGGACCTCGGCGAGGTAGGCTTCTATGTGCTCGTCCTTTGGCTCGTATATCTTGTTGGAGAAGTTGACGAGGAGCTGTGAATCGCCCTTGATGATGAGGCGCTTCACCCCTAAGGCAATTGCGGCCTTCAAGCCTGCTATTAGGCCTTCGTACTCCGCTATGTTGTTGGAGACCTTCTCTCTGTGCTGGAAGCAAAGTTGCACGACGTAGTAGAGTTTGTCCTGGGTAGGAGATACGAGCACTGCGCCGGCTCCCACACCGTGTCGGGAGAACGCCCCATCAAAGTACATGACCCAGCCATCCGGTGCTTCACTTCCCGGGGAAAGTGATCGGTCTTCACCTGCCTCAAGACCCGGCGCTTCTGCCCATTCTGCCACGAAATCCGCTAGCGCGGCTCCCTTGATGACTCTGGTCATACTGAATTCTAGCTGAAATGCCTGTAGCTCGATGTTCCATTCAGCCACCCTTCCAGCTGATTTGGGGCTCCTGAGTACCCTCTCCAAGGGGTATGCCGAGACGACCTTGATGGGGTGGCCTTGGAAGTGGTGCAGCAGCTTGCGTGAGGCCACCAATAGCGCGAGGTGGAGCTTTTGAGGCATGGGGTACCGCGCCCTCGCGTCCCGTAGCACCGTGCTGACGAAATACGCGGGGTGCTCGACGAGGTTGAGGGTGCTGGCACTGCTTGCGTCCTCCAGAGGTCGAGGCATCTCTTGAGACGATGGAGCTCCCAGTGCTTGGTCGCCTGAAGGGACCTCTCCTGCTTCGGGTGCGTTCTCCTGCTGCGGCTGTTCCTTTCCGGCTGCGGTTGCGGCCTTCGCGAGGCCCTCCTGGCTCTGCTTTGATTCAGCTTGGACGGTCGATGCGGCCTTGGCACAGCGCTCCTCCCTGACCGCTACCAGGGCTGCGCTAGCGGAGTAGGGGGTGCCGCAAGGTAGAGCACCAGGGACTCCCGAGGACGCGGAGCTACAATCACTGGTGGACTGGTAAGGTACCTCTTGAGGTCTTGGAATGCCTTGTCGGCCTCTTCAGTCCATTCGAAGGGGCCCTTTTTCTTCATTAGCTTGAAGAAGGGCAGCGCTCGTTCCCCTAGCTTGGAGATGAAACGCCCCAGCGCAGTTACACGCCCGGTGAGCTTCTGCATTTCTCTGAGGGTCCTTGGCGGGCTCATGTCTTCGAGTGCCTTGACCTTCTCCGGGTTGGCCTCGATTCCCCTGTGGGATACGAGGAAACCCAGGAGCTTGCCTGAGGGGATTCAAAACACGCACTTCTCCAGGTTGAGCCGTAGGTCCACTTCGTTGAGGCTCGCGAAGGTTTCTTCCAGGTCCTGTATCAGGGTCCTTGCCTCACGAGACTTCACCACAATGTCATCGACGTAAGCTTCAGCATTCCTCCCGAGCTGCCGGCCTAAGGCGATGTGCATCAGCCGCTGAAACGTCGCGCATGCGTTGCACAACCCAAACAACATGCACGTATAGCAGTACACTCCACACGGGGTCAGGAAGGCCGTCTTTTCCACGTCTTCTATCGCCATCTTGATCTGGTGATAGCCTGAGAAGGCATCCAGGAAGCACAATAGGTCACACTCTGCGGTGGAGTCGACTATCTGGTCAATGGGGGGAGCGGAAATGGATCCTACGGGTAGGCCTTGTTAAGGTTGGTGAAGTCGACGCACATGCGCTCCTTCCCTCCCTTTTTCGGCACAACGACCGGATTAGCCAGCCAATCAGGGTAGCGGACCTCGCGGATAACTCCTGCCGCCTCTAGCTTTCGGGTCTCTTGAACGATGAAAGCCAGTTTCTAAGTAGACTGCCGCCTTGCCTTCTGCTTCACGAGGCGCACATTGGGGCACACGTTGAGGTGATGCTCAATCACTTCCCTTGGGACCCCTGCTAACTGATTAGGTTCCCACCAAACACCTTCTTGTTCGCACGCGGGAACCCGATCAGGGCTTTCTCCTGCTCGGGCTCGAGATTGGCCCCTATGGTGAAGGTGGCGCTAGCGGACCCGTCCTCGTCGACTGGTACTTGCTTGGTTTCTGCCTTGTCTTGGGTGAAAAGCTGCTTCTTTTTAGCCGGCGCAGCCCCCTTGGGCTCAAGGGCGTCGGTGCCAGTGGGCTGCGCCACCGCGGCCGCCCTGAAAACAAGCTGGAGCACCTGTAGTGCATCCCTTGTGTCTCCTGACATGGTGAGGACGCCGCTGCTCCCAGGCATCTTCATGGGGTTGTACGTCGGGTGAGTTGCTGCCATGAACCGAGCCAGGGCCGGATAGCCGAGGATGGCATTGTAGGGGAGGCCGATGGGGGCGATGTCGAAGTCGATCAGCTCCGTGCGGAAGTTGTCGCAGGTGCCGAAAGTCATTGGGAGGCGGATCTGTCCCAAGGAGGCGGTGGAACCGGCTCCGACGCCCGAGAAAGGCCTGCACCGAGAGCATGTTGAGGCCGGCACCACCATCGATGAGGGTCCTAGTGACAGCCACTTGGCAGATGGTGGGGGTGCACAGCATCGGGAGCGCGCCCGAACCAATGGGGTTGAAGGGGTGGTCCTCCGAGTCAAAGGATAGATCGGCCTCGGGCGCCACCCAGTCCGGGGGGCTTCTCGGCGCTTGGAGGCGGTGCTGATCCGGCGGGTGAACGGCTTGGCGTGATGGCTCGAGGGTGGTGCCTGGGAGCCACCCAGGAGAGCTGCGACGACGGGCGGCACTGGTGCGGCGAAACAGGCGAGGAAGAGGTCGCGCAGCTCCTCCCAGGAGGTGACAGAGGCCGTCGGCAGGTGAAGGAGCCACGCGTGCGGGATGCCGGTGAGGGCCATGGGTAACCAGTTGGCCATCACCCGGTCGTCACCCCCGGCTCTGAGGACGGCCTCCTCGTACGCCAGGAGGAAAATCATCGGGTCCGTCGCACCGTCGTAGCGCGGCGGCATCTCGGGCCTGAACTTGCGCGGCCACTTCACCTGTCGCAAGGCGGGGGCCAAGGCCCGGAGCCCCCTGGCCCCGGTGTCGACATCCGTTGCTGGAGCGGGCGGCGCGTTGTCCGCCATGAGGGTGGGATGCGATGTTGGGGGAGAGCGGGTCGTCAGGAGGGAGGACTCCGGTGCACCCCTACCTGGCACGCCAAATGTCGGATTTCGGGTTCCGGCAGACCATTGAGGTTCGAACACTGGGGTGCACGCGGAGATCTCTCCCCTACCGATCTACGTCTAATCCTCTCATGCGAACTAAGATGAAAATGATGAACAACACAAGAGACGCGAGGTTTATACTGGTTCGGGCCACCGTTGTGGTGTAATACCCTACTCCAGTGTGTGGTGTGGTGGATTGCCTCAGGGGCCGATGATGAATAGTACAAGGGAAGAACAGCCTCGCGAGAGGTGTTCTTGAGCTGGTGCGATGAACTACTAGATTGAGTTCCGTCGCCTCTCTCTCTCTACTACGGTTCTACCAGATCTCTCTCTGTCCCTCTACTCTGTGGTGGCTAGCTCTATTTATAGAGGCCCTGGGCCTCTCCCCGAATAATTGAGCGGGAAGGGCGCCAACAATTGGCCATTTTGAAGGGGAACATCTAGTACAAGTTATCCTAACCAAAGGTGGTCTTCGGCTGCCAAAAGCATTGGTGATGACGCCGTCTTGGGCTCCACGGTGACCTCCGTCCGGTCATCCGGCTGGTCTTGGTCTCGTTGCACCGGAATGGTAATCTTTGCCTGATACCCTGGCCTGTGCTTGCCCCCTTTGCACCAAAGGGGAAACAAGGACCCTGCGCAGGCCGGCGCCCGCCTGGCCTTGATCGTCATGGCTTGCGTCATGGGATCCTCGCGAGGTACCCTTGCATTGATCTCTCTGCCTCCTCGCGAGCCTGCCTGATGAGGCTGCCTCTGAGGAAGCTTCCTGTCGTCCGCCCCGCGAGGCTTGGCCCCTCGCGAGGGTCTTGAGCTTGGGCTGATGAAGATGGGCCGCGCTGGGCCCCCACTTGAGCCACGCCGCAGGCAGGCAAGTCTGGGGACCCTCGTTCCCAGAACACCGACAACCACCCCTCCACGGGCACCCCTCCACCATCTACTGTTCATCCAGCCCTCCATACCACGGGGTCCTGTTCATCCAGAGGCAACGCCACCGCTCACTGTTCATCCAACCCCCCCCAACGCTCACTGTTCATCCAATCGATCGGCTTCAGTTAGCAGCAGTAGCGAAGGAATCGCTCGATGGGGTTCAGTTAACAGCCATCGATCGATCGCTCGGGTTCAGTAACGCGTAGCCTACAGTGCAATCGCTCGGGTTCAGTTAAAGCCCAACGCCTCGCTCGGGTTCAGTTAGAGCCAACGCCTCGCACAAACGCGCGTACGTGTACGAGAGAAACGCGCATCGCTCGGCCCCCGACCTCCCACCGTAACCGGGAACTCCCCAAAATTTTCCTCGCCCTCACTTCTACCATGGTTTTTTCCGTCATGGACGGCTCAAAGAATGTCATGCAGCTGCATCTCCGGCCCGCCCAGGACGAAAAGCCCATTTTCTGTCATGATTTTTTGTCATAGAAATAGGAGCCCACCACATCTATGATGATACCGGGTTTTGTCACAATTATCGTCATAGAAGTGTCATATGTATGACAGAAAAAAATTGCGTTCGGCCCAAAATGTCACGGATGTGTCTTTTTTTGTAGTGAGTATCCCAAAACCTCATGGGTTGCTGCAAAGGGACCTTCAGTGGATCCATCTACTTTATCTGGCTACATGTGAATCTTCATATTCTTCTAATGAGTCATTTGACTCCAACTATAAACTGTTCAAAATCAGAATGGTGAAGTATTTGCTAGATATGTTGGCACTAACTGCAGGAACAGTCCTCCTATGAAGAAAATACGGGTTCCCAAAAGGTGCCTTGAAAATCTTCAGGTGAATGTCATCATGACACCACCTATGAAGAATAGGAACCCCAGATCAAATTCTTCATATGGACCAAATTCTTCAAATGGATCCAAGTCCTCATACGGACCAAATTCCTCGCGTGGATCAAATTCCTCAAAAGGATCAAAGTCCTCATATGAACATCATCATGCTAACCCTTCTGTTTCGCAGGGAAGATCTAAGGATTGTGGATATGTGCATTATTCTTCAAATCATTATGTTCATAAGTCCTCGAAGAATTTTTCTGCTTACTCTTATGCTTACCCTAACCCTTCTTATGTGAAACGAAGTGGATTGGCATCTATGCCACCTTTATCTTATGGAGCTCGCAGAATGATGAACTCTTTGCCTCCCCTTCAGATGTGGGTGGTGAAGAAAAAGAACTAATCTCTTATGCAGGGTCAGGTCTCCAGACGAACTTAAACGTCTGAAGATTTTGCTGGAGACCTGAATATGCTTGAAAGGACACAAGCTAATCATGAAGAAATGAATTCTCATTTCTCACGTCCTCATACTGCTTTATCTGTTCTATTGCTTGATGAAATTGATATCATATTCTTCACTAATGAAGTATATGAGTTCGTAAGCTGCACTAATTCATCTGTAGGATGATCAACCCAAAGCCACTGAGTGGGTCCTCGGTAGTGGATGTACAAATCACATGACTGGTGACAAGAATCTATTGATGGATGCTCCCTTATCTCCATCACATCTGAAGCATATCACCTATGCTGACAAAGGCGAAAGCAAGGTATTGGGTTTAGGTAAGCTTGCAATCTCAAAGGATCGACACATGGACAATGTCATGCTTGTCGAGTCCTTAGGGTTCAATCTCATGTCTGTCTCAATGCTTTGTGATCTTGATATGGTTGTTGTCTTTGGCAAGTACCGTTGTGTTGTGATCATGGAAGCTGACAATTCCAAAGTCTTCGAAGGCTTTAGGAGAGGAGATTTCTATATTGTTGATTTCTCTACAGGACCACAACTTGCTACATGTGTACTTGCAAAAGCTTCAGAAGGCTGGCTATGGCATCGACGACTTGGTCATGCTGGGATGAGGAACTTGCACACACTCATGAAGAAGAAGCATGTCATTGGCATCGAGGGTGTCAAATTCCTCAAGGACCATTTGTGTGGAGCTTGTGAAGCCGGAAAGATGACCAAGGCCAAGCATCCCTCAAAGACCATCATGACTACCACTCGTCCATTTGAATTGCTTCACATGGATCTCTTTGGCCCTACTCACTATGCCACATTTACTAATGCTGCATCTTTATATGGCTTTGTCATTGTTGATGATTATTCTCGATATACATGGGTGCATATCATCACTTACAAAACTGAAGTGCAGGAAGTCTTCAAACGATTTTCCTCGAGGGCTTCAACCAACTTTGGTGTCAAGATCAAGCACATCAGAAGTGACAATGGAACTGAGTTCAAGAACACTGGTCTTGATGACTATCTTGATGAACTTGGTATCACTCATGAGTTATATCCTCCATATACTCCTCAGCAGAATGGCGTTGTGGAGCGCAAGAACAGGACTTTTGTTGAGATGGCTCGCACTATGCTTGATGAGTACAAGACGCCTACTCGCTTCTGGCATGAGGCAATTGATACTTCTTGCCACATCATCAACAGGGCATATCTTCACAAAATCTTCAAGAAGACTGCATATGAACTCCTCACTAGCAAGAAACCCAATGTGAGTTATTTCAAAGTCTTCGGTGCTAAATGCTGGATTAGAGATCCTCATCACAATTCTAAATTTGCACCAAAAGCACATGAAGGTTTTATGCTTGGTTATGGTAAGGACTCGCACACCTACAGAGTCTTCAACACCTATCACCATAAGGTTGTTGAAACTATAGACGTGCGGTTCGATGAAATAATGGCTCGCAAAGAGAGCACCTACCTCCCGTGATAGATGAAATACCTCCTGAGGAATCTATTAAGTTCAAGGCTACTGAGGATGTCATTCCTACCGAAGAATCTGCTGAAGAAGTCGTTCCAGAACGTGAAGAATGTCATGCTGATGCACCTAAGGAAAATGGTGCTGAGGAAAATGCTGATCAAATTCCTCAATGACAACCAGCTCATCCTCGCGTTGCAAATGAAGTGCGGATTGAGAAAATCATAAGCAAATCAACATTCTAGGTCCTCTCACACGCTCAAGAGCTTCACATTTATCTAACATTTGTGGGCACTTTGCTTTCGTCTCTATCACAGAGCCCACTAAGGTAGATGAAGCATTTATGGAACCTGAGTGGATTCAAGCTATGCAAAAGGAATTACATCAATTTGAGCTCAACAACGTCTGGGAATTGGTCAAATGTCTAGATCCTCGCAAGCACAATATCATTGGCATAAAGTGGATCTACCGCAACAAGCAAGATGAAAATGGCCTTATGGTGAGGAATAAGGCATGACTTGTAGCTCAAGGCTACACACAGGTTGAAGGAATTGATTTCGATGAAACTTTTGCACCTATTGCTAGACTTGAGGCTCTTCGCATATTACTTGCTTATGCTAACCGTCATGATATCATCTTACATCAAATGGATGTGAAAAGTGTATTCCTTAATGGTAAGCTTGAGGAAGAAGTATATGTTGCTCAACCCCCGGGTTTTGAAGATCCAAAGCATCCTGACAAAGTCTTCAGACTCAATAAGGCCCTCTATGGCCTCAAGCAGGCCCCTCAGACGTGGTATGATACTTTGAAGGAATTCCTCATGAAGAAAGGCTTCAAACCCGGTTCACTTGACCCAACTCTTTTCACTAAATCTTATGATGGTGAATTGTTTGTGTGCCAAATATATGTTGATGATATCATTTTTGGTTGTACTGGCCAACGTTACAGTGATGAATTTTCCTATATGATGAGTGAAGAATATCAAATGTCTATGATGGGAGAATTGAAATTCTTCTTAGGTCTTCAGATTCGTCAACAGCGCAATGGCATATTCATATCTTAGGAGAAATACCTCAAGGATGTACTGAGGAAATTTGGCATGCAAGATTGCAAAGGAGTCAAAATCCCTATGCCCACAAATGGCCATCTATGCACTGATGAAAATGGTATTGACTTCGATCAAAAGGTATACCGCTCCATGATTGGTTCTTTATTGTATTATGTGCATCTAGGCCAGATATTATGCTTAGTGTTTGCATGTGTGCCCGATTTCAAGCTACACCGAAGGAATCACACCATAAGGTTGTGAAGCATATTCTTCGATATCTAGCTCACACACCAACACTTGGATTATGGTATCCCAAGGGCTCGGCTTTTGATCTCATTGGATATTCAGATTCTGACTATGCTGGTGATCGTGTGGACCGCAAGTCAACATCAGGTACATGCCATTTCCTCGGACGATCCTTGGTCTATTGGTCCTCGGAGAAACAGAACTGTGTATCATTGTCTACTGCTGAAGCTGAGTACATTGATGTTGGTTCTTCCTGTGCTCAATTGCTGTGGATGAAGCAAACCCTCAAGGACTACGACATCAACATGAAGAATGTGCCTCTCTACTGTGACAATGAGAGTTCCATCAAGATTGCTCATAACCCAGTTCAGCACTCGAAGACAAAGCACATTCAAATTCATCAACATTTTCTTCATGATCATGTGTTGAAGGGCGACATCGCTATTGAGCATGTGAAGACTGAAGAACAGCTAGTTGATATCTTCACAAAGCCCTTGGATGAGAAGAGATTTAGCAAGTTGAGGTGTGAGCTAAATATATTAGAATCTTCGAATGTCCTCTGAAAAGGACACACATCCTAACACTTAAGCAAAATTGATGACTTAGATGTGCAACACACGAAGTAACGTTTTTCTTCAATCAATGAAGACTAACCCTCTAAGTGTGAAGAAATTAACGAAGAATTTGATTCTCAGAACCCTACGTCAATTGTACGCGGTGTCTGAAATCATCATTCTTATACGGTGGGTCACGCCACCACCAAAAGTTGAAAATCTTCAATTTGATTTTTTGAAATTCCTTAGTTGTTCATTTTCTTCAACTTTGCAATGTCTTCACTCTCTCCGTCGTTGTTCTTCATTGGCAATATAGATATATATGAGTTTATGTCCTCTACAGCATTCACTTATTGCTATTTCTTCAAGTTGCTTGTTCTGCTAAGTGAATGTAATCGGACCCTTCCCCCTCTATGCTAAACTTAACCCAGTCTATTCACAAATTCTTCATGTGCGTTCTATTTGAAACTCGTTCAAAATCTTCATTGTGTCCTTGTCAGCTGAAGAATTTGCGAACGGAATCTTAAACTTATCTTATCTGAATTTTTGGCTTTTGCCACTCAAACCGTTCCACCTTTTCATGATATATTATTATATTCACCCACGATAGCACACGATCTTCACCTCTCTGTACGTGGGTGACACATGTCACACGAATGAGAAGGGTCAGGGGCATGTTTGTCCAATTTCCTCGGGCGAGCAGTTTTTCACTTCGGCTATAAATAACCCACTCCCTTCCTCACTTAGTTGTTACTCCGCTCGACCTCACTCCCTCGCTCGAGCTCTCAAACCCTAGAGCCGCCGCTACTTCCATCGTCGCCGGTGAGGAATAGCTTCATTGCCTCGACCTCGTCGTCGTCGTACTCGCGCCGGCTATGGATTTCTTCACTCCTTCACCGCCGTAGTTGTCTTCCTTAGCCAAGTTAGGGCGTGGAAGATCCGAACTGATGAGCTTCTAAATCTACTCTTCATAGTTCGTCGTGTTCTTCGTCAAGGGTAATTAAAAGTTACTTTCACTGCCCTTGTTGATTCTGATGTTTTCTTCAAATCTTCAAAAGGTGTTTATTCCTCAAATCTTCACACACTGAACACCTCACATATCATCTGTTCTTGATCTGTTTCTCTAAGCATAATTTCTCTTCAAGATTCCTCAATTGTGTGGATTTTCAAATCTGTACAACTCTGGAACCTAAGTCAAAGAACTCTTAGTGAAATTCCTCAAGCCTCATCCGGTCAAATTCCTAAAACTTGTTCTTTTTGCAAAAACTTCTGAGAACGCATATGACCTCTCCAAATTCTTCGCACCTATACTCTGTTCACAGGTACACATGTCTGCTGCTGAATCTCTAGGTTCTCATCAACTTAACTCATTTATAGCGTTCCTCGGAGAAAAACTGCATACCTCTTCCGATAATTCAACTGTTCAAAATCCTCAGCTGAAGAAAATGGCTGACAGAATGAAACCTCAGAAGGGAGGAAAGAAACTGGAAGTCAACACAGCCTTTGAGATCCCTGATGACATTTACAAGGATTATTGCACTCCTGATGAGACCACACATGGAAAGGAGGACAAAAATCAGCGCAAGGTGCGCATACAAAGGATAGAGAGGAGATGGGCACGAGAATGGAGAGAATACAGATATGTCACTCCAAAATATATGAAGAAATTTGCTCTTCATCCTCCATGCCCGAGACCTCCATTGGCACCTGGTCAAGAAGCTGATCCCACTAGCCTCAAGCGCAGTGAGGACTATCCTGATCAATGGGCAAAGCGTCAAGCTAAGTTGGCCAGAGTAGCAAAAGAGGCAGTGAGGAAATTCAATGAAGACTCTGCTGCTGCTGCTGCCACTGTTGAGGCCTCTGCTGGCAAGCCGAAGAAGGCCATGCCTAAGAAGCCTGCACACAAGCCCAGTGCCCCTTCTTCTTCAATGCCCTCATGGCCAACTTCTGCTAAGCCCTCACGGTCATTTCCTCAAGGCGCCCCAGTTCCTCAAGTTGCAAAATCCTCAGCTCCTCCATCAAAGTCCTCAGCACCTGCGCATCTCGCCTCATGCCAAAGGACAAAATGCATCTCTATTGCCTTAGGAGCCTCTGCAAGTTCATCAGCTCCTCTGCATTCTTCAACTGGCCTCACTTTGCTGAAGACCAAGGCCACTACTGGACGAGGCACTAGACCAAGTCCTCAAAAGAAGCAGGTTGCCTTTCAGGTCCCGTCCTCTGGGGACGAAGCTGATGATGAAGAACTTGAAGAAATCATCAAAGACAGACAGCACAGGGCCGCTAGACCCAAAGGCAGTAATGTGCCATTCACTACAAAAAATACACTTCTGTGATGATACGTGTTTGTCACAGTAGGTCGCGTTTTTTGTCATGCATGTACATCCATGACAAATTTATGACAGAATCAAGATAGTCATACCTGTGCTGTCGTAGAAGTGTTCCATGACATTACCAAAATTATCATCACGGAAGTGTCCACTTCCATGACGATAAATCACGCGTCACAGAAGTGCTTTCCTCAAGGGTGACCGACACGTGGCATCCACCGTAACGAAAAGCCGTTAAGATATCGGGTCAGGTTTTGGATCCGATAACCCATTAACAGCCCCGACCAATGGGAAATTTCCACGTGTAAAATTCTTATTGGCCGGACGAAACACGTGTCAGGTCATCAGTGGGTCAGATAGGCGCCTATGATACGTCGACACGTGGCACGGCCCAACAGAGGCCCATTCCTGTGAAAAGGCAGGCCCGTTTGACTTCGTCAAAAGGTGGCGGGCCAGCCCATGTAAAGCCTGTTAACGGCATGTTCGCATATAGCCCATTTATAGCCCGCTAACCCAAGGCCCGTTATGCCCTATCTGAATTAGGCCCAGTAGCGTCATCTGGGCCGTCCAATATGATTCCAGCCTGTTTTCACTTATGGCCCATGACGTCTTTCGGCCCATATGAGGCCCTATGTAACTCTTGGCCTATTAACGGGCCGTGGTGAAACTGGCCCGTAATGAACAGTGTATCACTTTACACCCATTAACGGCCCGTGGTGAAACTGGCCCGTAATGAACAGTGTATCACTTTATACCCATTAACCGCCCGTTATTCCGTTGGGCCGTTTCCAGCCCATGTTATCTTTCGGCCTTCTCAGAGCCCATTTATTCTTGGGCTCATTTCCAGCATTCGTTTACTTACGGCCCGTTACTGTCATTTTCTGCTTGTGGGCCAAATTCAGCCCGTGGTTACAGTCAGCCCGTTTGTGGTCCGTTAATACGTTGGGCCGTTTTCATAGCGTCATCAAATATAGCCTATTAACGATGGCCCGTTACGGTCGGCCCATGAACGGACGATTCCAACTCTAGCCCGTTTATGGCCATAATGCGGCCTGTTATTGGCCCATGTTTGGCCAATCAATCATACGGCCCGTATAAGGCCCATTGATGATACGGCTCGCAGAAGGCCCATTGTTACTCCAACCCGTAGAAGGCCCATTGTTTCTACAGCCTGTAGAAGGCCCACTGTTTCTACGGCCCGTAGGAGGCCCAGTGTCACTACAGTAAATATTAGCCCATGGTTATTGTGGCCTAGTTTTAAAAAATAGGTTATTGCAGCCACTAGTTAACCGCGGAAAAAGAACTGCAATGACTACAAGCAAACAAATAAACAAGACAACAAGGAAATAAATAAGCAAGCAACTAACGCTAGGCTATCACGGCTATTACACATATTACATCCAATGGGCATCAAAGTTCGCCACCAGTGCAAATATAGGGAACAAAGCAGCATATCATATACACTGGCTGTCAAAATTGGCCACCAGTGTAAATAAACGCGGCAGCAAAACAAGAGCATAACTGAAACAACTTCAGAAGAGCTCAAGAAACGTTATCCTAGGTATCCACCATGCTGGCAATAAGCTTAGCAAGCTGATTAGCTTTGTCCTGTTTGGCGCTAAAATCCTCCAACGCTTGCTGTTGCACCAGAAAGTATGCATCTGAATGCTCCAGGGACTTCCGAAGTCCTTCCACTTCTTGTCGCAGCACAGCTGATCGATGTCTTTCAGCTTGTAGTTGAGACTCAAGAAACCGAACTGATTCAGACAGTGAGTTTGAATAGCTTGTGCAAGCGGTAGTGGCCAGTAACTCCAACACTAAACCAAGACAGGATGTGTCACTATCCTGAACCTTATCTGCATTACTTCCTTTACCGTTGCTTAATAAGGCACTCTTCCCCAATATTCTGTCAGCATTCTAAAAGAAGAAACAAGCAGACACATAACAAGTTTAGCATGTACTAGTATATGAAACTCATTTCGGTGAACCAGTTCATTAGTAAGGTGGGCATGATTAAACTACCAAGTCTTCCATTGCCAAGTACTAGTACATAATAAAAGCATCAAACAAACATATATCTATGTCCTATGGTAGCAATGGAATCTTAAATTAGAACAATTATTCTTCAGGTTTAGGCACTTGTTCTACATGAACAGAGTACAGTAAGACGCAAGAATATAATACTTAAAAATAGAAAATGAGCTCATAGACCTTACCACATTCTTGGTTCGGGACCAGTACAGAACAAGGCGTTCCCAGTCATCGTCCAGTAAATGTGTCTCAGGAGAACGTAAGGGAATTTGATGAGTTTCTTTGCCGGTGAAGTACGTTTTCTTCAGGTAATTTCGATACTGCCACCAAGCATTCTTGAAGATAGCAGAGGTATTAGCACAGGTTACCTCATCCTGAGTTTCCAAATCGGTCCTTCTCTATAGAGAAAAATGGGAAAATTTGCTGTATTATAACAATCATGGAGGTAGGATGTATGGGACGAAGCAAAGTAATTGCTATGAATAACATTACTTACACATAACTCCTAGACAAACACCTGCAACTGGCATTTTCCTTCATCTTCAGTATAATATTTCCAAGATGGGAAGATACGCACATACGATTTAACAACATCAAATGCGATAGATGCTAAACTACGACTAGTTGGTTGTGCTTCCTCCACAGGAATAGGCGTACTAATTGGTGGAGTTGGGGTTCGCCGTGATAGTACTGGCCCTTTGGGCACTGGAGCTGCCTTACTAACTGCTCTTGTTTGGGAGCTCTGTGGTGGAGATGGTGCTGTGTCAACAGGAACTGGGTTACTATCGGCTGGGGTTGGGGTTAGATTGGGTGAAGCTAGTTCTCTGTCCATCATAGTAGGGGTACAATCTGCGAGAGATTGGGTTATGTGTGGTAGGGCTGGTTCTTGTACATGTACAACCGGGGTGCTATCTCCACCAAGAGGTAGCACTTTTTATTTGAAGACCGTGTTTTTAGTCCGCTAGATATTGGCATCACCCGCTCCAATTCAAATGGCTGATAAACAGGAAACATAGTTGAATGTACAGACATTGTATGAGAGACAGATGCAATAGATAGTGTGGAAAAAAGAGGGCATGAAATAGTTGACATGTATATTGTTTAACTAAAAAGGATAGCATGACATAATTTCACATATATGATGTCTATCTAAACTGGATAGCATAGCATAACATAATTCAAAGATATGATGAATAACTAAACAGGATCGCATGACATAATTCACCTACATGTTATCTAAGTAATCAGGATCGCATCATTTAATTCACATATGTGATTTATATGGTAAACAGAGGGCATTCGATATGATGTACGAACTAAGAACATGGTGTTGAATATTGTGTATATGATGTCTAAACTATGCAATGCAAGACACCATATGCATGATATGAGCAGTATAACCATGCCAAGTTAGAGCATACACCTCAGTGGGGGAATAGGACTAGTCATCTGTCTCTGAATCCATCTCTCAGGAGCTATCAGGACCCAACAAGAGATCTGCTTCGACAGGTAGCACTGTCTGCTCTGAAGGCCTTGTTTTCACTCTAGATTTTTCCATCTCCCACCCAAATGGCTGATTCACAGGAAGAGTAGTTTAATGTACAAACATTGTCGACAAATGGAAATGTAATGAAGAAAAGGATGGGCAAGATATCATTCAAATATATGATGCCTGGATAAACAGGATGGCATTGCACATTTCACATATATTATGGCTGGCTAAAAGACATGAGACTGCATAATTCCCATATATGATATAGAAACTAAACAGGTGGCATTACAGAACATGTCTAAACTAAGCAGATGACATATATGATGTCAAAAGTAGGCACTGCAAGGCAACATATGCATGATATGACTAACATCATCATGCCAAGGTAGAGCAAACACCTTGGGGGGTAAATAGGAGTGGTCAGCGGCGTCCGAATCCGCCTCAGAATAGATATCTTCCTCTGGATTACAATCTGGAGAGGGGTGGGGAGGATTTGCCATTGAACCCACCATGGAGCGATGTCTGCATGACATTGTATTGCCGCACAAAACTCTTATCTTTTTCTCTACATGTTCAGCATGACTGTGTAAAATATCTGACATGCATACGAAAAAAATATGGTGAGATTATGTAAGGAGAGCATGCAGAAATTTAGAGTGATGGTAACAACCAGTGGATCGATGTTTTTCCGTTGAACCAAAATAGCCCTAATGGATCGACGTGAATGTATAGTAATAAGTGATGCAACAAGTGTACAACCTCTTTGCCGTAGCCGTGTCGACCTCAGCATCATTGGGTTGGTCGCTGAAGCAGTTGAGGCAGAGGTGGCTGTCGGACGTGTGGAGGAAGATCTGAGGAATCTGTAGACGGCGTCCAGGGCACTGCTCTGCTGTGATGGATCGTTCTATCGTTGGAGCAGCTCCGATGAGCCGTAAGACGTCAAGGCTAAAGCAGCACAAGACACACATCGTCAATCTCAAGTGGGATTCTAATAGCATCTCCAATAGATGATGTAAAATGGATGTAAAATTAACATCACCAAAAACCACCTAACTACAATAGATGAGGTAAAAATTGTTGACTCTGAACTTAACTGTCAAAACTGAAATTTACTGTGGAATCTGAATGCTATTGTCGAAACTGAACGTAATGGTAGCAGAGAGGCACTTGACATGTAGTTTAGGGAGGGCATGCAGTTCATCTTCAACCTGCACCCCCCTGAGCCGCCAGCCACCACCGGCCTCGCCGCCGGCCCCAGCGCCGCCTCGCCGCCCCGAAACAACTCGCCATCGCCGCCCCGGCCAGCCCTCTAGCCCACCCCCCACCCTGAACCCTAAGATAGATAGTGGGGTACCTCTCCGGCGAGCCCCCGTCCCCGCTGTGAGTGGTTCTTCCTTAACTCCAGCGAGCCCCCAACCCCTGAAAATCGACTGACCCAAAAGTCGATTCAGTCGACTGAAGTGTGGCTTAATCGGAGCAGAGCAACAGCACGAGTGAGGGGAAGAGCAGCAGCAGTAGCTGGGCGAGCGAGCGATCGAGCGAGAGCCAGAGTAGCAGCAGCAGATCCAGCTGGTATGGACGCCGCCACCGAAGGGGCCTCGCGCTGGGGGAGAGCCGCCGTGGAGATGTCGCCCGCGGCGCCGGCTTCAAGGTAGACGCTCCATGGGGGTGCGGGATGGAGCACCGTCGACACCGGGAGGTCGAGTTAAGGAGAAGGTGCGATGCGATGAGTGTACAACCTCTTTGGTGGCGCCGAGTAGGCCTCGGCTTCGTCCGAGGAGTCGGTGAGGATGTTGCGGTTCCGGTGGAGCAGGTTAAGGCGGCGCTGTGGGGATGGAGTAGCCGCGATAGACAAGGTGATCGTCGGAGCAGCTCCTTGGAGGTGGAGGACGGGGCGGCTGAACCGGCGGGACAGCGAGATGGACGATGGATCCTCATCCAGGGAGGTGGACAAGGGACGTCGAGCTGTTGCGGTGGACGACGTCGTTGGGGAAGAGGCTCCGGCTGGGCAGCGGTGACGTGGTGGACGGAGGAGTGTGGGGTTTCGCGGCTGGAGCGGAGATGTTATGGCGGCCTGGGATTTCGAATGGCGAAAAGGGGGCGATGGGAGGGGGTGAAGCATGACTTAGGAACGCGCTTGTCCAAAATGTAGGGTGTGTCACAAAAGTACCCCCACCGATTTGAACTAGCGGCCCTTTCGGCTCAGGGTTAGAAGGGGGATTTCGCGTGTCGGGATTTGGCAGCTGGAGGGAGTTTTCGTGCGCGTTGTAATTTCGGGATAGCAAGGCGCGGGTTGTGAAGGCGCCAGTTTTGGGAGCACGATATCTGAATTTTCAGGATATAACAAGACGTGGGTTGAATTTTAGGGACAAGCCTAACATGTAGTAATATTGTAATTGTACGTACCAAATCAATCCGCACTTCCCTCAACCGAAAAGAAAACGAAAAAATAAAACTATTCACACCACACAAAGAGAGAGTCTTGCCCCGTTTTACTATACAAATGCTATTCAAAGCTACTCCCTCCTTCCATCTATATAGGGCCTAATGCGTTTTTTGATGCTAACTTTGACCAAATATTAGAGCAATGATATATGACATGCAACTTACACAAAGCACACCGTTAAATTCGTCTGTGAAAGGTTCTTTCAATGATATAATTTTCACGATGTGCATGTCATGTACTATTAATCTTGTCAATAGTCAAAGGCGGTCTTAAAAATCTCATTACGCCCTATATAGATGGAAGGAGGGAGTATGAATCCATGTTATGTCCGATTAAATTTTTTCGCTTGCTGTATAATGCATGTAACCTACTCATACCAACATTTTAGTGCATTCCAAATGTCTATACTACCGCTGCAATTCGAACTAAATTTGAATTCGTTTCTCTCTTTCAATAAGAATCTACAATCATGATTGTTGCCAACTTCAACCATCATAGTTTCCTTGCTATCCGCCAGATATAAATCAGACGACCTATAATGCAGGATGGCAGGCACACCATCATCAACAACTCCATTTTTTATAAGAGTAGAGATAAAATATATTAAATGTAGTATACCATGTTCATAACCACACCATGTGTATCACCGTTATATATATTCACACATCCGTCGGTTTGAAACACTATGATAAATTCTTCAAATATCTGGATTCGCTTTTTATAATGAAGTATATATGATCTCTATTCGTCTTTTACACCCACACAACCCTCTTATCTTTGTAGCTAGCGCTAACTTTCTCTTATGCATGCACACGCCCGCATCCCTCTCACCCTCCCTCAACATTCTCTAGCTCCATCGCGCAAGTTCGTCTTTTCATTTTAGGTCATTCACCCACGGTGTGTGTAGGCCCCCCAGCTCCTTCTTTATGGCACACATCGATCGATATGCCTCTCTAGCCAGGTGTGCCTAGCACAAACACAAGCTTCCCCTCTTCTCTTGTCATCGTCCATGCCTCACTCCCACCACTCTTTTCATCGTTCTCATACTCGCACACTCCTCCCCCTCGATATAGTATGCCTCTCGTACCACCTCCTACATGCATCCCTCTCTCTCTATCCTTCTCCTCGTGCCTCATTTGCTTCTAACACACACATGCATGTATATCGATCGATCTCCCAACATATACCTAGATCGACTTTAACTACCCCCCATCGATCGACGTACCTCACAAGTTATGTCTCTCCTTTCTCTTACAAAGGGCGATTGATCTTCCTATGTAGTTACCTCTGCTTACCACAGCCACATCATCCCCCCTCATCATTCGTGCATGCCTCCTTACCCGTCTCTCACACGCACGTGCACAGACAACAAGCAGCCATCTCCTCTCTTATTGATATTGCGGGCGTGCCCTCCGTTTGTCTAGCAAGCCTATCCCACCATTTGTTAGAAGCAACTCCACTACCACCCCCTCCAACACTCTAGCTATGTCTCTCTTCCAACCTTATTCATCTCCTGCACATATGCATGGATGTCGATCGATCTCCCTTAATACATGAGGCAGATCGATCTCCTTAATACATGAGGTAGGCCTCTCTCCTCCTCCACACATATACCAGCCATTGTACCTCTATAGTTAATTGGGCCTCCCTCTTCCCCCACCACACACCGATAGTCGAGCACTGCAGGTAGGTATCCATGCCACAGAGACAAACTGCACATGTCCCATCTCACGTTCCAGTAGGCCAGCCACTCTATATCTTTGACGTGGGCACACACAAATTCGATGGCACTCTTTATCGATCGCGCGCGCACACACACACACACACACACACACATCATCCCTCTCTTCGATTCTATGGACACCTCAAGCCGATGATACCTCCACTCTCTTCTCGTGGATCGCCCCCTCTATATATATGTTATATCCAGGACTCTATTTCACACACATTGCATATGTTAAATTTTTTGATTGACCCCCCCCCCACACACACACACACAAAAAAAAAACTCTCAAGAACCCAGACACTATATCTCTCTAGGTTTGTATCTCTCTCACACAACCCCACGTAGGTGGTGTATGTATACAAGAAGAGAATAGGTGCACCATGCACGTACTCACGCTTCGTGCCCAGCCACACCCGCGCGGGTACACGGTGGAGCTCATTTCTCCGCAGAAGCTGAATTTGTTTTTGAAACATCAAGTGGCCAGAGACTCGAAAACTTATTTGCCCATTAGTGACTTGTCAGGGCGGTGGATTTTAGTTTGTACGATAATGCTGCATCCACCTAAAGTAACGAAAGTTCTTACGTAAACTTCCTAGTAATTCCCTCTTCGTAGGTGCAACATTACTCCTAACATTTGTAATATCAGTTTGAAACTTGTAATATTGCCGTGTCCTATTCTTGCGTTTTCAAAATCCTGTGAATCAAACAGGTCCTGAGTTGGTGATGATGTTGTGCCTCCCATCTTTCACCAATAGCCGTCGGATCTAGATCTGACGCATACAAACCAAGCTTCTCCATTTTTGCAAAAAGATTCCCGCACTTGTTCCCTATTTACAAACAACTCCTTGTCTCTCACAATCAGCCTCATCTCCTCCCCACCACATCTAGGAGTAGAAGGCCGTGGAAAAATCTGGCGCGATGGCCGCTGCCGGAGCCGTCCACCCCCAATCTTGGTGTTCCGTGCAATGCACGGGCATCTACGCACGGGAAATTATGTCGAACAAGGCTAGTTGTAAGCAGGCTAGCTCTACAGCCATGATGATAGTGACTGCAGACGGTGAGGCTGACTATGGTATGCTGAACACGGCGTCTATACTCAGGTGTCATCTCCGGCGCAGGGTCTTGTCACTTCACTGTGAGGAGGGCCACGTAATAATTTGACCAACGGATAGTACAGTGCTAGTACTCCTACTACTACTCCTACATTCGTAGTACTACTACTAGTACTAGTAGCACCACCGTCTAGATTTAGGAGTACTACCACGTCCATCTGGATTTTAGTATTTGACTAGCAATATCTAGTAATGCATGTCACCAAAAATGTACTACTCCCTCTGTAAATAAATACATGGTGTTTTATTCCTATCGGCGAGAGAACTTAATGTATTTTGGCTACTCCTAACTAGAGTACTAATAGGATTACATGCAATGAACTAAACACTGCATGTCATGTTTGGTAGTCTCAATTCATTGAAAGCATGCACAGCCCACATCTCTCATTGGTTGATATGTCACGAAATAAGAAACAAGGAGGGAGTTAATGCACCGTGCCTAAGTATTTTCGGATTATTTGGTTTTCGTAAGGTGACTTACACAACATTTTTGTTTACATGCATTAACATTTTATTGGTTAAATCAAAGGTCAAAACTTGGCGCAAAATGCAAAGGGGACCAAAAAACCAGTAAACATCAAACTTCTCTCGTTTGGCCCCAACTAGAGGTCCGGTGAGATGACTATACTACACCGGCACGGAGGGGGACGCGGCTTCATTGACTTACGGCAACTGCCTTTAGGTGAATGACACGTGGCCCCAGGGGGTGGCTGGCCCACCTATCATACAGCCAAAGGTAGGTGCAGTAGAGGGCCGAGGAGTAGTATGAAATCCTACGCACCTACACACGCTAACCAAGGGCTGAGTGATCACTCGAATCGCAAGATCAGTTGACTAGAAGCTACGCTAGACCCATGGAGGCGATGAGCGCGAGCATCAGCCGGCTGTGCCAGATGGTCCACGACGCCGGCCTGCGGCCCGGCACCGAGAAACGTCTCCAGGTAGTATTGCTTGAGGCCGCCAGGGCGAGGGGCCGCTTGGACGACAGCTTCGTCTCCTTGTTCGACGAGGTCCTCGTCGATTTCCTCGACAAGTTCACCGTCGTCAAGAAGCTTGCGGACGACTTTGACGTAAGCCTCCAGCCGACGTGCCCAGGCTCTGCGATGCCCGCCACCCTCAACGGCCACTATGGTAACAACCTCTTCGACGCACTGGTGGCCCTGCCGTCGCGCCGGAGAATGTCCACCTCTAGGTCGCGCTCGCCGCGCAGCGCCTGGCGCAGCAAGACACCATCGACATAATCACCCACGTCTACGCGCAAATCGTCCACAAGGACTACTACATGCAAGAGGAGGACGATAGGACGCTGGACTTCTTGGAGCGCAGGGCAACCTTGGACGGCAATGTTTAGAAGCACGTTGAGCTCGCCGCCAACGCTGTTGCTCCTCACACGTCGGTTGGTGACCCGGCACACTAGGGCATGAGGATGTCGTTGAACGTTGATGGATCCGTATGTATTTTTATCTTTTCGTCAAATCCATGTAGTAGTATATGATACTACAGTAATTATCTTACCTTTCGCATCAACTTCATAATTTTCGTATGTACTCCATGCATGAACGGCGCCAGAACCAAACTTCTCATTACTCTAGGCAAAATCATTATTTTCTATCTATTGGTCGCTCCATGGAGCAGAACCAAATTTTACAAGTTATGAGTTCAAAAGGAAAAGCCTGTCGTGTTCGCATCGCGCCCCCATACGGTTGGTCCGGCACGCCGCTCAAGCGGGAATGCGTGCGGTGTTGCATTTTCACTTACAAGTGGGACCGCAGTTGAGCAAGCCGACTATCGGCAAACCCCCACCCCGCCCACCGCGCGATGGCTGAGAAAACAGGAGGGAGAAGAGATGGCTGTAGCACGGACTCCACGAAAATTGGTGTCGGATGGGACTCGTGTGGGTGGCGTGTGTCGTACTGCTAGACGTGAATGCTAGTTATGGCCCATGCCACCCCACTATATCGAGCCTATATCGAGGTACGTAGAACAAATTTCCTACAGTATGTGCTCAGCCCTCCTCTATCTCTCTTCTCAGTCAGCCAGCGGATGCGCGGAGCCCATCGTATGTTTGCTCACATGCGGCCCCACATGTCAATGAAAACGCAAGAGGACCCACTGAACCTGCACATCTTTCACCTCGACGTGCTGGTGATGAAAAACAAATCCAATAAAGATCTTCGGTGGCCGCTTTTGGAGTTACTCAAGAGTAGTAAGATTCTATTTATAGTTTAACCCAAGATGCACATCTCGTGGCTTCAACTACCACTCTATTTTCTTTCATGACACGACCTGGATGCTGGATGTCCCACGTGTCGGCAAAAGGAGGAAGAACCCGACCAAATCTTCGGTTCTGCTCTCGGATGAGATTAGTGCACTTGTTGATACTCCTACTAGAATAGAGGCTAGACATGAGACTAGATGCGAGGAAGCAACATCTACTTCTTTACACTCGAAGAAGAAAGAAGCACGCAAGATCGAGCCTCCGCAGATCAACAATGAATGCATCGAGAAGGCACTAATCCAACTTACAGGAGTAGTAAAATGTATTCTTTGGGTTCTTGTTTTCTTTGGTCCTGCTTTTCTAGTCAAAATTATTGTTGGAGTTCGTGAAAAACGGAGGTCCGTTTGGGTCGTGCATTGGAGTTGGCCTTACAAGTGGGACCGCAGTTAAGGAAACCAACTATCGGCAAACCCCCACCTCGCCTGCCGCGCGATGGCTGAAGTTAGAGAAACGACGAGGTTGAAGAGATTGCTCTAGCACGGACTCCAAGAAATAATATGGTGTTAGATGGATGTCGTGGTGGTGGCGTGTGCCGTACTCCTGGACGTGAATGCTTGTTCTGGCCCATGCCACCCTACTACTCCTACTACTTACTCCTACTATATAGTACTAGTATCGAGGATTCCAGGTGCTGGTTACGTACAGCGAACACATTAACATATGGCTACAGTAAAAACACCCGCCTGACGTGCGAAGCATGTGAAGCTAGTACAAATAGTGTACTACTATTGTTGATTGGCCTCATCCGATAACCTGTTGCAATGCACGTACAATTATGTATTCGGAAAATATTGTTTTGCCTCGTCGCACCACTCACTCAGAGAAGCGAGTCGGAAGCCATTCATAAATTTAGTAAGTTTATCATAGGCATATCATTTTATTACATACAACAGGTCATCAACCCACATCGACAACGAGGATACATTATAAATACTAAAGTTTTCACCACACAACAAATAACAAGCCATGAAATGAACTTCAACTCAACCATTCCGCAGCGTTGGAAACGCTTGCTTTGAACGACAAGTGATTCTCTGGGACGGGCCATCTGTTGTTGATCTGGAGACCAACGCAGGACTGATCATCCAGGCTGAAGCGGCCTACTATATCAGTACCAGGGTAGGGAACCACCCAAATGTCCGAGGTATAGACACAGTTGCTTCTCATAAATGTGTCAACAGCAGTTGGATTGCCTTTCACCATCATCGGATAGTTTTGTCCAAGGAAGAGCGAGTTTTCTCCAAGACTATCAATTCTGTGCCAGGGAGAAGGAGTTGGCGCTAGCACACTAGTATCCATCTCGAATACCATGCAACGGGTCTTGGAATAGGTCCGGAGAGTGCGACCATGGGAGACACCTGCTTCCTTAGTAGTAACATCATCAGTGGGCTATATACACACAAGAAGAGGTGATCCATCGAAATTAGTTGCCAGGCGCCACAGAGTATATGGGCGCTGCTCGTGATCATCACCATCGGCATCTCCCCCTTGGTTATAAAAAATTTCAAGTATAGGTGGTGGGATGTTCACAGGACCTTGGAAACACAAGAAAAAGGTTAATTAGTAAAGGGAAACTTGCTAACTCGCATGCATGTGGATGAAACAATTATAATTACGGTGGAAGACAAACATACCGAAACTATGAGGATACCATGCAAAAAGAGTGCCACGAGTGGTGGCAGCAAACACAAGGCCCTCGTATTGAATTGCATCACAGTACTCATTCGTGCACAGAAACTGATTTTTGAGCAATGTCCATCGAGTCAAACCACTAAGGATGGCAACAAGCTTGTCGAAGATAGCAACAACTTCATAGTTGTTGTAATTCCAAGAGCGGTTGGGAACTCGACAAATTGCTATCTTCCGTAGAAGACAGTCACCATGATCGTATTTGAACGTGCGTACATTACCGGTGTGCTCAACCTCTGGGCAGTGTGCTGAGATTTTTGGAAGTGGAACCCGGTGACGAGTGTACACATTCACAAGTTCCCACTCGCAGTTGGACCCAATGTAAACAACCCAATCTCCATTTGCGCCCGCCCAAGACTTGCCCTCAAGCGATGGCATCTTAACATCGTACGTATCATTATCAAGCGGCATCAACTTGCACAGGGTGAGGCCTCCATCGTGCCGGCGTCAGTCATCAGGGTCACGGCGAAGAAGATAGGGGAGATCAAACCGCTCCTTGACTCTTGGGTTCTTTGTAATGATGTTATTAGTTGAGTCGATAATGGGCTTGAACGAACCTGACATGCTAGCCGAGGTGATGACGTCGCACCGATCAATGAGTTCCTCCACCACGTCATCTTTCAGATCGGGGCAAGAATAACGGGGTCGCAGCCTGTTCCCTCCATAGAGAAGACGATCGAACAATGGCAGAAGAAAGGGTGAAGGGCTGAAGGAAAATGGAGGAGGGAGAGGAAGAGCGTGCGACAGCAGTTCCAAATCGAGAGGGAAAGGCGAAGAGTCGGTGGACGGCTGCGAGTTTGCCACGGTTCAGGAAGAGGCGCCCCGGCCTACACGTCCGTTCGGAAATACTCCTACTACTCGCCGACGTCTCACTGATATGTTGGAACGGGACCACATGTCAACGAAACATGGTGTGTAATTTCTTGTGCAAAATGCGATCTGGCCGCGTTGGCCCGAGGTGCCGCATTAGTTATCGACCTTTATTTTTTTAATGGCGTGTCGATCAGTTTTGAAGCACGACTAACTGGTACTGTAAGTGGAGAGGATGACAACAGGGACCCGCCAAGGTCATGGCAGTAAGCAAGCAAGTGCCTCCTTATTTCAAGCCAATAAAAAATGGCTCCTCCTAGTGGATTTCTAACATCTGGGTCCCATGCCATTGTCAACGTAGTCAATAAATGAGAGAATTGCACAACGAGCGGCTGACACCAGGGACCCAGCAGCTCGCCCAGTTATTTTTGTTTTGGGTTAATTTGATAAATGCCACTCCAAATCTGGTGTATCCAAGAAATGCCACTGCAATTTCCAAACTTTGAAAAATGCCATTTCATGCCATTTCTAGTGGTATTTTTCGAAGTCTGGAGTGGCGTTTTTCAAAGTTTGCAAACTGCAGTGGTGTTTTTCAAAGTTTGCAAAAATTGCAGTGGCATTTTTCAAAGTTTGGAAATTGCAGTGGCATTTTTATGAATCGCCATAATTGGAGTGGCATTTATCTAATTTGTTTTTGAGACGGAAGCAGGGTGTCAACTGGGCTGTGCGGGACACTCTGGCTTGTCTAGACAGCCTTTTCTTTTATGTTTACCACAGACCAGCCCAGTAGTTTTTTTTTATGAAAATGGCTAGCCCAGTTCTTTTGTGATTTGTCAAGTAAGTCGCTTTATCAGGCCTGCTGGGCTGCAAATCTTTCAAGACGAGGAGAGCTTCATTCAGCTGGTCGAGAAAATGGCCTATCAGTAATGAGAAATGGGTTGTACATTTTTAAAACACATCAAACCGGCAATTATTTTCAAATATCTTTTTTTCATTTCGAGATTTTAAATTGCATTGATTTTTATGCGTGGACAATTTATTGGATTTTATATTGATATACATTTATTTTTAAAATTAGTCTGAATGTGACTCGAAATTTCGAGATTAAAAACAGTTCAGACCGCACCGACATATGCAAAATTTCGTATAATTTTTTAACAGTGGCCACAATATGGGCTGTAATGCTAACATAAAGAATATGGGCTCCAAAAACCCGTAAGAATTAGCAAATGGGCTATAAATTATTTGAAATAATGGCAGATGGGTTGTATGCTGTTTTCCACAGATTTGAGGCTTTCCACAGATGGCATGTATACTGTTGGATGTCCATCCAACGGCCGTCGTGCTTCTTCAATCTCTGCTCTTCCTGCTCCAGCCGCTCAAACAAGCGCCGGCGGGACTGCCTGCTCCCTCCTCCCCGCGGCCGACTCTGCTGTCGCGCAGGCCTCACCGCCCCACCGTACTCCCATCGCTGGCCTAGCCATCCCTCTACTCACCCACACCTGCTGTTATTCTCCGGCGATGGCAGACGAACCAGTAAACCCTCGTACAGTCGTACTCTCCTCCACGTGGGAAACAAAAACAATGGCCGAGTCTTCCCTGCCTCCGTATCATTCCCTTCCTAGGCCTCACCGTCGTCCACCGCCCTGGTGCTCTCGGCGTGGCGTGGTCAGCATGGTCAACGACCGACATGCATCTGAAGTGGACTGTACGTGGAGAGGCTGACAGCTGGGTCCACGGCCGCACGCAAGGAAATGCCTCCTTATTACGCGCAAAATAATGATTTCCTCCACCTGACATCTGGGACCCACCGAAACGGCCTCTGTATTTCGCGAAAAAAAACATTACCGCCGCTGACAGCTTGGACCAACCAGCTATATCTTCGCACGCAAGGAAGTACCTCCTTATTACGCACAAAAAAATGAATTACCCCCTGCTAGCTGGGACCCAGTATAGTGGGCCTACTAAGTTGACGGGTACGAAGGGCTTTGTCAACTTAGTCAATATGCACGATTCTAGCTCGACTGACCGTACGATGTCCATCCAATGGCCGTAGTGCTTCTTCAACCTCTGGTCTTCTTGCTCCAGCCGCCCAAAGCAGCGCCGGTCGTGCCGCCTGCTCCTGCCTCTCGTGGCCGGATGTGCTGCTGCGGAGGCCTCACCGCCCCCATACTACTCCCACCGCTGGCCAGGCCATCCCTCCACTCCACTCACCCACACCCATTGTTATTCTCTGGAGACGGCAGCGCAGCTGAACCAGTGAACCCTCATACTCCTCTCCGCGTGGGCATCCACTGCCGCGTCTTCCCCGGCTCCGCGTCGTCCCCTTCCTAGGCATCACCGTCGTCCACCGCTGTGGTGCTGTCGGCATGGTGTGGTCAATGTGGTCAACGACCGAATTCCATCGAAAGAATACTGTACGTGGAGAGGCTGACAGCTGGGTCCACGGCAGCCGCAAGGAAGTGCCTCCTTATTACGCGGAAAATAATTATTCCTCCACCTCACAGAAGGGACCCACCGGACGCCCACCAGTATATCACGAAAAAAACGATTGCCCCTGACTGCTGGGACCCACCCAACAGGCCATCGTATTTTGCAAAAAAAATGTTCCCCTGCTGTCAGCTCGGACCCACCGGAAGTGCCTCCTTATTACGCACAAAAAAATGAATACCCCCCTGCTAGCTGGGACCCACCTTAGTGGCAGGCTGACTTGTGGGCCTACTAAGTTGACGGGGACGAAGGGCTTTGTCAACTTAGTCAATATGCACGATTCTAGCTCCAGTGACCGTACGATGTCCATCCAACGGCCGTAGTGCTTCTTCAACCTCTGGTCTTCTTGCTCCAGACGCCCAAACCAGCACCGGTCGTGCCTCGTGCTCCTGCCTCTCGTGGCCTGCTGCGATGCGGTGGAGGCCTCACCGCCCCCTACTACTCCCACCGCTGGCCAGGCCATCCCTCTACTCACCCACACCCCCTGTTATTCTGCGGCGACGGCAGCCTCACACCGCAGCAAACCAGTGAACCCTCATACTCCTCTACGCATGGGCATCCACTGCCGCATCTTCCCTGGCTCCGCGTCGTCCCCTTCCTAGGCCTCATCGTCGTCCACCGCCCTGGTGCTCTCGGCACGGCGTGGTCAACGTGGTCAAGGAACGGCTTCTATCGGACGTGGACTATACGTGGAGAGGCTGACAGCTGGGTCCACGGCCGCAGCAAGGAAGTGCCTCCTTATTACGTGCAAAATAATTATTCCTCCACCTGACAGCAGGGACCACCGGACGGGCCACCAGTATTTTGCAAAAAAAATTGTTTCCCCCTGACTGCTGGGACCCACCAGACGGGCCACCATATTTTGCGAAAAAACATCCCCCCCCCCCCGCTGTCAGCTCGGACCCACCGGAAGTGCCTCCTTATTACGCACAAAAAAATGAATACTCCCCCGGCTAGCTGGGACCACCTTGCTGGGAGGCTGACTTGTGGGCCTACTAAGTTGACGGGGATGAAGGGCTTTGTCAACTTAGTCAATATGAATGATTATAGCTCCAGTGACCATACGATGTCCATCCAACGGCCGTAGTGCTTCTTCAACCTCTGGTCTTCTTGCTCCAGCCGCCCAAAGCAGCGCCGGTCGTGTTGCATGCTCCTGCCTCCCATGGTCGACTGTGCTGCCGTAGAGGCCTCACCGCCCCCTACTATTCCCACCGCTAGCTAGGCCCTGCGGCGACGGCAGCCTCACACCGCAGCCGAACCAGTGAACCCTCGTAGTCCTCTCCGCGCGGGCTTCCACTGCCGCATCGTCCCCTTCCTAGGCCTCGCCGTCGTCCACCGCTGTGGTGCTCTCCGCGTGGCGTGGTCAACATGGTCAAGGAACGACTTCCATCGGAAGAGTACTGTATGTGGAGAGGCTGATAGCTGGGTCCACGGCCACAGCCCAGTTTTTTGTGATTTGCCAAGTAAGTCGCTTTGTCAGGCCTGTTGGGCTGCAAATCTTTCAAGACGAGGAGAGCTTTCATTCGGCTGGCCGAGAAAATGGCCCATCAGTAATGAGAAATGGGATGTACATTTTTAAAACACATCAAACCGGCAATTAGTTTCAAATATCTTTTTTTTCATTTCAAGATTTTAAATTACATTAATTTTTATGCGTGGAGAATTTTTTGGATTTTATATTGATATACATTTATTTTTAAAATCAGTTTGAATGTGAGTCGAAATTTCGGGATTAAAAACAATTCGGACCGCACCGAAATATGCAAAATTTCGTATAATTTTTTAACCGTTGCCGCAATATGGGCTGTAATGCTAACAAAAAGAATATGGGCTCCAAAAAAACCTTAAGAATTAGCAAATGGGCTGTAAATTATTAGAAATAATGGTAGATGGGCTGTATGCTGTTTTCCACATATTTGAGGCTTTCCTAAAAAAAAGGTTGATGCACAAGCACTGATTGTTGGATGTCCATCCAACGGCCGTTGTGCTTCTTCAATCTCTGCTCTTCCTGCTCCAGCCGCTCAAACAAGCGACGGCGGGACTGCCTGCTCCCTCCTCCTCGTGGCCGGCTATGCTGCCGCGCAGGCCTCACCGCCCGACCATACTCCCATCGCTGGCCTAGCCATCCCTCTACTCACCCACACCTGTTGTTATTCTCCGGCGATGGCAGACGAACTAGTAAACCCTCGTACAGTCATACTCCCCTCCGCGTGGGAAACAACTGCCGAGTCTTCCCTACCTCTGTGTCGTCCCCTTCCTAGGCCTCGCCGTCGTCCACCGCCCTGGTGCTCTTGGCGCGACATGGTCAACGTGGTCAAGGAACGACTTCCACCGGACGTGGACTGTACGTGGAGAGGTTGACAGCTGGGTCCACGGCTGCAGCAAGGAAGTGCCTCCTTATTACGCGGAAAATAATGATTCCTCCACCTGGCAGCTGGGACCCATCGGACGGGCCACTGTATTTCATGAAAAAAACGTTTCCCCCTGACTGCTGGGACCCACCAGGTACATCTTCGCACGCAAGGAAGTGCGTCCGGGCAAAAAAAATGATTCGCCCCCTGACTGCTGGGACCCACCAGCTACATCTTCGCAGGCAAGGAAGTGCCTGACAGTCGGGACCCACCTGGTCGAAGCGTACGTAGCGTTGTCATTCTGGTCGCGAACGTGTACGTACATACTGGTCGATGTAGAGGCGCGCACGTGTCGTAGTAGAGGCGCGCACGTGTTGTAGTAGAGGCGCGCACGTAGCATGTACACGTACGTACAGCGGCCAGGGTGCAAGAAAGAAAATACGGCCACGTATGTGTACATACGGGAGGGGTCTCGAATGCCTACTCGCGCATATGTACGGACAGGGCTCGTGTACATGGCTGGGTCGGAACGGAGAAACAGCGTCGTCGTCATGTTCATGGGGAGGCAACGGAATGCGTCATGTTCATGGGGAGGCAACGGAATGCGTTGTGTTCATGGGGAGGCAACGGAATGTGTCGTGTTCATCGGGAGGCAACGGAACGCGTGGGAGCCAACCGGCTGGGTCGGAACGGAATGCGTGGCCGTGTTCATCGGGAGGGCTTGGATGGAACAGGCGATGGAAACGAGGCCTGGAGTACCGCACAACAGAGGAAATGGACCTCCTACATTCGGAACGGGGTCTTGTTGATCAGGAGGGGTCTGGCGTATCGCAAAACAGAGGAAACGGACCTCCTACGGTCGAAACGGGGGTCCTGTTCATCGGGAGGGGTGTGGTGTACCGCAAAACGGAGGAAACGGACTTGTGTTGGAGCGCTACGGTCGAAACGGGGGTCCTGTTCATCAGGAGGGGTGTGGCGTACCGCAAAATGGGACTCCACGGGATACTTTTCATCTCCACCGTCGACCCCCTCCAGCCTCCACGAGCTACTGTTCATCCACCGTCGACCTCCTCCAGCCTCCACCTGCGACTGTTCATCCATGGGCTCCTGTTCATCCAGCCTCCACTGCGTGCTACTCCACCGGCTACTGTTCAACCAGCCCTCTCCACGGGCTCCTATTCAACCACCCCTCCACGGGCTACTGTTCATCCTGCCCTCCACCATCTACTGTTCATCCAGCCCTCCACGGGGTGGTCCTGTTCATCCAGCCCTCCACGGGGTCCTGTTCATCTAGCCCCAACCAGCTCGATCGATCGGGGTCCTGTTCATCCAGAGGCAACACCACGGGGTCCTGTTCATCCACCCCCACCGGGAACTGTTCATCCAACCCCCCCCCCCCTGCAACGCTCACTATTCATCCAGAGGCAGCATCGATCAGCTTTAGTTAGCAGCAGTAGCCAAGGAATCGCTCGATCGGGTTCAGTTAACAGCCATCAATCGATCGCTCGGGTTCAGTAACGCGTAGCCTGCAGTGCAATCGCTCGGGTTCAGTTAGAGCCCAACGCCTCGCTCGAGTTCAGTTAGAGCCAACGCCTCGCACACACGCGCGTACGTGTACGAGAGAAGCGCGCATCGCTTGGCCCCCGACCTCCCACCGTAACCGGGAACTCCCCGAAATTTTCCTCGCCCTCGCTTCTACCACGGTTTTTTCCATCATGGACGGCCCAAAGAATGTCATGCAGCTGCATCTCCGGCCCGCCCAGGACGAAAAGCCTAGTTTCTGTCATGATTTTTTGTCATAGAAGTAGGAGCCCACCACATCTATGATGATACCGGGTTTTGTCACAATTATCGTCATAGAAGTGTCATATGTATGACAGAAAAAAATTGTTTGGCCCAAAATGTCACGGATGTGTCTTTTTTGTAGTGATTAATACTGGATCCAAAGTTGATCCTCGACTTCATCGACTTGTGGCACAAGGACCCCAACACACCTCTTCCTGAGATGAACCTCACTCTTGGTCAAAGTCATGTGTTGACTGCCTTCATTGACGAAGAGAAATGGAAGTTTGAGAAGGCCGGGCAGCTGAAGAAGGCGCAATACAAGAAAGAGTGCTACCTAAAGAAAAATGTTGTCAATATGACATCTGATGAACTTTTGTCTATTCAAACTGAGATCAAAGGACTCAGTGATGAATTCAACGTCTACCGCACAGACTGGCTTGGAGCCAAGGTCGGGTTTGTGAAGTTAGCTGAAAAATTCACTACCAATGTTGCAGCTCCAACGCAACAAGAAATTCCTCGGGATGAAGCATCTTCTTAGCCTACTGAAGAAAATGCCAGCACCGTTGATGCCAATCAGGCTGCTGAAGAAAATGCTACTGCCAGGGCTGATTACTGCATTCCAGCTGCTGATGAAACTGCCAGGGCAACCACTCGTGTTGCACCTGAAGAAACTGTCAGGACATCTGAAGCTTCAACCGTTGTGCCTGAAGAAACTGATCATGCCAGGGCAACTGCATCAGTTGTGCCTGAAGAAATGGAACCAATTTCCTCTGCTCATCCTGCACCTACACCAAGTCCATTTCTTCCTTCTGCATCAAAAGCGAAGAAGACCAACGCTGCGGAGCGTGCAGCTGTGAAGAGACGGAAAGCATCAACTTCATCAGAATCTTCAGCTACGAAGAAGATGAAGAAATTGACCAACTCGTTTGAAAATCCAATTGATGTTGTTCCAGTCTCGAGCATGCCATCAAAGGAACTCGTTCCTTTTAATGAAGAATACGTGATCCCAAGCGGATCCAATGAAGATATTCCTTCTACTGCTTCTTCAGAGCAGTTGGATGAAGAAATTGAAGTGGATGCAATTGCTACCTTTTGAGCACTGCGTTGGTTTTCCCCGAAGAGGAAGGGATGATGCAGCAAAGTAGCGTAAGTATTTCCCTCATTTTTTGAGAACCAAGGTATCAATCCAGTAGGAGGCTACGCGTGAGTCCCTCGTACCTGCACAAAACAAATAAATCCTCGCAACCAACGCAAATAGGGGTTGTCAATCCCTATAAGGCCACTTACGAGAGTGAGATCTGATAGATATGATAAGATAATATTTTTGGTATTTTTATGATAAAGATGCAAAGTAAAATAAAGGCAAAGTAAATAGCAAAGGAAATAACTAAGTAGTAGGAGATTAATATGATGAAGATAGACCCGGGGCGATAAGTTTCACTAGTGGCTTCTCTCGAGAGCATAAGTATTCTACGGTGGATGAACAAATTACTGTTGAGCAATTGACAGAATTGAGCATAGTTATGAGAATATCTAGGTATGATCATGTATACAGGCATCACGTCCGAGACAAGTAGACCGACTCCTACCTGCATCTACTACTATTAATCCACTCATCGACCACTATCCAGCATGCATCTAGAGTATTAAGTTAAAAACAGAGTAATGCCTTAAGCAAGATGACATGATGTAGAGGGATAGACTCATGCAATATGAAGAAAACCCCATCTTGTTATCCTCGATGGCAACAATACAATACGTGCCTTGTTGCCCCTACTGTCACTGGGAAAGGACACTGCAAGATTGAACCCAAAGCTAAGCACTTCTCCCATTGCAAGAAAGATCAATCTAGTAGGCCAAACCAAACTGATAATTCGAAGAGACTTGCAACCAATCATACATAAAAGAATTCAGAGAAGATTCAAATATTGTTCGTAGATAGACTTGATGAACAGGACTTTCCCCAAGTCTTCCCACGGTTCTACTTGCCACAAATACTAATTAAACACAAAAAAACAACCAAAACAGAGGCTAGATAAATTATTTATTACTAAACAGGAGCAAAAAGCAAGGAATAAAAATAAAATTGGGTTGCCTCCCAACAAGCGCTATCGTTTAACGCCCCTAGCTAGGCATAACAAGCAAGAATAGATCTAGGTACTGCCATCTTTGGTAGGCAATTCTTCAATTAGGCATCTACCATCTTTAGGAATTTCTTTCTTTTTATTAATTATCAAACTTTTAGGCACAAGATCGAAAAATTCATTTGTAACAAATGGTTCCTTAATGATAGCAAAAAGATTGGGATGAATACTTATAGATTTGAGATCTGCATTTTCCTTACTAGAGGATTCACCCTTATTTTTAGGAACGTACATAAGCTTGGCAACTTTAGTGGAGGACTTGGAGTATTCTTTACGGAAGAAAAAGCGTTTCCCAAGTTGGTAATAATATCCTCAAGTTTATCGATCCTAGTAGAATCGTGATTTATTTTCTCATTAACTATGGGTTCCTTTTCTTTAATATTTTTCAAAGTAACTCCTACTTTAGATCCATATTGAGAGATTCGGTTGTGGATCTTTTCATCCAAATTTTCAATTAACTCTATGGTAGCAACCTTATTTTCAATAATTTCAAGCCTTTGCATTACATGCTCCAAAGTTAATACAGTTCCATTAACCAAGAGAGGGGGTGAGCCAAATAAATCTATCATAGCATTATAAGAATCAAAAGTATGGCTACCCAAGAAGTTCCCTCCAGTAATAGTATCAAGAACATATCTGTGTCAAGGAGTAATGCCTACGTAAAAATTGCGAAGGAGAAAGGAAGTAGATTGCTTCCTTGTAGATCTATTTTGAGCATTGCAAATTCTATACCAAGCATCTTTTAGATTTTCTCCCTCCCTTTGCTTAAAGTTTAGAATTTCATTCTCGGGAGACAACGGAGAAGATAAGGGACTAGCCATAACGACAAGCAAACAAACTAACACACAAGCAAACAAAAAGCAAGCGGGCAAAAAGAGGCAAATAGAGAAAGACAGGGAGGATAGAGAGAGAGGGGGGCAAATAAAACGGCAAGGGTGAAGTGGGGGAGAGGAAAACGAGAGGCAAATGGCAAATAATGTAATGCGGGAGATAAGGGTATGTGATGGGTACTTGGTATGTTGACTTTTGCGTAGACCTCCCGGCAACGGCGCCAGAAATCCTTCTTGCTACCTCTTGAGCACTGCGTTAGTTTTCCCCGAAGAGGAAGGGATGATGCAGCAAAGTAGCGTAAGTATTTCCCTCAGTTTTTGAGAACTAAGGTATCAATCCAGTAGGAGGCTACGCGCGAGTCCCTCGTACCTGCACAAAACAAATAAATCCTCGCAACCAACACAAATAGGGGTTGTCAATCCCTATAAGGCCACTTACGAGAGTGAGATCTGATAGATATGATAAGATAATATTTTTGGTATTTTTATGATAAAGATGCAAAGTAAAATAAAGCAAAGTAAATAGCAAAGGAAATAACTAAGTAGTAGGAGATTAATATGATGAAGATAGACCCGGGGGCCATAGGTTTCACTAGTGGCTTCTCTCGAGAGCATAAGTATTCTACGGTGGGTGAACAAATTACTGTTGAGCAATTTACAGAATTGAGCATAGTTATGAGAATATCTAGGTATGATCATGTATATAGGCATCACGTCCGAGACAAGTAGGTCGACTCCTGCCTGCATCTACTACTATTACTCCACTCATCGACCGCTATCCAGCATGCATCTAGAGTATTAAGTTAAAAACAGAGTAACGCCTTAAGCAAGATGACATGATGTAGAGGGATAGACTCATGCAATATGAAGATAACCCCATCTTGTTATCCTCGATGGCAACAATACAATACATGCCTTGCTGCCCCTACTGTCACTGGGAAAGGACACCGCAAGATTGAACCCAAAGCTAAGCACTTCTCCCATTGCAAGAAAGATCAATCTAGTAGGCCAAACCAAACTGATAATTCGAAGGGACTTGTAAAGATAACCAATCTATACCTACTATTAAAGGGAATAGGTATTGTTGGTTTGGTTCGGTCCTTTTCGTTGATTTTGTTTTGTTTGAGCACACGCTAATCACAAGCTAAGCCATCTAGGCCAGGTACTTGTATGTTGATGGGCCTTCTATAGGCTTCTATAGAGACCGTGAAAAATATCTGGGCCAGGTACTTGTACGTTGATGGGTCTTCTATGGGCTTTCATAGAGACCGCAAAAAATTATTGTGTCAAAATAAATCAACATGGTGGGAATTAAACAGAGGACCTCCTATCTAGATCTATGTTGTAACAACCAACAAGCTATGCATCTTTCATGTTTTCTAATCCCACTTCGCTCTTTTACAATAATTCTCACCGGTAAATATATGAGCGGCCCCGGGAATCAACCGACAGATAGTTAAAACAAAGGAGAGCGGTCCTCATGTTTAGGGTGAGCTAATTAAGTAAATGAGCTAATTAAAGGAAGGATTGCGGGCTTAAATAGAATATTTAAACGAATGTGGCTAATTAAAGAAAGAATTATGGGTAAAACCCGTGAAATAATTAAAAGAAAGATTATGAGCTTAATAAATAGAATATTCAAATAGATGGGGCAAATTAAAGGAAGGATTTGAGGTAAAAAGGTAGAATAATTAAAAGGAAGGATCTGTAGGCTTCAATGTGGTGGGGCTACTAAATTAGAAACGAACGGATTTGATTCCTGACTAAAACGGATGAGCACATCATGGTAATTAACGAAAGGATTATACTTAAATGGAATTAGTGGGAGATTATGCCCGGCAAAGAAAATATGGACGTGGCTAAATTGCATCCAATTTTTTATGTTCATTTTGTTGAAGAATGTTAAGTTGCAACATGTTCTTCATAGAGACTCTGGTGTTGTGGGACATTATGCTTGCACAAAACAGCAAATATTTCCGTTGCAACGCACGGGCATATGTGCTAGTCATACATAAAAGAATTCAGAGAAGATTCAAATATTGTTCATGGATAGACTAGATCATAAACCCACAATTCATCGATCTCAACAAACACACCGCAAAAAGAAGATTACATCGAATAGTTCTCCACAAGAGAGGGGGGGAACATTGTATTGAGATCCAAAAAGAGAGAAGAAGCCATCTAGCTACTAACTATGGACCCGTAGGTCTGAGGTAAACTACTCACACTTCATCGGAGGGGCTATGGTGTTGATGTAGAAGCCCTCCGTGATCGATGTCCCCTCCGGTGGAGCTCCAGAACAGGCCCCAAGATGGGATCTCGTGGATACAGAAAGTTGTGGCGGTGGAATTAGGGTTTTGGCTCCGTCTCTGATCGTTTGGGGGTACGTAGGTATATATAGGAGGAAGGAGTACGTCGGTGGAGAAACTGGGGGCCCACGAGGGTGGAGGGCGCGCCTGGGGGGTAGGCACGCCCCCCTACCTCGTGGCCTCCTGTTTCCTTTCTTGATGTAGGGTCCAAGTCTCCTAGGTCTTGTTGGTTGAGAAAATCACGTTCCCGAAGGTTTCATTCCGTTTGGACTCCGTTTGATATTCCTTTTCTTCGAAACCCTAAAACAGGCAAAAAACAACAATTCTGGGTTGGGCCTACGGTTAATAGGTTAGTCCCAAAAATAATATAAAAGTGGATAATAAAGCCCAATAATGTCCAAAACAGTAGATAATATAGCATGGAGCAATCAAAAATTATAGATACGTTGGAGACGTATCAAGCATCCCCAAGCTTAATTCCTGCTCGTTCTCGAGTAGGTAAATGATAAAAACAGAATTTTTGATGCGGAGTGCTACTTGGCATAATTTTAATGTAATTCTTCTTAATTGTGGTATGAATATTCAGGTCCGAAAGATTCAAGACAAAAGTTCATATTGACATAAAAATAATAATACTTCAAGCATACTAACTAAGCAATTATGTCTTCTCCAAATAACATGGCCAAAGAAAGTTCATCCCTACAAAATCGTATGGTTTAGTCATGTTTCATTTTCGTCACACAAGAATGCTCTCATCATGCACAACCCCGATGACAAGCCAAGCAATTGTTTCATACTTTAGTAATCTCAAACCTATAAACTTTCACGCAATATATGAGCGCGAGCCATGGACATAGCACTATGGGTGGAATAGAATATAATGAGGGGGGTTATGTGGAGAAGACAAAAAAGGAGAAAGTCTCACATCAACGAGGCTAATCAATGGGCTATGGAGATGCCCACGGATTGATGTTAATGCAAGGAGTAGGGATTGCCATGCAACGGATGCACTAGAGCTATAAATGTATGAAAGCTCAACAAAAGAAACTAGTGGGTGTGCATCCAACTTGCTTGCTCATGAAGACCTAGGGCACTTGAGGAGGCCCATTGTTGGAATATACAAGCCCAGTTCTATAATGAAAAAATCCCACTGGTATATGAAAGTGACAAAACAAGAGACTCTCTAACATGAAGATTAAGGTACTACTTTGAAGCACAAGTGTGGCAAAGGATAGTAACATTGTCCCTTCTCTATTTTTCTCTCATTTTTTTGGGAGGGGGGCTTCTCTTTTTTTATGGCCTTTCTCCTTTTGGGGGGCCTTCTCTTTCTTTATGGCCTTTCTCTTTTTTTATTTATAATTCCTCACTTGGGACAATGCTCTAGAAAATGATGATCATGACACTTCTATTTATTTACAACTCAATGATTACAACTCGATACTAGAACAAAAGATGACTCTATATGAATGCCTCTGGAGGTGTACCGGGATATGAAATGGACCAAGAGTGACATGTATGAAAGAATTATGAACGGTGGCTTTGCCACAAATACTATGTCAACTACATGATCATGCTAAGCAATATGACAATAATGAATGTGTCATGATGAACGGAATGATGGAAAGTTGCATGGCAATATATCTTGGAATGGCTATGGAAATGCCATAATAGATAGGTATGGTGGCTGTTTTGAGGAAGATATAAGGAGGTTTATGTGTGAAAGAGCGTATCATATCATGGGGTTTGGATGCACCGGCGAAGTTTGCGCCAACTCTCAATGTGAGAAAGGGCAATGCACGGTACCGAAGAGGCTAGCAAGGATGGAAGGGTGAGAGTGCGTATAATCCATGGACTCAACATTACTCATAAAGAACTCACATACTTATTGCAAAAATCTACAAGTCATCAAAACCTTGGTACTACGCGCATGCTCCTAGGGGGATAGATTGGTAGGAAAAGACCATCGCTCGTCCCCGACCGCCACTCATTAGGAAGACAATCAAATAACACCTCATGTTTCAAATTTGTTGCATAACGTTTACCATACGTGCATGCTACGGGACTTGCAAACTTCAACACAAGTATTTCTAAATTTCACAACTACTCAACTAGCACGACTTTGATATTATTACCTCCATATCTCAAAACAATCATCAAGCATCAAACTTCTCTTAGTATTCAAAACACTCTTAAGAAAATTTTACTAATCTTGAATACCTAGCATATTAGGATTTTAAGCAAATTACCATCATATTAAGACTCTCAAAATAATCTAAGTGAAGCATGAGAGATCAATAGTTTCTATAAAACAAATCCACCACCGTGCTCTAAAAGATATAAGTGAAGTGCTAGAGCAAAATTATATAACTCAAAAGATATAAGCGAAGCACATAGAGTATTCTAACAAATTCTAAATCATGTATGGCTCTCTAAAAAGGTGTGTACAGCAAGGATGATTGTGGTAACTAACAAGGAAAGACTCAAATAATACAAGATGCTCCAAGCAAAACACATATCATGTGGCGAATAAAAATATAGCTCCAAGTAAAGTTACCGATAGAAGTAGACGAAAGAGGGGATGCCTTCCGGGGCATCCCCAAGTTTTGGCTTTTAGGTGTCCTTGGATTATCTTGGGGGTGACATGGGCATCCCCAAGCTTAGGCTCTTTCCGCTCCTTGTTCCATAATCCATCAAATCTTTACCCAAAACTTGAAAACTTCACAACACAAAACTTAAAGTAGAAAATCTCGTGAGCTCTGTTAGCGAAAGAAAATAAAAGACCACTTCAAGGTACTGTAATGAACTCATTATTTATTTATATTGGTTTTACACCTACTTTATTCCAACTTCTCTATGGTTTATAAACTATTTTACTAGCCATATATTCATCAAAATAAGCAAACAACACGCGAAAAACAGAATCTGTGAAAAACAGAACAGTCTGTAGTAATCTGTAGCTAGCGCAAGATCTGGAACCCCAAAAATTCTAAAATAAATTGCTGGACTTGAGGAATTTATCTATTAATCATCTTCAGAAATAATTAAATAAATAGCACTTTCCAAATAAAAATGACAGCAGTTCTCGTGAGCGCTAAAGTTTCTGTTTTTTACAGAAAGTTCAACAAGACTTTCCCCAAGTCTTCCCACGGTTCTACTTGGCACAAACACTAATTAAACACAAAAAAACAACCAAAACAGAGGCTAGATAAATTATTTATTACTAAACAGGAGCAAAAATCAAGGAATAAAAATAAAATTGGGTTGCCTCCCAACAAGCACTATCGTTTAACGCCCCTAGCTAGGCATAACAAGCAAGAATAGATCTAGGTACTGCCATCTTTGGTAGGCAATTCTTCAATTAGGAATCTACCATCTTTAGGAATTTATTTCTTTTTATTAATTATCAAACTTTTAGGCACAAGATCGAAAAAATCATTTGTAACAAATGGTTCCTTAATGATAGCAAAAAGATTGGGATGAATACTTATAGATTTGAGATCCGCATTTTCCTTACAAGAGGATTCACCCTTATTTTTAGGAACGTACATAAGCTTGGCAACTTTAGTGGAAGGACTTGGAGTATTCTTTACGGAAGAAAAAGCGGTTCCCAAGTTGGTAATAATATCCTCAAGTTTATCGATCCTAGTAGAATCGTGATTTATTTTCTCATTAACTATGGGTTCCTTTTCTTTAATATTTTTCAAAGTAACTCCTACTTTAGATCCATATTGAGAGATTCGGTTGTGGAACTTTTCATCCAAATTTTCAATTAACTCTACGGTAGCAACCTTATTTTCAATAATTTCAAGCCTTTGCATTACAAGCTCCAAAGTTAATACAGTTCCATTAACCAAGAGAGGGGGTGAGCCAAATAAATCTATCATAGCATTATAAGAATCAAAAGTATGGCTACCCAAGAAGTTCCCTCCAGTAATAGTATCAATAACATATCTGTGCCAAGGAGTAATGCCTACATAAAAATTGCGAAGGAGAAAGGAAGTAGATTGCTTCCTAGTAGATCTATTTTGAGCATTGCAAATTCTATACCAAGCATCTTTTAGATTTTCTCCCTCCCTTTGCTTAAAGTTTAGAATTTCATTCTCGGGAGACAACAGAGAAGATAAGGGACTAGCCATAACGACAAGCAAACAAACTAACACACAAGCAAACAAAAAGCAAGCGGGCAAAAAGAGGCAAATAGAGAAAGACAAGGAGGATAGAGAGAGAGGGGGGGCAAATAAAACGGCAAGGGTGAAGTTGGGGAGAGGAAAATGAGAGGCAAATGGAAAATAATGTAATGCGGGAGATAAGGGTATGTGATGGGTACTTGGTATGTTGACTTTTGTGTAGACCTCCCCGGCAACGGCGCCAGAAATCCTTCTTGCTACCTCTTGAGCATTGCGTTAGTTTTCCCCGAAGAGGAAGGGATGATGCAGCAAAGTAGCGTAAGTATTTCCCTCAGTTTTTGAGAACTAAGGTATCAATCCAGTAGGAGGCTACGCGCGAGTCCCTCGTACCTGCACAAAACAAATAAATCCTCGCAACCAACGCAAATAGGGGTTGTCAATCCCTATAAGGCCACTTACGAGAGTGAGATCTAATAGATATGACAAGATAATATTTTTGGTATTTTTATGATAAAGATGCAAAGTAAAATAAAGGCAAAGGAAATAGCAAAGGAAATAACTAAGTGGTAGGAGATTAATATGATGAAGATAGACCCGGGGGCCATAGGTTTCACTAGTGGCTTCTCTCGAGAGCATAAGTATTCTACGGTGGGTGAACAAATTACTGTTGAGCAATTTACAGAATTGAGCATAGTTATGAGAATATCTAGGTATGATCATGTATATAGGCATCACGTCCGAGACAAGTAGATCGACTCCTGCCTGCATCTACTACTATTACTCCACTCATCGACCGCTATCCAGCATGCATCTAGTGTATTAAGTTAAAAACAGAGTAACGCCTTAAGCAAGATGACATGATGTAGAGGGATAGACTCATGCAATATGAAGAAAACCCCATCTTGTTATCCTCGATGGCAACAATACAATACGTGCCTTGCTGCCCCTACTGTCACTGGGAAAGGACACCGCAAGATTGAACCCAAAGCTAAGCACTTCTCCCATTACAAGAAAGATCAATCTAGTAGGCCAAACCAAACTGATAATTCAAAGGGACTTGCAAAGATAACCAATCATACATAAAAGAATTCAGAGAAGATTCAAATATTGTTCGTAGATAGACTTGATCATAAACCCACAATTCATCAATCTCAACAAACACACCGCAAAAGGAAGATTACATCGAATAGTTCTCCACAAGAGAGGGGGAGAACATTGTATTGAGATCCAAAAAGAGAGAAGAAGCCATCTAGTTACTAACTATGGACCCATAGGTCTGAGGTAAATACTCACACTTCATCGGAGGGGCTATGGTGTTGATGTAGAAGCCCTCCGTGATCGATGCCCCCTCCGGCGGAGCTCCGGAACAGGCCCCAAGATGGGATCTCGTGGATACAGAAAGTTGCGGCGGTGGAATTAGGGTTTTGGCTCCGTCTCTGATCGTTTGGGGGTACGTAGGTATATATAGGAGGAAGGAGTACATCGATGGAGCAACAGGAGGCCCACGAGGGTGGAGGGCGTGCCTGGGGGGGTAGGCACGCCCCCCTACCTCGTGGCCTCCTGTTTCCTTTCTTGGCGTAGGGTCCAAGTCTCCCGGGTCTTGTTCATTGAGAAAATCACGTTCCCGAAGGTTTCATTCTGTTTGGACTCCGTTTGATATTCCTTTTCTTCGAAACCCTAAAACAGGCAAAAAACAGCAATTCTGGGCTGGGCCTCCGGTTAATAGGTTAGTCCCAAAAATAATGTAAAAGTGGATAATAAAGCCCAATAATATCCAAAATAGTAGATAATATAGCATGGAGCAATCAAAAATTATAGATACGTTGGAGACGTATCAGCAATCCCTTCAACACTAGTTGTCTCATCGCCGATGCCTCAGTTTACTGCTAAAGATTCTGGTGTTGAAGAAATAAATGAAGATGAAGATGTGGACATTGGGTGCACAACGCCAGTGATGAATGATGACTTTTGGGAAAGTCAGCACCCCAATTCTCTTTTGTTCACTCCTTTGCAACAAATCCTTAGTCCCCAGTGACTTCTGAAGTTCAAATGGGATCTGAAGAACCACACCCCACTCCGTCTATTCATGAAGAGATTCTGGCCACTAGTGCTGATGAAATTACTGCTGAAGAATTGAAGACCCAGGCTACCACTAAAGAAGAAACTGAAATTCTTCAGCCTGCGGATCCTGATATTGCGATTCCTGAGGTTGTGATGCAACTGACTGACACTCCTCGGCCCAAGCCAAAGGATCCTTTATCAAAGAAGCAAAAATTCAAGGCTACTGACTTCTTCCACGAGCATGTATTCTTCATGGACTACAACCCCTATGACTCTGCTCGTCTTAGAAGGAAGCGTTTCTGAACTGCCAGCCAAGCAAACTTCTATTCTTTGCTGCTTTTCAACAAAGACAAAGTCTTCGACTACGAGCATATTCCTCATGTGGACATGGAATCACTGCCTTGCTTCGCACCAGTCCTCGGTGTTCTTCATGACGCTGGACTGCTCAACTTTTGCACTGACATTGTTGATTGGAATGAAGAGCTAATTCTTCAGTTCTATGCCACGCTGCACATCACAGGAGAAGCTGAAGATGTGAACTCTTGGGTATTGGACTGGATGACAGAGAACACACATTTTAAAGCACCAGTCTCTGAATTGCTTCATGCCCTGCTTGTCAGTCCTCCCCTTGAAGGCGCTCGTTGCATATACCATGAACCTGAACTTACTGCTCACTACATGCAAGTGTTGATGAAGCCGCTGAAGCCCGGTCAAGCCCCAAGGACCAAATTCCTCATGAAGGAATTGTTGTTTGTGCCTAGAACTGTCTATCGCATTTTGACGAAGAGATTGAGTCCTATTAAAGGCCACGATTCGAATGACGGAGAAGTTGTTGGCAACATGAAGAATCTGCTATTCAATATCATACATGGAATTCCTATCAACTATCATGATTTCTTCATGAGGACTCTGGCGAATGTTGCACTCTCTCCATTTGAGTTGAAGCCTTATGCTCCTTGGATTATGAGATTCCTCAGAGCAAGGTCTTCACTCAACTACAAGGCTGATTTTCATAATCACGTTAGTTACCTGCCCCCAATAGAAGTCCTCAAGTGGAAATTTTCCTTATCTGATGAAAAGGGCAAGGCTACTACGATTATTGATGAAGGCATTCGTCCATTGGATGGTCTGTTCCGCAAAGCTGCATCCTACTCCACCAATGATGACTCTTCCACTCATGACTCTGCTGCAAACGCTTCAAAGAAAAATCCTCAAGGCACAGCTCTAGGGGTGATGACTAATCGTGAGCTTCTCCTCAGTCTTCACCAGAAGGTCGATCGCAACCACAAATGGGTTAAGCGTCAATTTGGTTCTATTCTTCACAACAAGACTGCTACACACAATGCAGTAAAGAAAAACCAGTACTACCTCCATGAAGTTTTTGGTCGCACTTGGGCTGTTTTGTCACATCTGTATGGTGAAGATGATCTGAAGCAAATGGGTTTCAAGCAGGACTTTGACTAGTCTCAGCCACCAGCGAAGAAATTCAAGAAGACCAAAGTTCCTTCCTTGGTAGCCAGCTCATATTCTTCATCACGCGCGACTGGTGAACATGAAGACTTGGACGACACTGCGGCAGGCCCTACCTCAACAACCGACCCCAACAATGTTGGCGCTCCTTCATCAACTCTGTGATGATGTTTTTCAGGGGTGTTAGTCCTCATTTTTCGTTCCTTTTGGTCATTCGATGACAAAGGGGGAGAAATTTGAGTTAGTCTTCAAGCGGGTCTACTTATATGGGCGTTTTTTTTCTAAGTTACAACTCTTGTTCTTTTGAAGACTTTGCTGGATCAAGTTGTAAACTTAAAACCCGATGGTGGTCTGATACTTTTACTCTGATCTTCTGCATGCTTATTCCTCATATATGTTAATGCACGCATGCTGAATTACATCAGTCACCATATTTCTTCATGCATTTCAAATTATTCATATCATATGTTAAATGCATGTATGAATTACAAGATATAGGGGGAGATCTCCATGATTCTACTCTTCAAGTGTGCATTGCTTCAAAAGCAAATTCCTCACTATGCACATCTTCAGGGGGAGTTCTTCTATATCTTGCAATCAAATTCCTCAATATCAGTATTTACACTTCATATGTTTATCCCCGTTGAAAACTTAACCTATATTGTCATCAATCACCAAAAAGGGGGAGATTGTAAGTGCATCTAGTGCCCCTTAGTGATTTTGGTGTATTGAAGACTTATAGGTTAAGGGACTGATGCATTTGTAAGTGTACACAGGTCTATAAGTCAATGAGGAGTTTGATATTTACAGAGAAAGTTGACCCCTAAAAATGAAGTTCTTCGACTGAAGACTTTGGATTTCTGAAGACTTTGAAAGTGAAGAAATTGGTGTGACCATGAAGACTTGGTATTCATTCAAGGAACATGAAGCGTGAAGACTTTTGTTTTCATAGTTTCTTTTTCTATTTCTTGAGTCATAGGAAACACCGTACTGTTAAAGGGGGTCGAGGAAATACTAAGGAAAAGTTTCCAAGTAATGCTCAACTCAAAATCCTACACCAACCAATCCCTTTGAGTGAAGCCATTGAAAATCTCATGCAGTTCAGTCAATTTCTTCAGTGACAGAGACAAAGCTCTTCTGGTCTCTGAGGAATTTGTTCTGACTGAGGAGTTAGGAATTCGCCAGTGCAGATTGCCTACAAGTGAGGAACATGATAGCCCTGAGGAATTTGATAGTCAAATTTCTGACCGTTGCTGTGCTACGCGCCAGCTGTCCCAAAATATCTTCCCACCTAACGGTCATATCATTAAAGGGTATTTATGTCTTATCATGTCGGGCTGCTCCCTAGGCTATAAATAGCCACCCCCTACAACCACTAGCTGGTTGGCTGCTCCGAGAGAAACTGACACTTGTCATTTGAAAGCATCCCATCCTCTGAGGACTTTGAGCGAAAATGATCAAGTGAGGAAAACCCAAACCCAAACACCTACAAACCCAAAGTGATTGAGCATCACTGAAGAGATTGATCCAGCGTGGATCCGATGCTTGTTACCTTTGAAGACTGTGCATCTTCTAGACGGTTAGGCATCATGGTCTAGAGCATCCAAGAGGAAATTGTGGATCACCGAGTGACCGAGTTTGTGAAGGTTTGGAAGTCACCTGAAGACTTAACACGAGTGATTGGGCAAGGTCTGTGTGACCTTAGCTCAAGGTGATAGAGGCGAGGGTCCCGATCTTTCGATGAGATGATAACTATCAATTTGGTGGAGACGACTTTCACGATCCGACTACAAACGTGCATGACATTGCCCCTTAGCAATCGCTAAACCAATCTCTTGAGGTTACTGACGATGCCGGAAGCACGGTCAGCCTGACCACAAAGGTCTATTCCTGCAAGCAATCGAAGAACGAGCAAGAATATGATAAATCAATATGAATATTGTGAATATATATGAAGTATTGATAATGGTGGGAATCCGTAAGCAGTCTTGGTCTGGTCATTGGACACAAACGAAGTACACAAAGTTGCAATGGCTAACTTTTAACGAAACAAATCCCCAGGAAAAAGCTACTAGATGGATCTACGTATATAGGAGCAAGGGGTGGCGGCCAAGGAGGTGGAAGGACGTCCCAAGACAGCCTAAAACTAACCCTAGGTCGTACAAGGCTCATGGGCCCAAGTGGAGGTGATGCAACACCATTGGACTTGTTGTTTGACTCGGATTCTGCTGCAGCATCAGATTGTTTCATCGATATCTCAATGCTCCGGACGAATTTGAAGGTGAATCCAATTGGGTTGGAAAGAACACGAAATCTACTTTCCAACAAAAAAGAATCACCCAATTCAGAGTCTGTATGAAAAATTTGTTGCCGTTTTGAGTCAGGTATGTCTGTGTAGTCCAAATCTGAATCCAGAACGTGAGAGACTTGGACTCTATCTTCTCTTGGCCCAAAAGTGACGTGAGAGGACTTTTTGAACAGAACCTAAACTTCTCCTTTTCCCTTATCTTCATATGTGGATTGTACAAATGTCCCATACACCTGCAATTAGACAAAACACAAAAGTGTATGAAGTATGTTTGTTCTGGATAACATAAATAGATTATTGAATAGTTTGCACTAGAAATCACCTGAAAAATATGCATGTATGCAATATTTTTGGTCGTATCCAAGGTAGTTATGTCCTCATCATCCACTTGATAAAGGTGGGGATCCCGATCTTTTGATGAGATGATAACTATAAATTTGGTGGAGATGACTTTCACGATCCGACTACAAACTTGCACGACATTGCACCTTAACAATCGCTAAGCCAATCTCCTGAGGTTACTGACGATGCCGGAAGCACGGCCAGCCTGACCACAAAGGTCTATTCCTACAAGCAAACGAAGAACGAGCAAGAATATGATAAAGCAATCTGAATATTGCGAATATATATGAAGTATTGATAATGGTGGGAATCCGTAAGCGGTCTTGGTCTGGTCGTTGGACACAAACGAAGTACACGAAGTTGCAATGGCTAACTTTTAACTAAACAAATCTCCAGGAAAAAGCTACTAGATGGATCTACTTATATAGGAGCAAGGGGTGGCGGCCAAGGAGGTGGAAGGACGTCCCAAGACAGCCTAAAAATAACCCTAGGTCGTACAAGGCTCATGGGCCCAAGTGGAGGTGATGCAACACCTTTGGACTTGTTGTTTGACTCGGATTCTGCTGCAGTGTCAGATTGTTTCGTCAATATCTCAACGCTCCGGACGAATTTGAAGGTGAATCCAATTGGGTTGGAAAGAGCACGAAATCTACTTTCCAACAAAAAAGAATCACCCAATTCGGAGTCCGTATGAAAAATTTGTTGCCGTTTTGAGTTAGGTATGTCTGTGTAGTCCGAATCTGAATCCAGAACGTGAGAGACTTGGACTCTATCTTCTCTTGGCCCAAAAGTGACGTGAGAGGACTTTTTGAACAGAACCTAAACTTCTCCTTTTCCCTTATCTTCATATGTGGATTGTACAAATGTCTCATACACCTGCAATTCGACAAAACACAAAAGTGTATGAAGTATTTTTGTTCTGGATAACATAAATAGATTATTGAATAGTTTGCACTAGAAATCACCTAACAAATATGCATGTATGCAATATTTTTGGTCGTATCCAAGGTAGTTATGTCCTCATCATCCTCCCCTTCTTGAAAACAAAGCCGTCCTCGGCGGTGCTTAATCTCAAATGTGGCTAACAAAAGAGACAAGGTGTATATGTTGTATATGTATATGTCATCCATTTTTACTTCCCTTGATTTTTGCACAAATGTCACACGTATACATGAGTAATTTTCACAGTTCATAAAATCTGAAGCCGAAATATTATTACAAGAAGTAGAAGGCATGAAAATATTGCAACTCAGTTTGCACATATAAGTGAAGCTCTTATTCATATCAAAGGATTGACAATGTTCATCATTAAACCATCCCAATATTGGTGAATAAACCTTACTTGCATCAAATTTACATGCTACAATATGCTTAAATAAGCAAACATGCAATAAGTCATTTGACACAGAATCATCACCTAGATTAGAGGTCATATCAAAATGATTAAACATTGGTTCTTTTGCATCAACGGTTAATTCAATGGGTGCACTCAAAATTGTTGATATTTCAGTTGTTTGATCACATGACGCATTCATGACAGTAACAAGATTCTCTAAAATAGGTGGTGTGCTCAAATCAAGAGGTAACTCAACACATGATGCATTCAATTTAACTAGGCATGCATCATTCTCATGTGAAGTTATATCATCAATACCTTTACTGTTACCTTGTCGCAAAGACGTAGCTGATGTAGGTACGGACGTTGACAATGTACCATACTCATGAGATGATGTCACGCTCACAATTCGAGGTGGGGCTGCTCTAGTAGGTGCAACGGTGGAGGAACCAACCGGCGGTGGTGAGCATGAACTGGAGTAGTAGTTGTTGTAGTCACCCAATGCATCCTCCTGTATCTATCTCTCAAAGGTACAAGCACGAACATACATACCTGTAATGCAACGAGGAATATACTGAAATCTTGCCTGAATATCATGGTTCAAACCACCAAAAAATCTATTCATTGTATCATCCTCGGATTCTTCAATGTCACAATGATGCATATAAGATTTGAACTCTTGGTAGTAAGCATGAACAGTGTTGTTGCCTTGTTTAAATTGTTCAAATTTGTGAAGCAATTCACGACGATAGTAAGGAGGGAAAATTGTTGTCTCATTACATATTTCAAATCTTTCCAAGTTGTGGGTTGGTTATCAATATTTCTCTTACAATGCACACTCCACCAAACAGAAGCAAAACCAGTAAATGCTCTAGTGGCAGCTCGCACTCAATCAAGTTCAGAAAAGTCATGGTGACTAAAAACTTGTTCTACTTCAAGCTCCCAAGCTAGATAAATAGCAGGATTAAATCTACCCTCAAATGACCGTAAAAAGATAACCTGACCATGTGCTTGTGTGTGTTGTCCCAACTCTCGTGATGGTGAAGATGTGTCCGTCGTCCAAGAACTTGTATCTTCGGAACCTGTCATGATTAGTAGAAACAAGAAACAAAATTTAAGAATAATGTTCCTATGAACTACTAGGATGTGGTTGTAAAGTGCTCAGAGTAAAGCAAATATCAATATCTTACAAGTTCTTACCATGCGGCAGGTGGTGACAGGCAACCAACAGTGTCAAATAACTCTGAAGATTGTGTAAAGGGATTGCCAAGGGAATGTACGTATACACGGTGTAGAAATATATGGAGCTGGGTTGGCTATATATGGTAGCAAAAGATTAGCAACAATCAATTCAGAGATGCAATGTTGAATAAACGCTCAACGATAGTGTTGTGCTGGTCCTATGCTAGACCGGACTAGAGACGCGAGCCTAGAACACTAATGAGGTCACGGCGTAGCACAACTAGCATCAATGAAGGATACTAAATAGCTCTGGATAGCAAGATATAAGTGAAGATCACAATGGTAGTAAAGATAATGATGAAAAACAACTGCCAAGCAGGATATATAACAACTTTCTCTCAAAATTTTCTCTGGAAAAGTTTGTGCCAATTTTCTGATAATTTTTTCAAGAATGGTATTGACTCAAGCTTTCAAATGCAAAAGGAATCACTCAATCCTGAGTTGATATGAGGAGTCAAAAAATTCTAAAACTGGAATAAGCTATGTTCGTGAACTTCAGAGGGCAAAAAGACCTATTTAGAAGCCGATTTTGAGGTGCCAAATATTGAACTAGTTTCTGCAACTATTTAGATGCAACTCGTCGCTAGCTTTCATTTGAGTACTCGGGGAGCCAAAACGGACTTCGTATGAGGAAGTTATGTCTATTTTCCTGAACGGTGCACAAAACAGATTCCAATCCGAATTCAACTACGAGATTGAGTCTAGATAGATCCGGAAATTTTTTCTCTTTTTTTTCCTCACACTTTTTTCTCTCTTTTTTCTCTCTGTTTTATCTCTCTCTCCCTCTTTCCAAAACAAACTAGATAAGATGCAGATCAGATCAAGCGAAGATGTGAATGATCTCAACTATGATTATGACAATGAACGATGGGTAGCACGTGGTGGAAATTAATGGATGTGTGGTGGACAGCGGAAGGGATAATGATGCAGCGGCGGTGTGACTAATGTGAACAGAACTCGAAACTCTAAACGAACTAGACACTAAGACCAGTAACTCGACACGATGATGCAACCGATAATTCAACTATGCAAGCAATGAAAAGAAAATTGCAAAGGCTCAGACTAGCTTGGACAAAGGATGAATAGATCTAACTTTTTTGTGGCTTTTTCTTGGACAATAGGTAAGAAAATAAATCTAATCTAGGAAAAACTGGAAATTCTCATCGAGCAACCTCAAAACTGATACCACTTGATAGAGGCGAGGGTCCCGATCTTTCGATGAGATGATAACTATCAATTTGGTGGAGATGACTTTCACGATCTGACTACAAATGTGCACGACATTGCACCTTAGTAATCGCTAAACCAATCTCCTGAGGTTACCGACGATGCCGGAAGCACGGTCAGCCTGACCACGAAGGTTTATTCCTGCAAGCAATCGAAGAACAAGCAAGGATATGATAAAGCAATCTGAATATTGCGAATATATATGAAGTATTGATAATGGTGGGAATCCGTAAGAGGTCTTGGTCTGGTCGTTGGACACAAACGAAGTACACAAAGTTGCAATGGCTAACTTTTAACTAAACAAATCTCCAGGAAAAAGCTACTAGATGGATCTACTTATATAGGAGCAAGGGGGTGGCGGCCAAGGAGGTGGAAGGATGTCCCAAGACAGTCTAAAACTAACCTTAGGTCGTACAAGGCTCATGGGCCCAAGTGGAGGTGACGCAACACCTTTGGACTTGTTGTTTGACTCGGATTCTGCTGAAGCATCGGGTTGTTTCGTTGATATCTCAGCGCTCCGGACGAATTTGAAGGTGAATCCAATTGGGTTGGAAAGAGCATGAAATCTACTTTCCAACAAAAAAAGAATCACCCAATTCGGAGTCCGTATGAAAAAGTTGTTGCCGTTTTGAGTCAGGTATGTCTGTGTAGTCCGAATCTGAATCCAGAACGTGAGAGACTTGGACTCTATCTTCTCTTGGCCTAAAAGTGACGTGAGAGGACTTTTTGAACAGAACCTAAACTTCTCCTTTTTCCTTATCTTCATATGTGGATTGTACAAATGTCCCATACACCTGCAATTAGACAAAACACAAAAGTGTATGAAGTATTTTTGTTCTGGATAACATAAATAGATTATTGAATAGTTTGCACTAGAAATCACCTGACAAATATGCATGTATGCAATATTTTTGGTCGTATCCAAGGTAGTTATGTCCTCATCACAAGGGGAATACGGTGAGGACTAAGTGTCCTGAACTGCGTGTTCAGGACTGGGTGTCCGGGACTGTGTGTCCTCAGGTTTTAATACCTTGCCGCCCTAACCAGACGTACGACTATCACAGCAGCTGGAACTGGTCTACCAAATCATTGTCTTCACCAAGCCTACTGGTTCTATTTCCTTAACCCTTCCAATTCCTCATTTTCGTGTTGTGTGCTTGTTCATATCTGTTCGAAGACTTTGACTGAATACTTTCTCAATTTTCTCAGTTCAATTTCTTTAGTCTGTTTGTCTTCATCCTGTTTTATCCTATGTTTACGCTTTCTGTACTCTGTGTCTGTTTTCATTTCATCATGATATCCATGTTTATGTTATGTCATGTATGCATTTGAGTACTTATTCCACTGCAGGTAGTTCTCCACTTAGGAATTTCCTCACCCTGAAATTCCTCAGTGAAGAATTTATAAAAATCGCCTATTCACCCCCTCTAGTCGACTTAACGCACTTTCAAAGTTACCGACGCAGTGCTTCGCCTAAGCACTACAACAATATGACCGAGGTGGAAAACTGTGGAGGGGGCACCGCACACGGCTAAAGATCAACTTGTGTGTCTATGGGGTGCCCCCTCCCTCGTATATAAAGGAGGGGAGGAGGAGGAGGAGGAGGAGGGCCAGCCTCAAGGGGCGCGCCCAAAGGGGGGATTCCTACTCCTAGCAGGAGTAGGTTTCCCCCTTTCCTAGTCCAAGTAGGAGAAGAAGGAAGGAGAGGGAGAGGGAGAAGGAAAGAGGGGGGCGCCGCCCCCTCCTAGTCCAATTCGGACCAACCCATGGGGGCGCACTGCCTCCCCTTGTGGCCCTTCTCTCCTTTCCACTACAGCCCAATAAGTCCCAATACTTCCCCCGGTGAATTCTCGTAACTCCCCGGTTCTCCGAAAAATACCCGAATCACTCGAAACCTTTCCGATGTCCGGATATAGTCTTCCAATATATGAATCTTTACCTCTCGACCATTTTGAGACTCATAGCCATGTATGTGATCTCATCCGGGACTCCGAATAAACTTCGGTCATAAAATCACATAACTCATAATATAAAATCGTCATCGAACGTTAAGGTGCGGACCCTACGGGTTCGAGAACTATGTAGACATGACTGAGACACATCTCCGGTTAATAACCAATAGCGGAACCTAGATGCTCATATTGGCTCCTACATATTCTACGAAGATCTTTATCAGTCAAACTGCATAACAACATACGTTGTTCCCTTTGTCATCGGTATGTTACTTGCCCGAGATTCGATCGTCGGTATCATCATACCTTGTTCAATCTCGTCACCGGCAAGTCTCTTTACTCATTCCGTAATGCATGATCCGATGACTAACTCATTAGTCACATTGCTTGCAAGGCTCATAGTGATGTGCATTACCGAGAGGGCCCAGAGATACCTCTCCGATACATGGAGTGACAAATCCTAATCTCAATCTATGCCAACTCAACAAACACCATCGGAGACACTTGTAGAGTATCTTTATAATCACCCAGTTATGTTGTGACATTTGATAGCACACTAAGTGTTCCTCCGGTATTCGGGAGTTACATAATCTCATAGTTATAGGAACATGCATAAGTCATGAAGAAAGCAATAGCAATAAACTAAAT